>NC_059429.1:88712548-89014105 GCF_021028975.2 Sphaerodactylus townsendi
CTACCTAAGGCAGCTGTGGGCTGAACAAGTGTCCTCAATAGCAGAATAGGCAACAGTTCAGCCAGCTACCTATTTATTCTTCGTTCAGACATCATATGAATTGCATATGTATGTCTGGTGTCTAGGTCTGGATGCTGAACAAGGTGTGGATTGATTAAGGGACTGTTTTTCAGACTGTCTTCCTGCCTCTTCTCTGCTGCAGCATGATTTACCCATGCAAGCTCATGCTTGTGCTGTTTACCTCTGCTCAGGGGGACAGATGACTGGGAAAGAAGGGAGTGGATTGGTTAAGGCAGAATCTTCTCCTTTCCCTTTCCCCTCACCCCTCCCTTTTCATAACTACTTGGCTCGCCCAAGGCTTGTACATTTGCTTTTCTGCTTGAGAACCTGTGGTCAGAAGGGAGAGAAAAAAGAATGGTGGTCCTGCCCTCCTCCAGCTGTTTATGTTTTGCAACAACCCTGCAAGGTTGGTGATTTTGAGAAAGAGGAACAAGCCCAAGGTTATCCAATGAAATTTTTTAACTGAGTGGGGATTTGAACTTGGGCCATGCCACTGTAGTCCTCCTAGTTCAATACTCTAAGGTTAGTGTTGGCAACTGTGGGTAAGAAAATTCCTGGATATTTAGGGGCAGAACTGGGGAAAGTAGGGTTTGAGAGGAGAGGGAGCTCAGCTTGGATTTGAATTCATAGAGTTGGCAACCCTATCCTAAAAATGATATTATCTTTGATCTTAGAGGTTCCATTTCGCTAACATGTCCTACACTATAGCCATAGCCTTGTCATGTATGGTTTGACTAAGCCTGTGTTGAAGCCATCTAGACAGGGTTTCTTAAGGTTGTTTGGGTGAGAGCCCACCACTGGATTTTTGCAGTCTTGTATGTGCCAGGGAAACATCAGTCAAAATAAATGATTGACTAGTCTAGCATCACAACATGACAAGGTTGTCAAAAATATCCTCTTGTTTTAGTGGTTAGAGAAGGCCAGTGATATCAATAATTATTGCTACATGCAATAATCACATGTAGCAGTGTACATGTGGGTTGTATACTATATCTTATGTGAGAGGGCTTTCTGTGTAAAAATGTTGTTCTATCTGAGTCACCCTTTAATAGGTAAAAGCTGATGCTGCCCCTTTCACACGGCTGTATCTGCAATAAAACATTACTGCATTGGCCTGATATACACTATCATCTCAATGCAGCCTAGGGCAGAAGCTGCGCAGTTTAGTGTTGTTCTTCTTGTGCTTTTAATTGTGCTTATGATTATGTCTTTTTATATCCATTCTTTAAAAAAATATTTAGAGCTGAACTGTCTGCATAGCTTAGGAGACTGTGTTTGGTCTTCTCAGCTGTAATGTCTCCGGACCACCTGTACCCTAATCAGAATTTCCCTGTTGCTGGCACATGATCCAGAATAAGAGAGCATCTTCAGAGCAAATAGTGTGTTCTTTTGCATGCCAGCTGGCAGCTATTCAGGCACAAGTTCAAAGGCTTCATGTTTGTGATGACAACAACCTCCTATCCCTCCTCCCATCAACCTAAAAAAATGGCCTTTCATAAATACCAAAGGCTGGCCTGATATCAACTTCAAATTTTCCTTCTGCCTTTGCTTTTTGGGAACAGAAGGAAGGCATCAGTCATTGTTGGCATTTTCTGCACCAAATACCACAGTTTTCTTAATCAGTATATTATATGTAGAGAATATTTTTGCCATTGCTATTGACTCAGACAACACTGCCCATTCTACTTCTTTTTATATTTGTCGGTTGATAGCAATTCGTGAAGCCAATGAAGCAACCTTAGAACCAATTCATGCCAATCAAGCAATTCAAGAATGCAAGATGGATGAATAGAGAACTCCATGATGAGCTATGAAAGAAAAAGGAAATGTTCAAGAAATGGAGGGAAAGACATACCTCTAAAGAAGAGTATCTACAAGTTGCTAGGCACTGTAAGTCAACCACCAAAGAGGCCAAAGCTCACAGTGGCCAGGAAGGCTGACAACAAGAAGTAAATCTTCAGATATGTGAAGAGCAAATGCAAGGTAAAAGAGGCAATAGGCCAACTGTTGGATGAGAATGGAGAAACTCTGAAAGACAACAGAGACAAAGCAGAAAGGAGCCATGCCTTATTTTGCCTCATCCTGGCTACTGGTTGACATGGTGGTCTGAGAAGTTGCTGAAGAAGGAAACAGGCTCATCTATTGATGGTAGTAGGCAAGACAAGGCATGGGATCCTGGCTACTGGTTAACATGGACAGAGAGGTTGTACCTGGCTGCATTGGATGAGTACTTATCCCCCTGATGAGGTGCTGTACATCCAAGATTGCTCAAATAACGTTCTAGAGAGTTTGCAGAATCGGTCTTTGTCCATCATCTTCAAGACCCCTTGGAGGATGGGAGATGTGCCACAAGACTGGAGGAGGACAAATGTTATCCCTATCTTCAAACAAGGGAAGGCGAGATGACCTATGGAACTGCAGCAAAACCACAGAAAAACATTTGTAGTACAGAAATCGAATCAAAAAGAATGACAACTATAACAGGCTACACAGTAAACTAACAGGTAATGAATGTTAAAAACACAGTGCTGCGAGTGCTGAACTTTAATTTAATAAACACACATAGTAGTAAAGATTCACATGTGAGCTCAATTTATACTTTGCGAAAAGACAATTAACATGTGAGTAAACATACAAAGGCTTCCAATCAAAACCCAAACTGTTATATCTAATAGAGGGGTACAGATAGCGCTAGTATTGATGGGATCCCAAAAATTTTGTGCCCGTTTCATGGTTCATATAGTCTCCCATTACTTCAGATATTCATTACTCTCATAGTAATTTTGCAGCATGGGATTGTTGTAATGTCATCAGCATTGTTTACCTGGATTTCAGGAAAGTTTTTGACAGGGTTCCCCATGATGTTCTGATAGATAAACGGGAGGAATGCAGACTGGACTCTATGATAGTTAAGTGGATAGAGAACTGGTTGGAGAACCACACTCAAAGCACTGAAATGGCATTTCATCTGAGTGGAGAGAGGTGATACAGGGCTTGGCTTTGGGCCTTGTACTTTTCAATATTTTATAAATGATCTGGATGAGGGGGTGGAGGGACTAATTAAATTTGCAGATTACACCAAAATGGGAGGAGTGGCAAACACCCCAGTAGACAGAAACAGAATTCACAGAGATCTGAACACACTGGAAAAGTGGGTAGATGTGAGTAAGATGCAACTTGACAAAGATACATGCAAAGTTCTACATCTGGGTAACCAAAATAAGAAGCACATGTACTGGACTGGGTAGCAGTGTTTAAGAGCAACATCTTGGGGTTTGGGTGGACCATAAGCTAAATATGAGCAGTCAGTATGATGCAGTGGCAAAAAAGACAAATGTGGTTTTCAACAGAGGCATAACATCCAAATCGTAAGATGTTGTAGGTGTGTCATACACTGCATTAGTCAGGGATGCTATATGAGATCTGGAGACCGCACTTAAAAAATGATGTGGACAGAACAGAGTGCATGCAGAAGGCTGAGGGAGTTTGTGAGGAAAGGCTGAGGGACTTTGGAATGTTCAATCTGTAGAAAAGGAAGTTGAAGGGTGTCATGATTGTTCTCTTTAAGTATTTGAAGGACTGACATTAAGGGGAGGACAAGGAGCTGTTCCTGTTGGCAGCAGAGGATAAGATTCACAATAATGGGTTTAAATTACAGGTTTATTATTAGGAAGAAAAATTTTACAGCAAGAGTAGTTCACCTGTGGAATTGACTGCCTAGTGAGGTGGTGAACTCTCTCCCTCACTAGCAGTCTTCAAGCAACAGCTGGATCAACACTTATCAGGGATGCTTCGGCTGATCCTACACTGAGCAAGGGTTGGACTAGATCAGTGGTGGCGAACCTATGGCACGGGTGCCAGAGGTGGCACTCAGAGCCCTCTCTGTGGGCACTTGCAAACAGAGTGCCCCCCCCATCTAGGCTGGCCTGTTCCGCTGGGCTCGATTATTAGCATTAAACCTAAGACCTCGTTTTGGGGAAGCAGTGTAGGTAACCCTGTCAAGCTCTGTTAAACCCCACTGATTTTCATGTGAAGAACTACGATCGTTTACCGGTACTTGGGAGTCAGCTCGGTTGCTGGCAAGGGGGCTTGCTTCTGAGTAAACCGTCCTAGGGTCGTTATTCACCCATTGGAAGAGTTGCACGGTTGCTTCAAAGCAAAGCCACCGACTACCACCAAGCTTACTCCTGAGTAACGCACGCCTCGGAGCCAACCATTTTTTTCTAAACTAAAACCTCAGTGTTCAGGTTAAATTGCCGTGTTGGCACTTTGCGATAAGTAAGTGGGTTTGGGGTTGCAGTTTGGGCACTCAGTCTCGAAGAGGTTCGCCATCACTGGACTAGATGGCCTGTATGGCCCCTTCCAACTCTGTAATTCTAAATGAACCCAAATCCCACAGGCACATTTTTAAAGGACTGGGATTGACTGTGTACCAGATATTGGCACAATTACACTGATTTTCTCTATCCAAGGACAATTGTATAATTCTCTTATGACATGATTTATGATGTAGGTAAGTATTAACTGGGTCTATGTTATTTGCACTGGAAAAACATTATGTTTGATTCATTTTGGTCAATTATTACATATCCTTTTAAACAGTCTTTTGGCTTTGTCCTGTTGCTTGCATCCAGACATATCTCAGTTTTTGAAAAAGTGATATTCCTTTACTTCAAAGACTGTCTACCTTTCTCTTCATCTGGCACAGGAGGTTATGAGCATCAAAGTCAGTAGCAATTGTCACATTTCCCTTCTTATTTAGTATGCTCTCCATCTCTGGTAGGGTTCCCAGATCAAAGTTGGGTCTGAAGTTCTCCCAGAATGAAAACTGATCTCCAGAGTACAGAGACCAGGTTCCCCAGAGAAAATGGTAATTTCACAGGTGGACTCTGAGAAATGGAAGTCCTATAGTGACATCAGTCTCTGCTGAAATCCTTCTCTTTCTCAAGCTGCAGCATCCCCAGGCATTGCCCACAAATCTCAAGGAAATGTCCAAGCTGGAGATGGCAACCCTAGTCACTGGGACTGATGGATATCTGGACACTTCAGGTGTAATCCCTTTACTTTTACTTGTGTGATGATGTGGCTTCTATAGGTTTGGATCACTTGTGGTTCATATTTACATACACAATTACATTCTAGATCCATAAAAATAGATTTGAAATCTGCAAGGAACTACTTTGGTGGGTTCAAAATCACAAGACTTCTCTGAGGTCCCAGTCACATTTGCCTTGTGTTATTAAAACAGACTGAAGAAATTTATGTTATTATTTGGCTGAACACCAGAAACTGTGTACTCTCAACCCACCACTTGAAATGGGCTAGAAACTACCTCTTGATTTTTCTAGAGTCCAGTCAGATTAGAACAGTTTCCCATCTAGGTTTGTACTCTGATTAGGATATTTACTAATAGCTATATACCAACATTTTTGATCTTCAAGATTTTAAACAACTGTTTTGAGGGCAGTGTAGTAAATACATTTCCCATTGCTTGTCCCCTATTCTTGTTATTTATCTATAGTCCACTAGTTTAATTTTTTTTAATTTCAAGTTTTGCTTGAGAATTCAACTTTCTTTCCATTTCTTAAAAAAGTCACCAGCCTACTGGCATATCACAGTAAGGTGATCCTGAATATGAAAAAGAGGTGAATGGTCCAAGGCAAAAATCTTTAACATACATGAGCGGGCACCTTGCCTGAGCCCATATTGCCCGTTGCATGCCCAAATTTGTTTATCTGTCTGGTTGCATTTAAAACAGGTGGGGGTGAGCATCAAATTAGGAGTTTTACAGACACCTCAGACAGCCAAAAAGACAAATAAGTGGGTTCTAGATCAGAGCAAACCTGAACTCTCTCTTGAAATTAAAATTAATTAAAATTAAATTAAAATGAGGATATCCTACTTGCTCATATTAGCATAGGTGTCAAACTTGCAGCCCTCCAGATGTTATGGACTACAGTGCCCATCACCCCTGCCAGCATCATGCTGACAGGGGATGATGGGAACTGTAGTCCATAACATCTGGAGGGCCACGAGTTTGACACCTGTGCATTAGGGGAAGACAAAACTCGCTGCCAAAGACAATAACACTAGGAAAGGTTGAAGACAGTCGGAAAAGGTGAAGAACCAACATGAGGTGGGTTGACTCTGTAAAGCCACAACTCTCATTTTAAAAGACTAGGTTAAACCTGTTAACAATAAGACATTTGGGAAGTCAATAATTCATAGGGTCGCCATAGGTAGGAACCCACTCAAGGGCATTTAACACACCCACACTTCTTTCAAGATTTCTCCATGCATTTATTTGGGTCAGCTAATAATTGCAATTCTAGAAGTCACTTTAGAGTCACACAGAGCTCTTTTGACATTTAACGAAGTTGCTTGCCGCGTCCGACGTTCACCCGGCAACGTCTACAAACAAAGAAGAATAAATCTTCCATTGACCACGTTAAAACGCACCTGGGCGCCTCCGCCCTCCCCCCCTCGAACCTTCCACTCTTCTCCCCAGCTCGTCACTGGCCGCAGCCCCACCTCAGGCTCCGCCCACACCCGGGGCGCAGCCAGTCAACGCGAGGCTGTGACATCAGCGCAGGGAAGCCGACCCGGGGAAAGGAACGAGATTGATACATTGCAGCGATTCCTTTTCCTGTCTCGCCGATCTGGAGAGCCAGCGAGCCGGGCGCGGGGGCCACGCTGGGGCTGGGGCTGGGGCTGGGGCAAGGGAGGGCTGTCCTCAGAAGGGGCGGCCGCCGCCTGTTCTGGTGAGATCCGGCGGCTTTCCAAGTGTGGAGTTTCTTTCAAGATCCCGGGGAAATCGCCTCAAAAGAAACTGTGTCTTTTCCAAACAGCGAAGCGGGAAGGATCCGAGTTGTGATCTAGCTCGCGTGAGCAAACTTCCTACTATTGGGGAAAGAAAGGGACGGAGGAAGGGTGAGGCGGCCGGAGAAGGGACTATTGCCAGCTGCCTCGGCTACGGACGGTACGATGTTGTCTAACTCCCAGAACCAGAACCCCCAGGTACTTTTTCCCAACCCACCCCCTCCTCCCCCGCCGCCCCTCCAGCCACAGCCGCCGCAGATGGCCCAGCAGCAACAGTTCCCCCAGTTCCATATCAAGTCCGGCCTTCAAATAAAGAAAAATGCCATCACGGATGACTACAAGGTCACCACTCAAGTGCTGGGGCTGGGGATTAATGGGAAAGTTTTGGAAATCTTTAACAAGAGAACCTCGGATAAATTTGCTCTGAAGGTAAGTTTTGGGGGTGGATGAGAGGCTGAGTCTATTGACTTGTAAACCGCCTTTTAAAAAGTTTGGACATGTTAGAAGTTTAGATTAGTTTGACTTAGAAATTATGGCCAATTGAAATAAACAGGCTGCCGAGTAAATACGATGTGGGTCGTGGCTGTAGGGCGGACGAGAGGGGCTTTCTGTGATCTTCCCAATACTACATCGGTCACTACCGGTGCTGATAAACAAAAGTTGATCCGTGTGTGTGTGTGACGTCTCCCTGTCGGGGGTGGTTGAGTCTGGTCAAAAATGAACACAATAAAAGAAGTTTTTCCGTGCTGTGTAGAAGTTCTCGTTTTAATCGATGTTGTAAAGTTCTCTCTGTCTATCTTTTTTTAAGGGAGGGGGCAGCCGATGATGTCATTCCTCCGTGGATTTTCCCATTCTTCTCTCCCCCCTCCCCCCTGCTGGGCAAATTCCGCGTTTGAACGAATCAGGAGTTCCCCAGCGAGCGCCCAGGGGGGTGGTGTGGTGGTGGAAAGAATCCCCAGAGAGCCAAGAGCGGCCCAGTGCTGTAAATCCTTTTCTCTTGACCTCCGCCACAGCATGTAACGTGTGAACATAACTCTCTCTGTGTGTTAGATCGGCACTTTGCTAGGAGCGGGCGACCAAAGCAGGGCGGAGGGGCGCCTCGATCTTCATGTGTTGTGAATATGGTCCGATTCTCTAAGGGGAAGGGGGAGAAAACCTTGATCGCGCAGCATCTTCTCGGGTGGGGGGCGGGCGGGTCGCTGGACTCCTAAGTCTAGAGTAGAGGGCACCTCGTTGGGGATTCGGACTGAGTTGTGGTTTGAACCTGTACGTATCACCCTCATTCATAGATTGTGACTTCCGACCTCCCTGGTGCCTCTTCCCCCTCCCCCTCTCCTTTTTAGACCCGCTTCTCTAAAACCCTCCCTCTCCCCCAGAAGTGTTGGTGAGGTGCAGTTCCTGGAATTTAGAGAAACGGTTAGTTTCGCCATGGTTTGGTAACTGGCTGGGGCCTCTTCCCCCGCCCAGATTCTCCGAGCAAGGGGGCGGGACTGGCCAGCAACAGTTTTCCGCTTGATAGTAAAGGGGACATGTCTGCTGGGGGTTTTACAGCAGGGAAGGGCCTTGATAATGTATCTGCCCAGGACTAGTAATCAGCTTACAAAAGGGACAGACTGTAAATCAGAACCGTAACACTAGATAAGGGACATGGAGGTTCTTAAATTGTCATTTTAAAGTGCTGGTTGAGAGCTGTCTTGTTTCTCATCATGGACAATGGAAACGAAGCTTAAGGTGGTTTCACTTTGTTGCTGCTGTCTTAATGGGGTCCTTTTATTATGCATTTTTCATTTTTCATATCCATTCTCTAAAAGCTCCTCGGAGTCTCCCTTCTCAGCATACGTGATTATTGTTAATGTCAGAAAGAAAGCGTAAGAGATTGGCCTAAAAAGAAATCCAATATAGTCATTAGGGCTTTTCAGAGATGGCATTAGAAACACTTTTTTTTGGTATTTAGGCTAACCTGTATATTATAGTGTATATTCTAGCACTAGCTATACACTAGGTGTAAAGTTGTACCCTTTCTGCTTTTATCCATCTTTGGCAACATTCATATATAAAGCAAGTGATTCAAAGGTATTCTGTGAACACGCTTCTGCATTCAAATTGCAAAGCAGTTTAAGTACTGAGCCTGTTGAGTTATTGGAGACCCTTGACAGGAATCTCCTATTTCTTTATGCTTCTTTCAGTAGTGACTGGTAGGGGAGGATTGCATAATTTCACTATGCTGTTCTCTGAATGTAAGTTAACCCACATTTCCCTAAAGCTGCTGATTGCCATTATTAGGTAACTACACTGGCAGAAGGAGAAGCTTCAGGAATAATTTACGTTGGGGGAAATGAGCAGGGCCCATCACTTCCAATCCAGTTCACCCCTGCCATGGCTGCTATTAAAAAATGTAAAGAGGTAACTGTATCTTATAGGAACAGTGAAATCCCTCTCAGCTGTGCAATCGACTGATAGACCTTAGAGGAATCATTCATTATCTTTCATCCTAACCTGCCTCACAAGGCTGGTTGAGAGGCAGGCAGAGTCCAAGGTACATCATCTTGGAGAAAGACAAGATACAAATGATTGTTGTTTTCAGTACTGTGTTACACTAATAGCTGCAACACTTACAAACGCTAGCCCATAAGACTTTGTCTAGTCAGTCCTGGAAACATATCTAGAAGACCAGATGAGGGATTATATCCAGGCCTTAGTTAAAAGGAACATTTTCCTGGGGTGGCTGAACAGTTATTCATAGTGAGCAAATTGCCATTGTTGACAGTATTTTCAAATGTTCCAGTGTCCCCTACTGACACGAGTGATGGACATAAGTATGCTTTTATATGTAACAGCCAATTAAAAAAAAACACTGGACACAGTGTGTAACAGACTTGCCAGCCACAGATGCAGGCGAAATGTTAGGAACAAGATCTACCAGACCACGGCCACACACCCCAGAAAACCCACCACAACCAGTTAAACCCCCCCCCCATGAGTTTAAAACAGGTGCAACAGGGAATGGATTGGGGCAGAAAGTAGTATTTTGTACAATTGTGAGGTTTTTCAAATTACAGAGAATTTCTCAAAATGGCAGCGCTACCTGCAAGTTTTAAAGGTACACTTTTATTTTTCTGGATTTAGCACCTCTTTCTGTGAGATGTTTAGGTTGGTTTGTGATGGTATCTTAATTCACATGTCTGAAATAAAAATAGCCGTATCATATTGAACAGATGAGTCGGGAACAGTAGATGGAAGGAAGGGAAGTACAGGACTAGGAAAGAAGGAATATGTGCAGATACACTGGCATGTCTTTAGGGCCAAAATAGTCATGATTATGGTACATTGTCTATTATCCAGTTTCCCAAGTTTTAAGAGCAACAGTGGGGAGACCTGACTGTGGCAAAGAATGGTTTGCCATTCTAAAGTTATTGTTTTTCCCTTGAGCATAATCTTACTACATACCTACCTCTAAATTCCCCCTTCCCCCACCAACAGTATTTTTTTGGGGAGGAAGAAAAGTCCATGTAAAACAGAAAGTGGTATGCAGGAAAGGTGTTCATGCCCCTAGCTTTGCTAGTGCCTGATTTGCTTGAGGCCCTCCCACAGCTACCATTCACAGTTTGACAAAACATGAGCAATCTAATGACAGATCTCTTACCATCATAAATAGTTTTGTCCTTAAAGCTTGGATACAGCTAGAATGAGGATCAAGGTGAGAAGCCAAAATCTGCATGGAAAAAAGAGAGGAGGGATGTGAAGGTGGAGACAAGGAGGCACTACAAGCATGGGTTCATATAGGAAGTTCTTGTGAAAGCAGCATTTGATAACCTTAATTGCAAAGCAGTATGTGATCACTAAAAATGATCCTGTAGTGCCCCATCTCCTGACATTGATAAATACCTTAAATTTCCATGACTGATCTCCAATGGAAACTTTTTCAGAAATTAGGATCATGTAGTTCTGAATGATCTCATAACACCTTGTATAAATCTTCAGGGTTGTTCTTTGTTTTGAAATGCACCCTCTCACCCCTAACAGTTATGTCATATTTCTGCTCCAGCTGTCTCTGCCTTTCCTGCAAACATTACTGTGTGAGGATGGCATGCGGTTTTCAACTTCCTACTGAATGAAAGGTGCTGGCTTTTCTTTGTATGTCTTCAATGTAACTAAGGTGTGTCATTAAGAATCTCCCTGTATCATGAACGAAGAAATTAACCATTATCAGCTATAACTAAAATTGAACCCAAAATTTTATTTATTTTGTTTCAGTTTTTATGCTACACCTGGCCTGACCTGGCTGAGATCTTTTATAATAAAGTTTACAGAAAGCAGAGGTAACTTAATGCATTTTTAACAACTAAGAAAATACATTCCCTATTGATAATTCGCTTTCAGTGGAATTCCCTGACATGGCTGTTTATGTGGATGTGCAAATTATGAAAAGGCAGGATAGTAAAATGTTGACTTTAGGAGGACAAAATCCACCATCTGCTGCATTTGGCTGACTGTTCTTGATTTCTAACTGACCCCTAGTTTTCATAGCTGATCTAAAACTATCACAGTTGATGCAGTTTGGTAGAGGGTTATTGTAGTATAAGTGGTGTGTGTGTAAGTTGAACACGAACCCATTTGGGAAAGACTTTCTCACCTAAAATGGCTTTGGAAGAATAACATGAACTCCAGAAGAGGGAACAGTTTGCATCTTAAACATACAATTTCTCCCACACGTTTAGCTGTTTAGAAATGCTGCACATTATCTGATTAAGTACAGAGATCAAAAACAAGAACTCTCCTGTTACAATTAAATCTTATTTCCCCCTTTTCAAACAAATCTGTTTTAAAAGAAACTGAAAAAAAATAGACAACTCTTGGGTTATTTTCCCATTGTAATCTTTGTGTGGCCATAAATGCTGCATTAAAAAGACTATACTATAAAAAAGTTTTTCCCCTCTCCAAGACAAACCACTCTTTTACTTAATCAGCTGAATAGCAGCTCCTTGTATTTTGTCTGAGATCATGCACATTTATCACTGTTATTATGTCTGAGACGTGCTATTTCTTTTTCTCTCCAAACTGTAAATGAGTGGGCTCAGCTACTGTTTTGACAGAGTGCTTTTAATCAATCTGGCAGTTTCCTCAGCCATTCTAAATTGCCAGCTTCTAATACATCCCCCCCTGAGAAAGAACAGGAGAGTTTCAGCAGATGAAGAAAGGGCATGCACTGGTATCTCCATAACCACCCTGCATTGAAATATAGAGCCCGATAAGAAGAGCTGCTTTCACAGTGCCATTTATCTTGGCGACAGTGGACCAGGATGCCCCAGGCTTGCTCTTTATCTATCTGTGACTTTTTAATCATCTGAATCTAATTAAAGTGAGTTTACAACCTGGGTGGGTGACAAGTTGCAGGCTCTTAAACGTTGTGTTTTGATCAGGGGTCTGCAACCTGCGGCTGTCCAGATGTTCATGGACTACAAATCCCATCAGCCCCAGCTGGCCATGCTGGCAGGGGCTGATGGGAATTGTAGTCCATGAACATCTGGACAGCCGCAGGTTGCAGACCCATGGCTTAGATCATAGATCTTCTGTTTCATATGGATAGAATGTTTATGGCCAAATGTGGTGGTCATCCAATGAGCTGGGGTTTTGAGAGTTCCATTGCTCCCATCAGCCTACCGATCTCATGTATGCTCCCATCTTTTAAATTATGGTATTTAGATACTATTCAAATGAGGCTCAATTGGAATCCAAGTGGTTTGTTTAAGGCTACCCGATGAGCTCATGGCAAGAGTGAGATTTGAACTAGGCACCTTCTCTTTCACAGTTCAGTCTGTTAGCCTTTCACCCTACTCCATCACCTTACTTAGAGTCTCCTATTGCTACAGGATCGACTTAAGATTGTAACAAACATGCTTGGGCATAGGACAGTAACCTTTGGGGTGGGGAGAGGTTAGCAAAATTCCTGATGGTGTATTATTTTCCCTACTTCTCTCCATGGGAAAACATTTTTCACATTCCATTCCTCTCCCTCTCAACACAGGAAGGAATGAATTTTGGTATGTTCTAAGTATATTGGCTTCAGTTCCAAGTACAAGATATCTGTAACTGACTCTTTTTGTTGGAAAGTTCTAGAAGACACTGGTTGTTCAGTAGTTTAGGCTGAAGGTTGAGTGCTGCAAAGGTTCCTGCCTAAATAATCAGAGGAAGTTTACATTTCAGATCATTCAGCTGATAAGGATTGAAAAACGAGGTATACCTTTCATAGTTAGTCTGTGAAAACAAAGCATTTTTGTCTTTCACTCACTAATATGTGTCCGTATGGCTGAAGGAACTCTTAAGAAACGTCAAGGCAAACAGAAAAAACAATAAAAAAGCCTCCAGCAGTAACTGAACAAACCAGCTATCAGGAAAGGATTGCAACAGGGCTAGTTATTTCCGGTGACGCAAAGCATTGGACTGAGCTGTTGCCAGGAGTGAACACAGAAACTTTCCCTTCAATGGTATGTTTTGGTTTTGATGCCTACGCTGCCCATCTGATTCTTTCTGTTGGCATTCTTTGTTTTCACCGGCTGTGGATATTAATACAATATAATCTTAAACAGCAAAGCAGTTGTAAACCTCATGAAATTTGTATTAACACTATTAATTCTGTATGAAGGGCTGGTTGCTAAATGTATCCCTCTTTTAGGTGTTCCTCTGTTAGCATTTACTTTAAGACTCATCTCAGGTAAATTGAAGAAGTTGTATAAATAATGATGTGTTCTTCCCATTCAATCCATCTATGTTTATTTAAACATAACCCAGTGAATTACCTGAATGAGTAAGTAATTGGAGTGTAGGGCAGTCTTTATCTGCTAAAGAACTGTAGCTCAGCCATCCAGAGAATGAAACTTGCAATGGAATAGCCTGAATCAGAGCTCAATCCAGGGGTGGTAGTGGTGGTGGTACCTGCCTATGAAGGTGATGCAGGGCTGTGATGGCAGATTTGGCCTTTCCAGGCCACTTACTATGGCAAAGGAATAAATCTGTTGGCGGGTGTCCGTAATAGCCTTCCGTGGTGGGTAGACACAGCACATAGTGTCATGTCAGCGCTCTGCACACTTACCACCTCCACCAGCATAGAAGGGGCGTTTCAGAGATGTGGCCAGAGGCGGAGCTGACATGAGTTGGCCTCCACCTGGCCTTTGCCTACAAGAACACTGGTGCCAGGGGTTGGGCTTATGGGTGTCATAAGCCTTTAAAGCCCAATGGAGGGCTTTTCGGTAGCGGGAAGGTTTGTTCTGTTTTTTACCTCCTCGTGCCACCAAGAAGCATTCCTAGAGGTGGTGAGGCAGTGCCACCACAATGCTGCATCCCACTGCTGGGCGCTCTGGATTGAGCTGCCTGTGTCATATTGCCCTGCATTAGTCAAGGATGTTTATGCCCCCGCCTGTAAAAGAGAAGGAATGGTTATCTGTTTTATGTATCGTTGTATTTTATAGTTCCTGCAGTTGTTTGTTATTTTAATAATTTTTTAAAAAAAGATCTGGAACTCAGCAATACAGATGGAATTTGGCAGGTAATGTAAGAAAAAACGTTGACAGACCACAAATCTCTACAGTACAAAATGAAATTGGAAAACCACTTAGTAGTCCAGCATGTGTTCTGTGCATCAGTTCTGACTTGGTCTCTTCTCTTCCAGAAAACAATTCTGTTAAGTAGTAGGGAACTGTTTACTTCCTCTGACATTGAGAACAGTAAGCAGCTCATGAAAAATTCCTGCACCCAGCCAAAATTTGTGAAAAGATATGTAGACTATGGCCATTGTTCGTTGGCACCATGAAGCTTAAGGTTAACCTATGTGGTCCGTTGCTTGGGGATAGAAGGTGGTGGGACCTGATCTGCCTTTTCTTTCATTGCTTTCACTCAAGCGGAGGAAGTTTCTTAATGGAAGAAAATACAAATTATCCAGAGTCACAGCTAACTTGACTTGGATGTTTATAGCAGCTGAGGTTCTAGCCTTATGTGACACAGACAACAGAACTAGGAACTCGGAAAACAACATCTACTGTAAATTCCTTCCTGACCTTCGTTTGCCCCCGTGCTTCGTATGAAATCCAGTATCAATTTGTGATGGGCTTTCTTACAAAACTTTGTATAAAAGGAATGTGAAGTAGCCTGGGTTGGTCAGAGGATAATTGAGGCTATGTTAATCCTACATGGGGTAGGCAAATTGATGTCCTTTTGGCATATTGCTTTGTACCGGGTGGCACGTATTTGATTTTTTAGCAATGGGATAACAAGTTTACAGGCTGTAAGGAACCTTTGCAGTAACATAACAGTTCTAAGGTGTTGTACATGGCTCTTTGCTTTCTTCTGCCTGGCTTTTGTTTGTCACTGAAGATGGTAAAGCCATTCTACAGCAATTTTAGAAACAATGCTAAGCAAGTATACTCAGAAGTAAGGCCCATGTTATTACTAAGAAAGTCTTGTTATGGTTGCAGCTTTTATTTATTTCAGTGTACTATTTGTATTATGAGGTCTTCTATGTTGTGTGCCCTCCATCTAAGATAATAAAGTGTGGTACAGTCAGGGGTGAAATGTGACTCATTATTATGGTTTGGATATCTTCAGACAAATATTCAGTGTATGGCTGAAATCTCAGGTTTCATTCCACATTGTGGAAACATTTAAGATATATTTTCTAATTTATTAAAATATTTGTACATCTCCTGATCAATTATTTTAATTTTCAAGGCAGTTTTACAGTAATCAGATGAAAAATACAATAAAATCAGTGTCTAAAAATTGCAATTACATAAATAATACATTGGGGGATTCTCTGTTTCTCCACAGATGGTGGAATAACAAAATCCTCCCATTGCAAGCATGGCAGTCTTCAGGGTCTTTAGTTGCAGTTCTTTTCTCCCAACTTTCCTCTTGAACAGAAATGAACAGATACTTACTTTGGCTGTATACTCTTATGCTCCTTGAGGGAACTCAATTTGATGTAGCTGAAAGGTTTTTGTCATTGATATGGTTAACACAGTTCTTCTTTAGTTTTTTAATACATTGCATAATGGCAGCCAGCCCAATGGATTTCTAAGTGGGGATTTATTCTGATTCACTTTAAAGGGAATTAAACCAGTTTACATCTCAGAGTGTTTTCCCGAGAGAAAATCAGAATGCCTTTTTGGTCAGGACTGTCACTTAGGGAAGTTGTTAATGTTTGACTGAAAATGGAAGAACCGTTTTGAACTGAAAATATATCTACTTGCCTATATAGTTTCCTGTCAGGTTGAAATGTTGAGGAAAATATAAGAACTTATTTAAGCTGCCACCTGTAAAAATGACTTCTGTTTTGGCCAGGTTAAGGCCCCTTCCGCACACGCAAAATAATGTGTTTTCAAACCACTTTCACAACTGTTTGCAAGTGGATTTTGCCATTCCGCATAGCTTCACAGAAAGCAGTTTGAAAGTTCATTATTCTGTATGTGCAGAATGAGCCTAAGATATAACTACATGTTTTGTTTATTTATTTTATTATATTTGTGCCCCGCCCTCTCGCGGCAAAGCCCAGCTCAGGGCAGCTTATAAACATCAATTCAGTCCCTCAAGCAATCACATTCTATAGTTAAAACCAACATTAAAACCTAACAATAGCAGATGGCAATAACAATAAATTAGATGCGATAACAGTACATTTTGTGACATTTTCCATCAGGTTGATGCGGGATAGATTTATTTAAATCACTAGTCAGTACAAATTGATCACTAGTCAGGAAGTCTAATTCTTGCTTGTATCATCTTAATATTTAGTACCAGATGAAGGTTTTATTTTTAGAATAATAACTTTTCGGATTAGTTTTATAGTTATATAAAAATTACTGATTTGATTATACTATCAGAAATACGTAGATAATTATACAATTATTGCAAGTTGAACTATCTTCAGTTTCATTCAGGCCATTATGCCTTGCCTTTCTTTGCTGCAGTCTTTGCATTTTGCATATCTGTCTGCCTTACCAATGAATAGAGGAATTTCATTAAAATATTCCTAAGGTAGGCCTCTTTTATGACCTGCTGCCATTACAGATTTTTTTCCTCAGAAAGACACCTCAGAAAAGACTAATACGATAAACTTCAAACAATACACACAAAGATCCCAGGACTTGTGGAATATTCTGGTCAGAAAGAAACTTTAATTTTTATTGCTTGCCTCTGCATCCTCATACTTAGCATCCTCATACTGCACTCTATGTGCAGATCTCTTCCATCTCAAACAACTATTGAATTTAGTACTTAAGGTAAGGGATTGATTCTGTCTGCAAAGGAACAATGAGATTAAAGTTTTTTTCTCAACTTTGTTTAGTTTATAATATTTGTGCTGTGAGAAAGAGGTATGTTATTTCTGCAGACCCAAATTCACAGTTTTGAGAACCGCAAAACCAAGCATCTTCTAGTTGGGAAAACTGTTCAAAACAATTTTACAGAAACCTCTGGAAGAGTATGACAATGGAGTTTATTTACCAAAAAAAAAATTAAACACAATATGGATTGTAGCATTTGACCCATCTTAGCGGTCGAAAATACGCTAAGAATCCGAGACGAGAGGCGGAGATAATAACATCTGGTGGAGATGCGCCAGCAGCGAGAACCCGGAGGAGTCCGTGTTCTAGCTTAAGTCTCCATCTGCGGTTCCTGGCAACGCGCATTGTTATCTATTGAAGCTGTAGGAGGAGGACGGGGAGTTCGGCCGGGAGAAGTGAGGTCGAGATCATCATGTGATACATGATCTCATCTGGCTAATGCGTCGCGGAAGGCGTAAGCGTCTACCGAGGCTAATCCCTCACCTGCAAGGGGCAAGCACCATTGTCCCTGCGCCCGGTGATTAGGCAGGCAGTTCATGACTCGTGACTCATGGGGGGATGAAGGTAGAAGTGCGGTCGCGATAGCAAAGGCGTAGAGTCCCGTTAGCGTCCCAACGTTTCTGCCACGGTGCTGCTGGATCAGCAGTGCATTACTACATCTCCTCCTTACATTTTGTAGAAAAGGGGCGAAACTAGCGCGATTTAAAGGGGACGCTTTTGTCTCCTCCGCCCGTCTGGTCAAACTGACCAAGCTGCTTGGCTAATAACATTAGAGGCAACTCTGGGCCGCGGGTAAAGAAACTTCCGAGGGGCTTCTTGTACATGCTTACAGGCAATATTAAGACACGCATTGAATGAAACAAGATCCCATAGCGCAGGGCAAGCATCAATTAAACCAGTGCCAGAGCTGTACCAATAGCACTGCAACCATCCTCCTGACAGCCAAAGCTCCAGAGGGCTGACCACCAATAGGGCAAAACATCATACTTCAGATTAGATACAACTTCTTGCAGCTCGCGCATCTTTCAGCATGTGAATCAACTGGGAAATTCATCAGAAGTTATTAAAACAGCACATATTATGTGGTACATTCTCCACAACCTTGGTGGTGCTTAGCCAACAACAACAAAGTAATCAATGGCTGCACGATTTCGTCTAGGGTTAAGCAGGACGAGTTGCCTGCTGCTTTCGAGGAGGCCAGAGGCGTCTGCAGAGCAATGGAGGTAGAATTGATGGGCTTCAAGCGAAGGGCACAGGCCAGCCGCCAATAGTCTTGGTGTTACGGGAAACAAGTCCGGGAATCCCACAAGGGAAGTTGCGAGACAGGCTCGCCTTTGGCTTTGAGAGGCAGACCGGCCAAGCGTCTGTTTCGAACAGGAGGGATCGGAAAGGCAGATGGAGCTGCTAAGGGCTGGCGGTAGCGTCCGAGCTCCTGGGGTGGAGCCTGGGGTAGCAGGAGAGTCCCGAGCAGACAGACAGGCGGAAATGCAGCAATAACAAATAACATAACTTCAAAAAATTAGGGCATGCACAAATTTAAACAATAAAACATGGCTACTTGATACATAGGGCTGGATGATGCTCTTGGCGGAAGGAAGGCAACCCGTGGTTTGCACAATACCGTCCAATGCATGGCTCTTGCTGGTTTTGACTACCTAAAGCTACAGAGCTGCATGGCGTTAGAAGTCCATGGATTCTCAAGAGCCGTGAGGAGAGCTACTGGATAGTGCTTAGTAGGCATTGCAGGTTCCAGTGATTTCCTCAATGCAAGGGGTGCGCTGTGAGAGAAGGCGGTTCCAACAATGATCTTTAGCCGCTGAGAACAGCCGGAGAGTTCCAAGGGTTGGTCTATCAGGAATACCGTCCCTGGCTGCAACTCCAAGCTTCAGCCGAAGTGACGGCAGAGAGGGAGAGAGGAGAATAGCGATTGTAGATGAGGCAGCAGCAACACGGCGGGTATCAACCTCTGAGCCACAGCTGGCCCAGGCTGCACGTTCCCCAGGGGTGAAACTGGCGGGGAGCTGTGATCGCTTAATGGAAGAATGGGTGTGCTGGCTCCAGAGTAGATCCCTCCCATCTCGGCCCAGGCTGGGGCAACTGTCGAGCCCTCCCTCGACAGGGCGGTAGCGGGTCGGATCCTCCAGGTAGGCCCCGCTCCATCTCCCGGGATGGGGCTGGTCTGCATGCATGGCGAGCTGGACTCACTGTATGGAAGAGAAAAAAAGACAAGCAACGCTTTTCCCCTAGGGTTTTATGCGTTAACTGTAGCTGAGTTAGGGTCCTTATAGATGACAATGGAAGGCTCCTCGAGCCCTGAGTGGGGGGGGGCGGGCAATTTTTGAGATAGAGAGAATAGAGCAAGAGTACCTTTTGGATATGGTCTGCTAGAGAAGAGGATGAGATTTAAGGACCTTGATTGGGTCAATGGGGAACTACTCTCCCCTCTCTTTCACGTTGCTTTTGGCCAAAGCTTTCGTTAAAGCATGAAGCTGGCCCATTCCTCTGACTAAATCCATCACTTTTGCAACATATCTGCCAAGTTAAGAGATACCACAAGGCAGTGGAATTGCCGAAGGCTTAGGAGAAGGGAGGAGTCATATCCAGATTACCTGGATGTTTGTTTGTAAAAGCGATCCCAATCACCGCTTCTAAGGTGTAGGTTTCGGCACAAAAGTAACTTGAACAATTCTGCCAGTGTAGTCATCATCGTAATATAGGAAAGATACAAGGAGAAGATGCAAAAGAAACAGTTCCCTGGGCTTTGAGGTTTGATCACAGGAGCAAATTCGAGAGGGGTTTTGCAAAACCCTTTATCCAGATCCTAAGATCTAGAAGTGGGAGTCGCGTCAGCCCATTAGAAAAGAGAGGGTGGGAGGGTGTGCAGAAAGGGAAGGCAGGGGGAAGCAGGTTTGGAAGTCAGGGGCCTCTACCTTCCCCTCCCCGTAGAAGGGACTTTAGCCGGGTTTAATTTCGTTTCCTACCTTCCTGGCGAGGAGGCTGTGTAAGATAGGTAATGGCTGAGAGACCCCCCCCCCTTGGCACTGTGATCGCTAGCCAGGAGCTCAGCGAAGAGTAATGTGGGAGCATGAAAATGATTCTTTGGCTATTTCATATGTAAACTATGCGCCGCGCTCAATGTGGCAGTGTAAATCTCAGAATGAACGGCTGAGAAAAGGTTCTCTGGAAGCGAGAGGTTTGAAGAAACGCTTTTTGAAGGTTTAAACTAAGATGGAAGCGGCTTGAAGCGAGGTCCCATCGGTATCCGGTGGAGGAGCACGCATACGACGCTATTCAAAATCCCGTTTAAAGGCTGGGATGCTGTAATGAAGCGAAGCCTTTCAAAGGAACATTAGCACAACATAATCAGAAGGGGAAAAACTTTAATCGAAGCACAAAGAGCATAGCTTGGAAGCTAATGGAAAATCCTCCCCCTAAGTGAGGGGAAAAAAAACTTTTAGAAATGTCTCTTTGAAAGGGGGGCAAGATTTTCATGCAAGAACTGGTATACATAGGCATTACAGTACGGCCACATATAAAGTAACAAGGAGGGATATATCGGCAACTCTGATTTGAGGATCTTGCTCTCTCTGAGGTAATCACCTGGACGAGATTTTGCTGCCACTGGGAGCTTTGAGCTTAGGGCTTTGCACAGGCGCGAGAGGCTATGAGGATTTGGCTTGGAACCTTTGAACAGCTGGAGAGAGACGAGGGGCTTCTTCTTCATGAAGGACTCGGCTGGCGCCGCATTTAGGCCATTGTGAGCATATCTTCCCTTTTCCACATGCCTCATTGTCCCGGTGGATTGGCTATGGGGGGCACTTCTGAGGAGGGTTCAAAACGGCAGTCGATCCTCTTCCTCACAGCATTTCTTTCTGCTGACGGTAATTCAGTGGACTGTGGACTCTGCAGAGATTTTGAAAATGCGTGCCATTCTGGAGCACTAGGCATGGAGGCATGGTGACTTTGGAAGTAGAAGGGCGCTAGCAAGAGCAGGAAGTATAGGCGTACATTAGAGGAGGAGCGAGCAAGCAACGAGATTTAGATTAGCTGGAACTTCTAGATTATGGGCTCAAGTGGGGAACGCATACGAGGCAGGGTGTTCAGGTGAAACTTGGCGAACTGCAAGGGATGTTTGTCCATACTTGGATGTGGATGGCTCCCTGGTGCATGGGGCTGGTCGATGACCCCTGGGATGATGAACAACCCCTGTGTATTCAGCCGGGCGGAAGCTATTGGCAAAGACCAACCTTAATGGTCTCCGTGGGGATGGGGATCACTATACTTAGAGCTGGAACGTGGCGAAGATCTCATAAGGAGTCTCCGGAAGGGTTATTTGAGGTGCTGGGATCTTGGTTCGGGCTGGGGAGATTGCCCGGACCGGGCCTCCAGCGGCGGAACGTGGGCGCCGACTGGAACTTCCTGAGGTTCGCCGCCCTCCTGGGAGAGAGACCCTCCTCCGTCTGTGGGTTGTAGGAATCTCCATTGGCGAGCCTGAATTCCTCCGGAAATATCACAACATGCCGCAAGTGAAACACTCTCGTCTCGGGAACTGCCTAACGCTCGGTAGCAGCTGGCGGAGAAGCAGCTGACTAGAAGGCTGCAAAGCTTCGATGGAAGCGAAAAGACCCGATATCACTGGCAAACTTTGAGCATGTCGGCCAGCTTCGGGTTCCTTCCTAGGCTCTGTAGGATAAACTTTGCAGCACTCAGCCGAGGCGTTCATCCTTGGCAAAGTTGCTTTGGCTTTAAGGAGTTCGCCCACAGGCCTCCTCACCGTTGTCAACCACTGCCTCTTTGAGGGCCTCCTGGAGCCTGTTCCACAAACTTCGACATAGGGCTCTTAGGGTTTTGGCCGGATGGTGGAGAAACTCTGGGTTAGCTGGTCGGCATTAGGGGACTTTGATAAATGCCTTGCGCCTAATTCCAGAGGCTTACCGTGAAGGGCAGGTGGCCTCAGGTATAAGGGACAATCTGATGCGTTGGGGTTGGCTTAAAGCATCGAGACCAGTCAGAAAGCTGAAGGCCGTTGTGTAGGCGAAGCCGGAGGCTGCTGCCCTGCTAAAAGGCGTTACATTGCTGGCGAAGCAACTTCGGCTTTCCCAGATCACAAATTGTGCAGGGCTCCAGGAGCATCGCGAGGAAGGTGGTCTTCCAGTGGAGTCGGAACCATTAGGTGACTCCTCGCTGACTGCCTCCGCTTACGCTTCAGGGGCTGAGTGACTCCATCGATCGCGACCGCTGCGACCGCTTTGGCGGAGTCGTGAGGATATATTATAGCTCAAGATTTTCTGACAGCCAGCCGAATCTATGCCATCCTCCCCACGGTATCTATGAAGTGGACCGGGGCACAATGCAAAAGGATATCGGCATCGTCTTCCGTCAGGGTTTCTTTCTTCTGCAGATGGAAGTGGCTAATACGTTCCTATGCCGAGAAAGTTTGAAACCAGCATGCATTACTGATGCGCTTCGGCGGAGGTGCAGATGGCTTCGGAAAATGAAGGCGCGAGCAGGAAGCGGCTGAGCGGCGGTTGAGCCGCTGGAGAGTTTGGAAATGGGTGAGGGAGGCTGATGGGGGCAGAAGGAGGACGAAGCGTCCAATTTAGTGGATAGAGAAAATTCGAGGTTGGGGAATTGAAGGTGAAAGACTTTAGTGAAAGCGGAGGGCGATACCGGCAAAGGGGGCATAGGTCTGCAGGCTGATGACGACAAAACATTGTCTCCACGTCAGTGCAGGCAGCAGCTTACATCGGGCGCTACGAAATGCTCTGTCGCGAAGAGTGCTAAGCCCGATGTTCAGTCCTTAAGATTCAATGTCCCCCCTCTGGGTACCATATGGACACTGAGCTTCAATCTCCTCAACCTCACAATTTGCGCTCCTTCTCTTTACTGGGGACCCTAAGCCGCGTTTCGATTAAACGCCAGTTCAGTTAAAGTCAGCGTGTATCATAAGCTCCTGCTTTTGCAAAATGCTCCCGGCTACCACCGATGTTCCGTCCGGGCGAGAGAGTGTCCTAGGGCGATGATGTCTCTGGATCGCGCCGCATCCAGAGGACAGAAATAGCGATGTCTGAAAGCAGTGGTCCCTGGATCTCGCCGATCCAGCCGGACTTCGATATCGGTAGCCGCTTCAGCAGGTAGCGACGGTGAGCAGGGTGGAGGTTCGAGGATTCGGGTTCCTGGCGCACCAGCTTGTAGTCGCACTCCACGCCGGGTCAGCGAAGAGCGAACCAGACGCAGACGCGGAGATAACATCTGGTGGAGATCGGCCAGCAGCTGGAGACCAAGGTCCGCGGTGTTCCCGAAGCGAGTCTCCGTCCTGCGGTTCCCTGGCACCTTTTATTATTATCCCTATTGGGGAAGTGTAGGAGGGAGGACCGGGGAGTTCCGGAGAGCGGGCGAGGTCGGGAGATCATCATGTGATGCATGATGGCTCATCTGGCTACGTCTGGAGGAGCGTGCAAGCGATCTGAGCCTAATCCTCACCTGGGGGGCAGACCATTGTCCCTGCGGTGAATTAGGCAGAGCAGTTCAAGTGACCAGTGGACTCATGGGGGGGATGAGGAGTGGGGAGCGTGCGGTCGCGACCAGCAAAGGCCGTGAGTCCGTTAATAGGCGTCCCAACGTTCTACCACGGTGCTGCTGGATCAGCAGTGCATTACTACAATGGATATACAGTCTCATGCTACACAGTTAACAAATAGTCCTTATGTCATGGTGAATAACCTGTGGACTATAATGTATCTTAAATAGAAAGCTATTTAATTTAAACTATCTTTAGATAGATTTTTCCTCTGAAAGCGTTTGATTAAAAATAGGATTTAAATAAAAAAAATGTAAATTTAAAAACAGGTTTTTTTAAATTGAATTTTTAAATCAACTCTGGGTTGATGTGTCATTCAGATGTAATATTCTTGATGTCCAAATTATTGATGGCAGATTAGGAATGTGCTATGAACTTCCATTTCTCCTCTTGCATATCGATTCTCCCTCCCTTTTTCATGGTGTTTTTATAACTGTAGTTTTGTTAGTGGTTAAGGAAATTTGTTTTATCTGCACAATTATTTTTCATGGAATTTGTTGCGTTAACTTTAACTGTTGTTTTAAACAATTTCTTTAACAGATGCACAGATTTTACAGATATTTTGGTCTGTATTCTTGGGCCAGGTTCAGGTCCAACACCCCCCCCCCACACACACACAAATACTATTTTAGAATTCATTCTGCCATTTATATACAGAATTGTTGGACTTGACAGCTGATCCATACCCAACTGACCTGCCATCTGAAGAGTACAGAAACCTTCTTTAGCCATCTATATTTATCATCTACATGTCCCTCTCTCAGTCATGGGCTAGGATACAATAAGTATTGTGGGATATGACCTAGCAGTTTCTTTGCAGGCATAATTAGTTTTCAGGGCTTGGATACTTAAAAAAAACAAGCTATGTAATATGGAAGATAACATAAGGGTCCTCTCTGTTTTGTTTTGTTTTAAATATAAAGTGTTTTCCTAACAGGAGTATCCACAAATGTACCTTCAAATGTTAACTTTTCAGGAACCACCTGATTCAGGACTAAAGGTGATACCTAAATAAGGCATTGGATTTGATCTCCAATATGTTCATCTAGTCCCACTGGTCATGAGCAGAGAGGATAGTAAGCAGGATGGGTTATGAGTTATTGTGTTCGAGTCACACTTTTGCAGAACTGGGTAAAAAATGTTGCCCTGTCCCAGTTGCAAACTTATCCACACCATTCTTGGTTAGGATGGGACTATGCTATTGTGTTTTATCTTCTTCCTTGCCAAAATAGTTGACTTTGATGCTTGCTACGTGAATTAGATGTGGAGCTGGAAAATACAGTGGTACTGGATTAAAGGATTCTTATCCCCAGTGGTAGGATTCATATAATTTAACAACCAGTTCCGGTGGTGAGATTCAAATAATTTAACAACTGGTTGATTACAAGCACCATTTTAACAACTGGTTCTGCTGAAGTGGTGCGAACCTGCTGAATCCCAATACTACTTACCTCTATATCAGTGTATTCTCCTCTCTTTATGTATTTAATTTTACTTCATTTGTACTCTACCTTTCTCCCCGATGGAAACCCAAACCACTTTATGTAGTTTTCCTCTCCCTAGTGTTATCTGTTTGTTGTGAGGACTCCCCCCCCCCACTTTTTCCTAATGTATTAAGGATCAAATCATGTCTCTTCTTTTTCTGTAAGTATAGTCTGGGTTCCCCCAACTGGCTCTGGTATTCTTATATTAAGGAGGCAGTTGCTCAGAACTAAGTTCCCAAACACTGCAGGGCCCTTATTTGAGTTTGGAGTATCATGCAGGTGGCAGAATGATTTGGAAAACTGGAAGAAAACTGGGTCTGGTAATTTCACATGTTGTGGGAAATTCTATGTATAATGTGATGATGTGCAGAGCAGAAGGGGAAGGTTACGGATTAGATACAAATGTTTTCCAGGAGAGTGATTGTGATAGTAAGGTGGGATGATAGGAACAGAGATCTTCTGTATGAAAAGTGAATATTTTGAAAGGTGTGGGTTTTCTGGAGGTGGATGATAGTAGAGAGTTTCCATGTGGGTGGGGAATTTAACTTTTTTTTTTTTGGCCTGTAAGTATAGTAGTACATGATTTTTAGGCTTGTATTTGGCTGTAAATCCACTGGCCGGTAATCTACTTTTAATATTTTGAGATTATTATTAGTGAAATAATAATTAATAATTTGTGAAAGTCAGAGGTGCTAGTCATGGACAAGCTCTGTAGCAGGAAGTCATGCAAAAAACAGTATGTCATAAGTGATAAGGAGCTTTGTAAAGCACACATGTTATGGGTGCTGTGCTTGTTGTGGAGACAGATCCCTCGGGTAAAACCCTCGTATAAATTTGTGTGTATAAAATAGAAATTCTCTCAGATAAAACTGTGTATTTGAGTTCCTTCCTTCATTATTCACATTTTAGTAGTGTGATTGAATGACAGATTGCTTTGAGTGACTGTTTATTCAATTAACCTTATTCTATTGCCTATGACATCTGAACAGGAGCTGTTAATGTTTTCTCCAATCACAACAAATTTTGTTTTCTTCAGTTACAACAAACTTGAAGTTGAAGCTTCTACACAAATGCATGACTAGTTTTTCCACTGGTGTGCCATCAAAGAAAAACGGGGGGTCATCTTATGTAAGCATACCAGTTCTAAATATGTCTGATTATTTGTGTATGTATCTAACATTTTTAACTGGATTGTTTTACATCCAAAGCTGCCTTCCATTCAGTTACTTATATCAGTTACCAAGGAGACATTCTATTCCACCCATTTTTCCAGGATGTATAAAAGACCACTATTAGTTTTTGCCTTTATTCGTTTTTCCTCTGAATTACTATGAGAAAAATAGACATTGAAAATCTTCATTGCCCTCAAATACTAAAAGCACAGATCTGTGTTTTTTTAAGAGAGATTTCTGGATTGAACAAAACCTCGCACAATGACCATTGCTGTAATTCCAGCTGCATTCAGACATTGAATTTCATGTTCATAGGTAATAAAAATATGGGGTTTATATATAGTGCCTTTAACCCAAAGTGTTTTGCAGACAGAAGAATGCAGAGAGCTTTTTTTAAACTACTACTATTTCCAGAGTATTCCAGACTCTTTGAGTAAGACAGATTCTTTACCCCCAAAGCAAAGAAAAACTCCTGCCCATGCCACAAAGTATTTTCAGCCTGGTTTTCCACATGTTTGGGAGCAATCCCATTGCATTTGGTGCATTACATTCATAGGCTCATTCCGCACATGCAGAATAATGCACTTTCAAACTGCTTTCAGTGCTCTTTGAAGCTGTGCGGAATAGCAAGATCCACTTTCAAACAGTTGTGAAAGTGGTTTGAAAACACATTATTTTGCGTATGCGGAAGGGGCCTCTGAGATTGCAACCGAAGTCCTAGAACTCACATTGCTTCTGCCACAAAGATGCACCAGCAATGCAACTGCCCCATCAAAACAATGTAAGAACCCCCACACACAATGAAGGATCTTATGCCAGTATTTTTCTGGAGTTGATGATTATTGGGGGTGCTGCATTGTGAGTTCCTCTGAGTTAGTCAACTCTTTTGTGTCAACTCTTTCGAAGCTCAACAGTACAAAAGAAGAGAGTAGCAGAGTTCTGTTTCTAGTTAGAAGGAAAGAGATGCTGCTGGTCCTTATAGATAGCAATAGTTTGAAGAACCAACCATCTGAGCTGAATGTGCAATTTCCAAAATTGCTAGTTTTGATTAATATAAGTTTGGAATGAGTTTAGACCTGTGGCGCAGGCATTATTTAAAACTGGGTATTAAGTGAAGACCTGAGGGGAGAGAAGGATGACCTTTCTTGGAGGGGTGGAAAACTGATCTGTTGACTGAATTAGACCTTGATTCTAGTGTCATTAGCTGCAAAGCATTTGATATGGAAGTAGATAGGATGTTTTGATTGGTTGACTTTTCACTTTGTGATCAAACAGTTTTGAACTCTGGCAGCACTTGCTGCTTCAGTTGAGGTTCCAAAAATAGTGTGCAGTGAATCCTCCTTTCCTCAGCATTGTGGCACTCCCCCCTCCCTCCCTCCCTCCCTTTATTTATCTCTTTGTTTACAGCAGTGATGAGTAGCTTGTGACACTGGTCCTGTAGTGTTCTGGCTGAACAGTCTCAGACTTGCATGCCATTTTTTTAGTCCTGCTTGGAAAGCTTCAGTAAATAATCCTATAGGTATTTGGTACATTTGTGAGTAGGAAGTTATACTAGAGTGATATAAGCATATAAATAGTAGGAGTGTATTGTGGTTTAAGGTTTCTCTGGTTGAAGAGTCTCACACGTCAGTTTAAAGTGTAAATAATTAATTGTACCCTAGCTGTAACTTAAACAGAAAATAAAATTAATTGGCTAATTTAATGTCATAGCATGTATGAGAGGAGGTTGCAGAGAACATGAATGGCAACACGTTTAAAATAAATATGTCTCAGCTAATGCTTCTTCATCCTACGTATAGCTGTCTGCAGAAAATGCATCACTAAATGGGCAAAATGGTTGTTGGAGGGTAAGCCAACAAACGCCTCTAATCTGGGGGAGTGGGACTAAGCATTTCTGTGTGTGTCCCTATAACCCATCTTGTTTTGCTTCTCCACTGGCCTGTAAAGTTGATAAGGACTACAAGACCTGTGCTGTTAAATTGCTGTAAATCTGTATCAAGTTTGCACAGGCATATTGATCACCTGATGAGTATTGAGAAGAAGCACTGTCTAAATATTAAAAGATTTTACAGATTGGATACCAAAGCTAGAGCTTTTATATTACCTGACATGGACTAAATGCAGCATTTTCCATTAGAGGCAATTAGAATATTTGACTATGAGTTGTCAGGTGATGTGTTATTCAATGGTATATTTGCAGTTTGATTCAATTGTACTCCCATTTGTCTTCTCTGAAGTTTCTAGTGAGGGCCCCATACTAGTCTTCCCACTTGTTTAAATGTGGCTTAAACCTACTAATGAGTTTTTTGTGTTCTTTTAAAATTTCTCCTTTCTATATAATGGAAGACCCTAATCACCTGTAAAATGCCATCAGTAGGAAAAGCTGCATGGCCTAGTTCCTGCAGATTATGCAAGCAACAAACTGCAAGGGGAAAATTGTCTTTAATTTTTAGGGGGTACTGCTTGTGATCCCAGTTGTGTGCTATAATGTCTACCCAGAAACATGGGATGTGGCTGCTGGTTTGTGCCCCAAGAATATCCAAATCTCTCTCTTGAAACTAGGGGAAGCTACATGGTTATAGATCATACTAACTTGCCATGTGGAGTAAGCTGTTGGAAAATATGTGGCTGCCACATCTGGACTCAAGGCTTCTTTCTTCTCTGACTTTGAAGGAGTAAGGACGGCCAGCAATAGCTCTTGGTGAAGGCTTGACATTGCCTCCCCCAGTCACCTACACTTTTATCCTCAGCAAGCTGGACACTCGTTTTACTGACCTCAGAAGGATGGAAGGCTCAGTCAATTTTGAGCTGGTTACCTGAAACTGAGCCCCCTTCTGCACAGCAAATGCATAATGGATTGCAGTTGGGATAAAAGAGCCCATTTTCCTGTTTTCACATTCACATGCATCAGTGCAGGCAGCGATTGGAGCCCACGGAAGCTACACTGTTATAGATGCACACTATATTTGTGCATCTGTTTTTTTTAAATCACTTCCAACACATGCATAGCTACACAGGTATGCACAAATGAACACCCACAGCCATGCCGATGTCCCATGATAGACCATCTGCACCTGCATAGCTATGCAAATGCAAACTGCAAAAAAATTTTTTTAAGAAAAGGGAGGCAAATAAAGAGCCTCCTGCCTGGCTGTTTGCTCACAAGTGGCTACAACCTGGGATTTTTGAAAAGACTCGCTTGTTTAGCGATTACAAAAAAAAAACAGGTTGGGTGTAATAACACAGGGCAGACTTGTTTTGGCGGGGGGGCAGGATCTATGTGAAGTCCCCCCCCAATTGGGTTAATTAGCATCTGACACCCGTGTTTATTGGTCTGTGCAGAAGGGGCCTGATTTCCATTGTGATTGAACTCAGATTGTGAACAGAGCTTTAACTGCAGTACTACAGTTTACCCCATGAGGCTCCTAATTTCACTTTAGAAATATCCAAAAATACACCGCTAGTGCTTATTCTGATTCAGGTTGCTTTGCTTGAGGAAGCTTTAGTTAACACCATGGATTCCGAGAGTTACTGTATGGCCTGATCCCTGCCTAGCCATAACAAGAGATCTGACAGTATAATGAACACAGTTTATTTTGGCCGTGGGAAAACAAAATCCCAATTAAAATCTCAAATGCAAGGATGTTTTGTCCCTAAGGAAATGAAATGAGGTCCCTTCTAAAAGCTGTGTGGGTGTATTGCTTCTTTTATGTGTATGTGTGGGGTAATTTTGAGAAGCTCAGTGCCATCACTATCAAGGAATCAGGAAAGATTTCTTACTGTAATGGCTGTATTTAGCATACTGTGAAGTGAATGGAATAGGAGTTTACACCTTTGTATCAGTATCTCAGGGAAGGCTATAGTATCTTTTCTCAGATCCTAACTTATGAGCTTTGGGTTTAGAAGTTCAAGGTTTAGAGGGACAAGCTTACGAGCAGGAGCCAAAGGACTATTGTCCTTCATCTCTTAGCTTGAGGGTCATGATTTTGAGCTGGCAGGAAAACCAATCAGAAGAAAGAGGAACATCTGTTTTGTACTCAGCCTCCCTTCTCTTTCTGTTGTGTATTGTAAACCACTTTGGGTGCCAACTGGGAATAAAACTGGATGCAAACAAGGCACAGATGTCCCTTGATATGTTAGTGATGGAGCATAACGTTTTGAAGTGAATCAGTTGAGTTTTTTGAGCATCTCTCTTTGCAAGAACTTTGTTACTGGTAAGATGGGAAAGGATTGCATGTAAATCACTGTGAAGGGAGTAATTTCTGACAGCATAAAATAGATGCATGAAGTTGCTTGAAGTCAGCTAAGGCATTTGTAGTGTGTTGGCAAAACTGAAGTGGGATGTTCTGTGGTGTCTGTATCAGAATTTTTGAGTTAATTCCACACCATCTTTCTGTAACCAGTTGTGCATAGATGCCCTCAATGATGGCTTAGAGTAGTTTCAGAAGGAAACATTTCTCCAACATCCCATGTTACTGAAGCAAATACTATCCTGTCCTGTGGGGCTACTTACTGCTAGTTTTTGAAAGAAAACTCAGGCTCCTTTGGATGTATCTCTGCAGTGCCAGCGTGTGTGATCGGATGGCTAAGCCATGGGTAACCTAAAGCTTAAACTCAATGTTCTAGTGCTGATTCTTGCCCTGATTTTCAGTCTGAGTTGCTGCTGGGCAAGTTGTGTAATTTAATTATCTTCCCTCTTGTAGACTAGGGGCAGAAAGAGTTTCCTTAGAGGCAAAAAGTTTCAATTGTAGAAGGTGCTTTCAGCAATGGCCAATCATAATTTGAGAACTTTGTGTCAAATGAAGTCTGGTTGGTGCTTTGCATAGTGTCTCATATGTTTTCAGATGCACATCATGAGTACACATGACAACAAGGATGTTGCCCTCCCATGACTTCTTTCATATCACTGCTGGCACCAAGTGCAGATTCTGCATAGAAACGTAGAAGAGATTGCATCTCATGCTAGCAGCACCCATCCAGTTATAGAAATTTCAAATCAACCAAACAGATGACTGTATTAGAGTTTTCCCCCTCTAGTGACAGAGACAAAAAAATGTTTGTTTTGGACATCTTTTCTATAACATAGAACAGTGATGGTGAACCTTTTCGAGACCGAGTGCCCAAATTGCAACCCAAAACCCACTTATTTATCGCAAAGTGCCAATACGGCAATTTAACCTGAATATTGAGGCTTTAGTCCCTCGTACACCCGCCGCTTTGTCCTGCGGTGCTCCAGTGCCTCCAACCCACTCGCTCAGGGGCAGCCTGCTCTAGCCTCCAGCAAGTCCCATGTGTACCGCTCTGCACCTCTCTAGCATCTCTCTCCTCTGCACCCCCTTGGGCATCAGCCACCCGGAGCACAGGCACCAGGCCTGCCAGCCGAGTCCTTCCTGCTCGCTGCAGGGTGTTGTGCCCAGTGGCCCAGGCCAGCCTAGATGTGTGTGTGTGTGTGAGGGGGGTGATTTTCCACCTGCCCCCCACATGATGAACTCTGTGCGTGTGTGCCCACAGAGAGGGCTCTGAGTGCCACCTCTGGCACTCGTGCCATAGGTTCGCCATCACTGACATAGAAGGTGGGCTCTATGGCATCGTATCCCACTGAAGTCCCTAAACCCCACTTTCTTCAGACTCCACTCCAAGAGCAGGTTTTGGGGGAGGCCATTTTGGGCTGCAGAGGGAGGGGAAGGTAGATTCAAGGGATTGTTGTCCATCTTGGTTGGGGTATGGTTTCATAAAGGGGGAGTCCTCTATGCATCTCTGTTGTGGGTAAAGCAACTTAATGTGGTTTCTAGGAGTCCTTTCTCCTAGTCACATTTTGGCATAGAAATTTTTCTTCCTTCTAGATACAGCTGATCTCGCTTTGCTGCTGTATCCCTGAGATTTGATTGTGGCCACCAGCCCTTTGTGGGGCTACCAATAAAGAAAACTTGGAAACTTTTGGTTTGGCCAACTCATTTTTTGCCTGGAATGAGCTAATTTGAATGTAGTGTTTGAATTCTAGACATCCTGACTGTGTGCCTATCTGTTTCCTGGCTTATTTCAAGGTGCAGGTTCTTACTTTTAAAGCCCTTCAAAACCAGACACATGCATACGTGAAGGACATTTGCTCTCTATATGTAGCTGATTTGGGCTCCCTATAAGGGGGGGGGGGGGATAGAATACCCACGATTCAAAAAACAAACATTAAAAAAATAAAGCTCTATTTACTCGGTCTGAAAGACTTTGGCCGTTTCCGCACGGCCCATTAATGGCGCCCTGGGGACGGGATAAACGCCGTCCCCAGGGAGCCATTTGCACAGGCGGCGCTGCTGCAACCTGACTCCGCTCCCTCTCCCCCAGGGCGGCGTCAAGCCGCCCTGAAAAACAACCCTTTAAAGGGTTGTTTCCCCCCCCACAGCGTGTTCCCGGCGGCGCGGTGCGAACAGCACCGCTGGGAACACGCTGTTTCCCTTCCCCGTTCCACTCACCGTGTCCCCGTTGTCAGCCTGCTGGCCGTCGAAGCCCCGCCCACGCTGTCCTCCGACCCCTGGAGGTCGGAGGGCAGCGTGGGCGGGGCTGCGACGGCCAGCAGGCCGACGACGGGGACACTGAGTAGAACGGGGAAGAGGGAAGAGGCGGCTCCTTCTGCCGGCGTGGAGGCGCCAGGGAGGCCGTGCGGAAACGGCCTTTGACTCTCATTTAACTTTTTAATGGTATGTTTTATAATATATGGGATGCTTTCAGCTACTTTACACATGTTGAAATAATACGGCCCATATTTAGTGCTAGTCACAGGTCTGTATCCCATATTCCCATGCATTTGAAAGAAAAAGGACTGCCAGAGAATAATGTTGTTTGGGGAAAAGGAGAAAGCCCATAATGTAGGACATGTACAGTAAAGTGCTGGAGACGGAATGCTTTTGAAAGAAAAAGGACTGCCAGAGAATAATGCATTTGAAAGAAAAAGGACTGCCAGAGAATAATGTTGTTTGGGGAAAAGGAGAAAGCCCATAATGTAGGACATGTACAGTAAAGTGCTGGAGACGGAATGCTTAGCCTCCAAGGGAGGGACAGCAAAAAAGTTCACCTTGCTAGGTATGCCAAAATGGCGTTGTTAGGCAGGTATTTGGGCATGTGAAAAGCCTGGAAGTGGTGTATAGGGCATTGTTCAATGGTCTTTGTAACCATTACTGGAACTAGAGTTGGTAACATGTGCTTCTGTCATGTGCTTCTGTCTTGCTTGCTGCTGCAAGATTTTTTTGTTTCCCAGCAGCTGCAATGTAGCAATTTGAATAGTGGTTTCCCAGCAACTGTGGAGAACTGGAGTACTTCCTGGTGTAACGTCATAATGTCTGATAAAAAGCTTGTCCAGAAAGGCCGCAGATTGCCATACCCTGAAGCTCAAAATAGCTATTGGCATATTGTAACAATTTAAGAGGTTACCTTTTCTTTTCCTTTCATTTCAAGCTACATCAAGAGTCAGATTTGGCTTAGAGTTATGTGGGGTATAAATGTTTAATATAAAAATGATAAGATTTTGTGAGAGAATCAACTATTTCCTTGATTTCATAGCCAAGAGATACATAGCCATGCTACTTGCTGAACTGCTATTTAAACTTTAATCACAAACCACTGTTCTGCATGGGTAGGTTAAGCCAAATCACTGGCAACTTAATTATTATTAGCAATCTGATGCTGGCTGGGCTGTCCTTAAGGAATTTAAGGCCCCTGGATAAGCTCTTTGTGAGACTTCTGAGCTTTGCACAAACACCATCAAGCTGATTGGTGAGGTCTTCCGCACCATCCTGACCATCAAGCTGATTGGTGGGATTTTCAGGCCATTTTGGAGCTGATGGTGTATGTGATTGGCTTTCAGTGAATCTCAGGCCACTCCCAATCCTTTGGCCAGTGGGGTCTTTGGGTGGTTTAATCCTGGAAGCACTTGGGTATGCTTTCAACCTAAGCTACCCTAATCATTCCCTTGGCTGGTGGGCCCTGTACTAGGCTACAGCCTAGGTCAGACCTGGGCATTATATGGCCCGCGGGCCGTATCCGGCCCGCCAGATGACCCTGACCGGCCCTCCTGCCTTGCTGGGGAGCACAGGCGTTTTTGCCTAGGGACAGTACCTCTTGTCCCCGGGCGCATCCATTTTGGTCACGTGGGGGGCGCCAAAACGTCCCTGCACACAAGCTGATTCAGTAGGCCTTAGCAAGAGGCAGGGACTGTTGCCAGTGCCTGTTGTAGCCCCGCCCACTCTGTACGGTGGCCTGGAGTGTCCAGGGGGCGGGGGAGAAATCCCACTGTGCTCCCAGGAGCAGGACTGGGGCGCTCCGCCTCCCCTCCCTCTGACCCAGTGTGCCTTATTCTCCCTTACTCACAAGCCTTCTAGGCAGACTGGCTCCGATAGGCACAGGAGAGGGGAAGCTGAGCTGGATCCCAGCAGCAACAGAACTGATGATGATGCTGGCATTTGTTTGGTAAACCTTCAGATGGGGGTGATTTGTGAGAGATTTATATGCTTAACAATTAATTTCCCTTTGCACTGGCTTGGAGCTGTTTCTCAGGCCAGCCTACCTCACAGGGTTGGTGTAAGGACAAAAATAGGAAAGAGAGTTGGTGGGGAGAGAGCCATGTATGTTTTGCTGGGGGTGGGGGGTGATCTGTGAGAGATATTGCTGACATTTGCTTGGTAAATCTTCTGATGGGGGTGATTTGTGAGAGATTTACATGCTTAAAAGTTAATTTTCCCTTGAACTGGCTTGGAGCTGTTTCTCAGGCCTACCTCAGCTGTTTCTCAGGCTAACCTACCTCACAGGGTTGGTGTAAGGACAAAATTAGGAAAGAGAGTTGGTGGGGAGAGAGCCATGTATGTTTTGCTGGGGGTGGGGGGGGTGTTTTGTGCAGTGGTGCAAAAAATCATTGTTTGGTTTGGTCGTGGTGGGGAAGGGTGGCCGCCCATACCGGGGGAGGGGTCGCCAAATTCAGGTTTTGTCCCCGGGCTCCAGTTTGCATAGATACACCTCTGCTGGGGAGTGAGGCGCCTTTGAAAGCCCCGCAGAAGCCGGTTGCCTTGGCTGCCGGCTTCTGTGGGCTTTCAAAACCACCTCGCCCCCCCTGCGTTTTGGCCCGGCCCTCCACAATATTTTCTGTTTCTTATGCGGCCCCATGGAAAAAATAATTGCCCACCCCTGGCCTAGGTGATTCATTTTGGGTTCGATGATGGCTTGAGGCTGGAAGCATCTGCTGCTGTGTTGTTTCAGCACCAAACCTCTGGGCTAGCAAAGAAGCAGTTTCATGGGGCTTTTAGTCAAAGCATGGTTCTGTGTACTGAGATCAGTTTCAAATGCAATGAAGACAAAAGATTAGAATAATAGTATCAGAAAGTTGGAAGAAGCCTAAGGACTGTTCATTCCAACCTCCTTCACCATGTGGGATGACCTGAAGCATGCCTAATTTTTTTTAAATCCAGTCTTTCCTGTAATGCCTCCAAGGAAGGTGCTGCTAATAACTTGGAGAGGCCTAAATTAGTTGGAAATGGATTTTCTTGAATTGCAAAACAAAAAGACCCAAATGCTGTGCTGGCTGTTGGACATACAAAATAGAAGGAAATGAAGGCTGGGTGGAGGCCCTATTGGTGTGTCCTCTATATGCACAAATAGAAATTGATGATTTGTGGCAGTTGAGCAATGTGCGGTAGAGATGGTAAACAGAGCAGATCAAACTGGGTTTCTCACAATGACTGCCTCTTCTCCTTTGTGATTATCTGCCTCCTCACTCCCCGTATACCTATACTTGTACTGTGGGTCCCACTGCTTGAAGGCCCATGTCCCAAGATGGGGAGAGGTGCAAAGTTTGTCATCTGGCAGTGCTAAAGAAGAGGACAAGGCAGTAAGAATCAGAATGTTTAGTACTGTCATAGACCAGGATAAACCAACATAAGGTAAATATAGCACACACATTTTTTAAAAGTAGCGGGCTTAAAGCTGAAAAGGAATAGACACAAGGGGACAAGGAAACTGACAGATAAAGTACTGGGATGAGACACTCAATTCTGCACATTCTGTGGCTGTTAACTAGGTACTCAGTCTCACAGGATGCCAGTTGAAGTGAAGTGAGTAGTGCTAGACTTCTCAATGGGAACATTTCAGGAGCTTCCTTGAAGTATGTGGGTGCCAGTTAGACATCTATAAAATTTCTGCAAAATGTGCTTTCAGGGAACTACAATGAGGAAATGTGTTGTGAGTGTGAAGCAGTGTCCCCATTCAGCTGCCCGTTTGTAGGTTCTACAGATGAATTGTTCCTCGCTTTCAACATTTCAGCAAGATTTTGGTTGCAAAATAGAATATACCTGAGTACCTCAGTAAGTGTTCTCTATATGATTCAGCATCAATACTAATGTGAAATAGTATAAAAATGTTTCCATTCAACTCTTCATGTTAGCCAAACAGAATACTTAGATCCACATTTAGAGTTTCCTTACTAGGCTAGTGTTTCAGATGAGCGGCAACAACACCCACTCTGAGTTTTTTTTTTAATAGTACTAGCAGGGTCCGGCCACGCGTTGCTGTGGCTTATTGTGGTGAAATGGGAAAGGAACAGTAGCAGCAAGTCAATTGCAGAGGTCAGCAGTACGTGCTCATGCAAACACGCAGCCTGATACTGTATGATGTCATTGATGTGTGTGCCCGCATTCCTGGGGGGGGGGGGAATGGAAAGGCACACCTCCCACACATCTAGGCTGGCTGGTCATGATCCTTTGCCTGGGAGTAAGTTTGGTTGGTGGCAATGGGTGTCGCTTCTGAGGAAACCCTCTGAGGGGTGCGATGCAGCCATTCAAAGTATGTCACGGTTGCTGTACCGAGCTTACTCCTGAGCAATGTGTGCCTGGTTTTCTTAACTGTAACCACAGTATTCAGAGAATCTAGGCTGCCTGGCCCCTCCCTCCCCTCCCTTGCATGCCACCCCTCACTGCCTCCCCTCTCTTAGTTCTCTTCCCTTGCATGCCTCCCCCTTTGTCCCTTTCCTCTCCCTCCCTCTCTTCCCTTGCATGCCACCCCTCCCTCTCCCTCCCTTCCCTCTCCCTCGTGTGTATGTGTGTGTATGTGTTTCACTTCCACTTGAGTTACTGCCTATGTACTGTATTCACTGCTCATATCTGGCCGTCTGAGTGAACATTCTAAGCAGCACGAACATTCTAAGGATGACAGTGACACACAGGCAGCTGCATGTCCTTCACCATGGAGCGCCAGGAAAAAGGCGTTTTACCTGGGCCAGGTGTGAAATTTCAAGTATGTGAACATCTAAAAACACTCTCGCCTGGCTGACTACAGTGGCTGGGAATTTTCAGAGGAATTGGCCCAGCAGTTACTGAGTTATACTATCATCAACAAAAACACTGTTAGCTTTTTATATATATAGATTATCTAAATTCACCATGAGTTCTTACTAGCTTTGAAGATCTCCTCTGCTGTGCTTATTTTGGCCAGAGGACTGTAGGTTCTTAGTGCATAACAGGGATATCACTGGTACCAGCTAATACTTGGAAACCAAGCATGATGGGGGAGACTCCCAGAATCTCAAACTCCTTTTAAACATTGTCTTCCTTCAGTGGCCTGGTATATAATCCTGTTATTCTGGGGAAATACAGAATGGGTAAATTTTTCCAGCAGGTTTCTCACCATGGTATTGGTGCCTTGGATTTTTATTTTTTTAAAAACTTGGATGCGTTTTGTTTGATAGGAGGCATTCAGTATTATGGCTTGTCCGAAAACACAGCTGTGCAAATGGCTGACAAGAAGGTGCTGCAAATAACCCCAGTTTGTGTCTCCTTAGAGCCTTGCCTGTTGCAACAAGCCATTGGCAGTGTCCTGCAGAGCCAAATAAGTAGTTGAACTCCCTCCCTCTTTTTTTGTAATGCTCTTCCAGTTTCCTTTTTCATTTGTTGAAAGCTGAAAATGGAATGAAGCCTCGAATGCTCTTGCCAGATCTTGCTGGCACCAATCCGGGTTCATCCCTCCTCCCCACCACTTCAGAAAGATGACCTGCCAGTAATCTTCAAATTGGGATATCTCCTTGAAGCCGTCAGGACTATGAAGCAAGTCCTTTTCAGTGAGTAAGCCAAACGCTGAAGCTGTTCTGTGTGTGAGCCATGCGGGTTTCCAGCAAAGCTTGCCAGTATGAGCAGCTGTGTAATTATCTGAATGACGACATCATAGTGAAGTTGTGACTCAGCGGCTTTTAAGCTGATGTGCTTGGCTGCTATAATTGTGTGAAAGGAATCCAGAATACTGGACTGACTTGGCATTGTGGATGAGAAAGCCATTCGGGAATTGCCTTGTGCAGAGTGTCTATATTCTGGCAACAGTAACATACAGTTGGAAGTTCTTAAGTGAACTAGGCTTTGTAGACTCTGGTGTTTCCATTTCTGATAGCAGTACTTTGATCTGCTCTCTGCTACACTCATGGAATCACTTGGGCAGTCAAGGTCCTATTTTTGGTTCTTCTAATATACTATCAGATGATCTCTATGCCCCCGCCCTGCATAGAATGGGTAAAATGAGAGTCGCGGCTGAGTGATCTGAGCTGACTCTTCTTGCTAATTGGTTTAGCAAGAGTTTATTTTGAAGGTCAATGCCTAGTGGTACGAGAAACTGGACAGAGAGGCTGCCTTTCTGGGTTTCTCCGGCAGAATTGGTCAGTAGAGAAAAAACTGCTTGCAGTTGATCATATGCTCTGTGGTCTTGGAAAAGTACTTGTGTATAGACTAATCATTAGGAAGCTCTTTTTTAGCAGGGTTTGCGGTCCCTCCTGGCTCCTCGTGGGGGATGTCAGGGTAAGGTTGCCAGATCCAGGTTGGGAAATGCCTGAAGATTTGAGGATGGAGCCTGGGGAGCACAGTGCGCTCATTGGGGTGCAATAGAGTGGGGTGCAACCCTTCCAAGCATTCATTTTCTCCAGGAAACTGATCCAGGTGCCACCTGGAGGCTGGCATCCCTATCTTCTTGTTTCTTTGAGCACTGAGAAATGAAAACTTCCCTGTTTGAGTAGGGGCAAAAATTGGCATCAAGTTTTGAAATTCTGGACAAAAAAAATCTACAGAGCTTGCCTTGGATGGATACAGATAACCTCCTCTTGCCAGTTGTTTCACCAGATAGTTGAAAGAAACCTACTCTATAAAAGGCTTATGCTTCAGCTGGGGGTGACTGCAACAATTCTGGGGAGCTATTAGCTTGGGATCTTATCCTTGGAAGTGAACTGTCATCACCTGTTCAAAGCAGGCCTGCAACTAATCAGTTTACTATGAGTTTACCATGTTGCTTCTTGGATGAACAGCTAAAGGATCCTGTAGGATATTCTGACCAGGTCTTCCCTAGTTTTTTTTTTGTGTGTGTGTGGTGTGTTCCTGCTAACTAGTAAGTAAGGATCCCAAACCCAAAGGTGCATAATAGATTAGAAATATGTAGAATACATTCCTGAAAGATTACTAAAATTAAAACACTTTTTTTGTGAATGCCCATGCTTAGCCTTTAAACAGTCTTAAACACTGCTCCTTTCGGGGGAGAAAACTGTGGTCAATATCCACAACCCTTTGATTAAAGACAAAACTTTAGGTGTGATTTGGTTGCCTAGGGAAAGTGCTTAGCCATCAAGTACTTGGTTTGATCTGTTACTCGTAGGTGAAAGGTGTAGTTTCAGGAAATCTTACATGGGCATAATCTGTATAAATCTTATATTTTATCTTGACTTCAATGACAGCCATCTCTACTTTTAGCAAAGCAGAATATCTAGGTTACAAGTCCCATATCCATTCTTTTATCTCTAAATTTATTTAGTCTGTATTCTCTGAGTTTGTCCATGCTGCTTCATTGACTCTTCTCTGTAAAAATTCTGCTTCTAGGTTGTGGTCAAATTAACATTTAGCATTGTTCTGCCATGGCCAGAAAGGTGTCTGATTCCTCAGCACTAGATGCTACAAACACTCCCTGTTGAAGGAAATGCTTGGGTTGGCTTGTGTTGAATAGAAAGATATCCAGTCTTTGAAGCTAGGAATGGGTTTTCCCTTTGCAACTGATATTTTGAAATGGAAGATATTTATACAGGAAGACAGTGCTGCAGGGAAATGGTATCACCATTACTAATTCCTGTAATTAAACAACATCAGTGTGAAATCCTAGAACGCTCTGATAACAAGATTTTATTAAATTGGATTTTGGAATTTCTGTGTCCTGCTTTTGTTTCATATCCTGGATACATATTTATGTCAACATTTATTAGCTGCCTTTCTGCCTTGCAGAACTCAAGGTGGCTTACATTGTGTATAAAATTTAAAAAATTATAAAAAGTACCCAGAAGACCACATTTTAGAATCACAGTTAGGATTGCCAATAAATTTAAAAAAGTTAAATTAGTCAAATGCCGTTCTAAATAAAACAGTCTTCAGCTACCTTCTAAAGACTGAAAGTGATGGGGGAAGGGTGGTGGTGGCAGCACACACTCACAACTTTGTGCCATATAGTATGGCTACTGTGTATGCATATCTCCATGGTAAACTAGATGAGAAGTGAGCGATCCATGACAGGATCTTTTGATGTCTTCAAGTGTATTTTAAAATAGCTACTTCTAAGGAAGAGTGTAATTCCTCCTTCCAACTGTTTCATGGATAGAAATCCCCCCAAGCTGCTATTAGACCTGATTGTGTGGATATGTGGAGGGCTTTTTCCTACCAAAGTTAAGGGCAGCTTGGGGAACAATGACGATACTATGAAATTGCAGCCCTGGTCCAAACTGCCTCTTTACATACTTGCTTTAAAATGAACTGAAAGACACAGCAGGACTCAATGCAGTGATGCATAGGATCAGGTTTTTGTTCCAAACACTTTAAAAAACACAATCTTGAAAAAAACAGCAAATGAGAAAATACTATATAATACCAACTACTTTGTCAGATCCATGGATGACCAAATTGTACACATTGCATGTACAGCAAGGCACACATGTATATAGCCATTGCACATAAATAATAGCCATGAGATAGGGTGCTGATTTTCCAGAGTTTCATTCATGTGTATACTTGTGATTGAATACATGAGCAGATATCTGTGCATTACAAGTTTACTCACCCATAAAGTTAATGTTGGAATATGGCTTTTTGTCTACTGAAGAAATAACTTGCAGCACCTTCAGAGGGTTATAATACCATAGAGTCCACCTTCCAAAGTGGCCATGTTTTCCAAATGAACTGATCTCAGTCACCTGGGGAACAGTTGTAACCCCAGGAGATCCCCATCTACTATCTGGAAGTTGGCAACCCTATGTGGCCTGAAGGTCAAAGGTAATAGCAGGAGATCCCTAGCCACAACCAGGAGATTGCAGCCCCAAGTTAGAGAGGACTGGGTGATTTTGTATTCAGGGTTGCTGGAGGAGGCGACTGAGGAGGGGCAACATGGGGGGGGGCAAGTCAGCTGGAGGACCCTTTAAGTCTGCATCATGCTATGGTCACGGAAAGTATTTAATTTTTTTCTAGTGTAGTTCTAATTTCTGCCATTGGGGGTACAGGGAATGCAGAGATCTTTAAAGTATTACAAGCCTTTCAGCAGTATTTGCTAGGAGGTTGCGGGAAATCCTTGACTCTCAGATCCTGCTAAACCCAGCAGCCAAGCCAAGGTTGGAGCAAGGCAAGACCAGTCAGAATAAGCTGCAGGATGCAGCTTCCCAATAAAGTCATGATATCCAGCACCTTGTTAGGGTGTGGTAGCAAAATTAAAAACAGCAACAACAGCCTTTCCTTTTCTCCTTCATTTTGGTCTCTTCCTTTCATGATCTGACATTCCTTCATCCTCATGTCTAATCCCCCCAGTCTTATTTTGCAGTCTCAACTCCTCATAATTCCTGGTTGACAACTTAGAATGTATTTTACAGTGTAGCAACAAACCTTTGTTAATGTTATGAGCAGAATGGGGGAGTTAATATTTCTCCATAATCAATCAAAGTAGTAAAAGAATGCTTCCCTCCTTTATGTGCATGATAATTGGCCTCATTAATAACTAACGAGGAACAGAAGTTAGAACTTATTTATTTGTTTACTTTTTAATGTCCTGCTTTTCTCCCCACTGGGGAAGCAAAACAGCTTACATTATTCTCCTTTCCTCCATTTAATCCTCCATTTAATCCAAAACAACTATGTGAGGTGGTTTAGGCTGAATAAGTATGACTGGCTCAAGTATGAGTATGACCTAGTAAGCTTCTGTGGCAGAGTAGGAATTCCAAACTTCCTGGATCCTAATACGATACTTCAACCACTATGCAAGTTTAGCTTCCATTGTGAATAGTATGGTGGGTGGGTGGGGGTGTAGGTCTGGCTATACCTTGGGCCAGAATATTCCAATTCCTTTCATTTTTGGCCCTGGAAGTCTCTCAAGCACCCTAAAGTTGGTGGCCAATTTTTAGATTCCTAGTTTTATTTTCTGATGAGTTATGCCTGCAACAAATGGATGGACAGTTAGACATGCAGATCCTTTTATTATCCTAGATTCAGGTTAGCAGCCAGTCAGGTGATTTGTTTTGTTATGATGTTTGGTTTGGATCAGGGTAATATTGGTGGATGAAAGGGGGATGGATGAAATCTTTGTCTGGGAACCCATGGTGGCTCTTGGCAACCTTGTGTGCACTAATCATGTGTGTTCCAAATCATACGTAATTATTTCTCAGGGGTACCCTTTTTAAGTCTCGTAACCACAGAAACAAAATGGTTTTAGAAACAACATTCCTGAATTATCCAAAACGAGGCCTCCTGCTGTGAAATTTGTGCAATTCAGCTTCATCATTGAAAACCTCTTTGCACTGCCCATCATCTTTAATCTGTAATGGTGCCCTGAGGATTTCCAGATCCCTGCTTTGGGAGGTGATTGTCCTAAATACTCTTCTTCCCCAAGTGTTTTAGCATCTTGTATTCATCCTGCACAGTGAATGCCTCTGTTTAGTGTTGCAGCTGCAAAATGGTGCTGTATTCCACACTTGACAAGTGATGCCCTTCAGTGTCTGTCAGAGATGACCAAAGGCTGCACTCTGCCAGGTCATATTAGGAACTCACTGGATCAACAAGCTGGATACCTGTAGTTTGCTTGTAAAAAAATTGTCTTGTATATTTGAAGCTGCAAGGAAGTGACTAAAAGGAACAGACTAGAGAAGTCAAGTTGGGCTAACACAGTTTTCTGATGAAGGAATTATGTTTGCTCAGTAATGTGGATGTGAGTTTTACTGCTGATTTATGCAGCAGCAGAATTAGAAGTAGCTAACAATGAAATTCATAGATTTTTAAAAACCAATGAGAAGTATTCAGTCATCTTGCTAAGTTACTGACTTTTTAATAGTATGCACTAAATCTTATTTATTTTCATTTACAATCTGGCTTTCTTACTGGAATTCAAAGTGGATTTCAGGTATGGTAGAACTATTCAGTCATTCCTCAAGCGTATACAAAATATAACATTTGAGTCTAACATCAAAGATTCCTGATAAAATACCATAATACAATCCAGCCGATAGTGATGAACTGAAATAAAAATGCATTATCCTTAATACAGGTCACTTCCTGAGCTGACCCATTACATCACAGCTCTACTCCTCTATAAAAATGTGTCCTCACATTCAGAAAGTTTGGCAACTATGTAACAGGTTTTTACTTAGGTCTTTATGTAGAACAGGGTATAGGATCTGGAAGACCCAATTTTATATGGACACTCTGCTATAGAAGCTCACTGTTGACCTTGGGTCAGCCACCCGTTCTCAGATAAACTGAACTCCCAGGATTCTTGTGAGAATCAAATAAAGGAGGGTGTAATTGTTCTGAGTCACTCTGGGTCTCCACTGGAGAGAAAAAAAATGTGGTATAAAAGAAATATATAATAGATGTTGATAGAAATTGGTTACAATCAGCTGCCTTGTCAGATTCTGCAAACGCATACCACTAAGAACAAGTGGGGTGTAATGCTTAGAGTGCTGGACTGAGTCCCGGGAGACTTGGGTTCAAATCCCTTTGTCTGTGAAACTGACTGGGTAATTTTGTGCCAGTTACTGTCTCAGCCTGATCTATCTCATGGAGCTGTTGCAAGGGTGAAACGGAAAAGGGAGATCTGTATGTCCTACCCTGGGCTCCTTGGAGAGGTGAAGCTATATGGAGGGGAAGTCTAAAACAGTCAGGGAAGTATAGGTCCCATAGTTGTAGATTGGGAAGTCAGCCTGAATAATAGAGAATAGTGATCTTCATTAATAGTATAGCATCACCTGGCGCTGTTGATGCTTCCTGGACTCGCTAAAACACATGTTTGTCCTCACGTCGCTGCAGCACATAGTTCAAGAGGTGTTGGGAATCTTTGCATAGGATTTTAGGCTGCAGTAGTTGACTTTTGCCATTAGCGAAAGCAGAATGCGGTAACTCCAGAGATCCTGGGTTACTGTACTTGGATCAAATGTTACATCTGTTTCCTTCAACCATCTCCTGCTGAAAGGGCAGCTTCTAGAAGTATGTAACTCTGTGCAGTCACTTGGAATTGTTATGTGGTTGTGTTGACCCTGTATATGCTAGGAAAAATATAATCTAGCTTCCTGAAAAGGGTAGACTAAGCCCAGAAGCCCATAGAAGCAGGATTGTTTGGATGTTGGCTGAACTTGACATTCCATTGACCCTAAGTTCTTTTCATAATGCTTCTTGTATAATGTGGCTTGGAGAAGCTTAAATTCTTACAACACAAGATCTGTGTTTTCTCTTCATCAGCTATGGAGGCATTTGGTTTGTGCCCCAAGGCTGTGAGCATCTTTTTGTTGCCGTATGTAACCTCTTGGGACAATTTGTAATGTTGAATGCTAGTGCAAAAAATTAATTGAGCTCCATAAGGCCATCTGTCAGAGGGTTTTTATTTTTGAAGGCTGCATTGCTTATTGGAATTTCTGAAGTTAATAGCCTCTGGTGGCTAGATGTTGATTCCAGTTGAGACTGCTACCGTGTTTCCCCCAAAATAAGACAGTGTCTTATATTTTTTGCTCCCAAAGATGCGCTATGTCTTATTTTCAGGGGATGTCTTATTTTTCCGCTCCACAGCTGCATGCTCTGGTGTTCTGTTCGAGGGGCATGCTTCCAAACAAAAACTTTGCTCTGTCTTACTTTCAGGGGATGCTTTATATTTAGCACTTCAGCAAAACCTCTACTAAGTCTTATTCTCAGGGGATTATTTTCGGGGAAACAGGGTAGGTGACAGGGGAACATAAAATGTTGTTGAACACTTAAAAAGAGAGGCAGAGATTTGTTTTGTGCCTACAAGAACTTGTAGTTAATTTCAACTAGTATTTTAATTTATTTGTATTTGATTTGATTCAATATCCCGCTCCCTCCCTCCCCAGAGGCTGGCCTCAGGGTAGTTAACAGACATATTTAAAAACAATAATAAAAGTTCAAGTAGTAAATAATTTAAAGTTTTAAATCCTCCAATACATAATAAATATGCATACAGATTTAATCATAGTTACCCACATACATTCCCACACTCACCACAGTCCTAAAAATAATGGGTGAGAGTGGAGGGGGTGTAAATTCCAGGACCAATATGTTATTGTATAGGATCTGCTTCTTCAGTTGTATGCCTGGTGGAACATTTCAGTCTTCCGGGTCCTTCAGAATTGATTTATATCCCACAGGGCTGGTATCTACTGGGAGCAAGTTCCACCAAACAGGAGTCAGGGCTGAAAAGGTCCTAGGGACTCAGCTGAATGTCCCTGGGGCAGGGGACCAACAGTAGATTACCATCAGAGGACCATCCCTGGGTGATATGGGGAGATGCAGTCCCAAAGATACGAGAGTCCCAGACCACTCAAAGCCTTAAAGGTTAGTACCAGGACCCTGAAAATGATCTGGAATTCAACTGGCAAGCAGTGCAACTGGTAGAGCACAGGTCTAATGTGCTCTTTAACTGGTGTCCCAGTGAGTATTCTCATGGCTGCATTTTGGACCAGCTGCAGTTTCCAGAACAGTTTCAAGGGTAGACCAGCATAGAATGAGTTACAGTTGTCTAGCCTGGAGATTACCATTACATGGGTCACTGTGTTCAAGTCTGTATGGGACAAATTGGAGGCCAACTGTCTGGACTGGCAAAGATAGAAGAAAGTCATCCTGGTAGTAAGTGTGACCTGAGCCTTCATAGACAGGGAGGATCCCAGGACCACTATCCCGGCTGTTTACAGAAGAGGCAGATGTTGAAGCCTCACTGTCTAATGTCAGCAGTTGGAATCCCCTCATCCTAGCCACAGGACATCTGTCTTCAAGGGATTTAGTTTCAGCCTGCTTCCTGCCATGGCTTCCAAACACTGGGCCAAAATAATTGTGTGTGCTGAATTTTAAATAAGTGTAGCCAATCACCCTTGGGCCAGTCACCAGCCTAACTACCTAACAGGGTTGTTGTGATGGTAAAGTGGAAGAAATAACATTTTGGGTCCCTACAGGGGAAAAAGGTGGGTAATAAATTAAATAAGCAAACAACTTTAATAATAACTCAGTAGTTTCCAAATTGTACGCTGAAGCATAGAGTAGTTCATGATAGCTACTGGAAATCCTCAGTGCTTTATGAAATGTGTTGTATAAATAATGATGCACCTAATAAAACTGCACTGTCTTTACAAGGGAATGCTGCCCTACTGTGATTTCCAACCTTTAGACCATCATATTCTCCAGATCCCCTGTTAGTCATTCCTGGAGGCTGCTGGAGATGATAGAAAAGTCTTTTTTAAGAAGGATTTTTATCTTGTCTCAGGGCATTCCAGCTGTCCTGCTGGCTTTCTATAAGCGCCCATGTCCATTAAATAGCAAAGCTGAGGAATTCTCCCTTGAGTAATCTTTCTAGGCAGTGCTTTATCCATCTTCAGAAGGATACCTTTTGGGTTGCTAGTTATCACAGACTCTTCTGCCATTATCCAATACCTGTTGATGCCCAGGGCTTTCTTGTGGATGAGTTTAAAACTCGGGATCAGATATATAATATAGATGCCACCTTAGGTAGGGGTATCAATATTAGCTCCAGATTTCCCCATGGTTTAAACTGCTAAAAGGGGAACACATCACTGCTTCTTATTTGTCCAGCATCACCTTCTATAACTCAGAGAATCCTTTACAGCCCTCAGATTTCAAGCAATGACAACTGCCATGGGAGAGGGCTGTTGTTAGCATATACCAGGTGCCCAACAAGTATACATCTGTGAATCCCTGGAATTGGAGGACCTTTATGTCATGTGATCTTTTACTGAGTTCTCAGGGCCAAGTTCCTTGCAACCATTCTACCGGTAGCTAGGGTAGCACTGCATTCAGTGGCAGATAAAATTGTACATCTTTTATCTGATCATCACCATTATGTCACCTATATGATGCCTCTGTGTGCACTGGCAGACAAGAACAATTGTGCTAAACTCTCATCCTGTTGTTTAATATTCTGCAATCTATGTTATGCCCTGGTTTTGACAATTTTAATATTTTTAAAATTCTGTTGAACTTTCTTTTATTATTATAATTATTACTGCCTGGGCAGTTGTTTTTGTTTGTTGTGTGAGGCCAAAGGCCATAACAATATAATGTTACCTATCTACAATTCCTGGAGGCTGCTGTCCAAAGCACGAATATTGTCAGTATGATGGCAACAATTCATGTGGCAAGCAGTTCTAAATGTTATGACTGAATGTTATTACAATGCAGGATGGCTGTTTTTAGCATCTCCTGTAGAGTGTGGAATGGGTATACCAGAGGAAATCAGTTGAATATGGTGTTTAAAGAGTTGATTTATTGCCATTCTCCCACTCTTCTTCATGAGAAGAGTGCTGTAAAGGATTCTCTGAGTTATAGAAGGTTATGCTGGACAAATAAGAAGCAGTGATGTATTCCCCTTTTAATGAAGAGAGGAAGCTAGTGAAGATTGCTATCATCATGTGGGGGGGAAATCTGATTTTCAGTGAGAACTACGTAAATATTATGCAGCTCAATTACAGGGACTTTTAGCTGCCTAAGAATAAAAAGCCCTGTCTTGATTCTACACATTTCCAGTTTTCTCTTATTTCGTTCATGGATCTATTTTAAAACTTTATTTCCCTTCAGACTAATCAACAATAGACTCTTGTAGCAGATGAGAAAGATGAAGGCATACAATATAGTAAATATCTTTTAAAAGGAATACAATAACAATGCAAAAAATAAAACTTATTCATCAAGACCTAGGAACCCATAGCTTGACCGAGCCTATGCTGCCAATATGGGGAGGGAGATCATCTTACACTTGTATTTTCTGTTTTGACATTTTGCCCAGTGATAGACTTTGCAAAGTGTCTATCCTTTCACAGTGGTTGCTTTTAATGGCCTGATACTTCCTTTACAGGAATACCTTCTTCTCTTGTTTAGGCACTCTGCTAGTTCCATTTTCTTGAAGACTTTGATAGTACAGTATCTTGATTTCGAGGCATATCTAGGGAAAATGGAGCCTGGTGCAAAATTTGAGTTTTGCGCCCCTCCCCCTGCTCCATTTTTTCTAGATATGCCTCTGGTGTAATTGACCTTGCCCAATAGAAACCCTGGAACATTGCTACTTTTCTGTTCCACACGATGAAGAGTTCAGTAAAAGCCTGCATACTCTTTTCTCCATCCTGAAGGTAGTATTAATGAAAACAATACCTGCTTTACAAATCTTCACTGCTGTGGAGACTTACTTATTGGCCACTGTGCGTTAAATTGCCGCATCCTTCAATCACTCCACCTGGGTTTGTGCTCTGAAATGTACCACTCGTGCCTCACAGGCTCTTTCGCCATGCCCCCCTGCGAAAAGCCAGCTGGGGCCCCTGGGGGGAAGGAAGGCAGAAGCTCCTCCTGCGCCGGCCTCCCCTCCCCCCTGGTGTTCCCAGGAGCGGTTTGGGGCACCGGCAGGGCCTGTGCTTCTGAGGTGGCTAGGCTGGTACAGTACAGTTCCAACAGGGGCAGGCTCTGTTACCGGCAGTTCCTTCTGCACTTCCCCACCTCCCTCCCTCCCTGCCTGCCTGTGCCAGGCTGGCTGCTGGGAATTGTGGTCCGTGCTGCTGAGCCGGAACTGAGAAGCCAGGGACGCCCCGCTTCCATCCTCTGGGTCTCTGGCCCAAGAGCAGGCAGCCTGCCAGCAGCATCATGGCCCCCGCACATGAGGCACCAGGACGGAATGCCAGGAAAGCCAGCCCAGCCCGTGTCTCTAGGCTGCCCACCCGCCGCTCCTGCCAGGGCCCAGGTGGTGTCTCCACCCTCAGCCCACCTCGATGAGTCAAAGGGCAGTGGGGAGTGGCTGCAAGGATAACGTCGCCTTCGCAGAGGAGGACATTTATTTTGGTTGGTTTTATTAAAAGGCACTGCAGGGGGTGGGGGTGCCTCTCCGCCAGTGGGATGTGTGTATGGGGGGGGGGTGATTTTGCTCCTTCCACGTGATTAAATGGGTGGTGCCTGGGGACATGTAACCCCACATGTCCCTCTAGGAGGTACACCCCTGCCTTGATTAAACTCTTGATTGGAGTAGTGTAGATTATACTCTAGAATGGTGTAGTGGTTAAAATCAGTGGATTGTAATCTAGAGAATCAGGTTTGATTCCTCAATCTTCCACATGAGTGGCAGTTTCTTATCTGAATTTGTTTCCCTGCTGCTACACATGGAGCCTGCTGGGTGACCTTGGGCTAGTCACAGTTCTTCTAAACTCTCTCAGCCCCACCTAACTCACAAGGTGTTTGTTGTGGGGAGAGGAAGGAAAGGGAGTTTGTAAACAGGAGAGAAAGGTGGGGAGTGGGCCCGGCATGTAAGGGAGGGGGAGGGGAGAGAAAGGCAGGATATAAATCCAACCACCACCACCACCACCACCACCACCTCCTCCTCCTCCTCCTCCTCCTCCTCCTCCACCACTACTACTACTACTACTACTACTACTACTACTACTACTACTACTACTACTACTACTACTACTACTACTACTCAGTGGTATAGCTGCCATGGGGGGCAATGTGCCCCGGGCAGGTTTCATTAGGGTCAAGTGGGGGGCAGGTGCCATTAGGGTCACCTCTCCCCCACCCCGCCCCTCCAGGCCTGTGCCCCGGGCAGGTATCATTAGGGTCACCTCTCCCCCGCCCTGCCAGGCCTGGCAGAAGCCTGGAGCAGTCTGGAGTTCAGCTGAACCAGGGTAAGTGGGAGGGCGTGGGGGTGGGGTGCTGGAGGGGCACCACATGGATGGTGTTTGGACACCCTTTTCCCCCTATGCCGCCACCGCCGCCGCCGCCGCCACTACTACTACTACTACTACTACTACTACTACTACTAATGCCTTGCAGCGTTAAGTCCTTTAACTTTTAAAGATTTTTGCCTATTTGGCTATATTGTGTTGGACTTATCTCAGTTTATGAGGATATGTTCTTGCATTTAAATTAGGGTTGCCAGTTCAACAAGACCCAATAGAAAGAAGCTACATTAGATGGAATTAATTTGTTTAAAATAGCTGTTGTTTGTGAGTGTGTATGCGGGCATATAAAATATGCTAATGCAAGAGGCCAGGCAGATGGCCGCAGCACTGCAGCTACGCCATTCCCATAGAGGCTTTCCAGCAGTGTGGGGAGTCTTAAAAAAGACTCCCTGCTGCCAAGAAGCCTCCATTGGGCTTCATAGCCTTTCGCCACCTGTTTGTGCACCATAAGCCTGAATTCCTGACTTAGCCACGGCCCCAGCCCAGCCCAACTATGCCAGTGGCAGAAGCAGGAGTTCTGGAACAACAGTGCTGTGTTCAGTACCATGTCCCAGCACCAGGGAGGGCTGCAGCAGTCACATCAGAGTCACCCCTTCACTGGCACGGATGTGTGCCACTGCCATGAACGGATTCACCCCCCCCCCCTTTGGATAGGGCTGTAAATCTCATTTCACATATTGAAGACCCAGCAGAAACCTGCTGTAATCTCGTGCAAGTATTTTTCACTCTATTTGCTGAGGCTCCTGGAAGATGAAGAACATTTCCAGTTGATTGTTTTCTTAATTAGGAATACAACAAAATATCACTGTGAAACTGCCACAGGAGGGCTACTGCTTATTTTCTGCCTGTCTTCTTAGTGTTGTGCTTTCTGGGGATGTGTAGCTACAATACAAGTTAATTCTTAAACAGAAGGTGTAAAAAAAAAGGTGTTACGTTTTACATGTGAATCCCAAAGAGCACCTTGTCTACTGCTGCAGCTGTAGTGCAAATCCATTTTTCTCCAATTCCTGTGATCCATTTGTGCATCTGCGGCAGAGTTTGTTTCTTGTACTTGGCTAAGCCATTTGGTGCCTGTGGGGAAAAATCCAGATAATGTTTTTCCTCTCATAAAGTAAAAAGAAAAAAATGACAATTTGCTGTCTTCAATGATAACCGGGGGCCTAGTTAAAGCAAGCCTTCTTACCCTCAAATGAAATATAATCAAAGTTACATCAGTAGAAACAGAACTATTTGGCAGTCTGCTCTAAAGGGGGTGGATTGAAGGCCTGACCCACCACCCTTCCTTTTTTCTCAATGTGGCCTTCTGAGAAAATAGTTAATGATGGGGGTTCTACACTGAGGAGGCAATTGACAAGTTTCTCACATAATTATGAGAGCTAAAAAATTTAGGAACATTGAAGTTGAAACACTGAACTTTTTAGCCGCCTGAACATGACTGGAATTTCCAGTAATAAATGGCTTTGGACAAGTCTCATGTTGCTGCTTGACTGTTGTGGCAGGTGACAGTTCTTTTTGGACTTGCTCCATGAACCACTTTGGTAGATGAAAGAGTACAGTTTTATATACAACTTATTTGGTTCTGATCAGCACAACTAAATGAGGAAAAAATTAGTCCCAAATTGATCTGAATTTCAGTGCACAACTCTGGAACAACATTGCTGGGAGTGAATGTCCATCGATCTTTGACTGGCATTTGCTGCCATCAGTACATATGTCCTCTGTGAGAATGTTGACCAGAAATCCCAAAGAAGAGAAGGATAAGATGATACCAAAAAACCTTTAATATTTGCGGGGCATCAAGGCCGTACAGATGCTGTGGGAGCACAGGTTGAAGTGATAAATGCACAAAGACAAATAAAGTACAAACTATTGTGTTGGAGGTTTGCTTATTTTTTAAAAGAACAGCTAAAGAAAAGCCTACTCTGGAAGCTGAGATCCTATCTTTGGTCTATTACTTTCTCTTCTATACTGTATTATGCTAATGTTGGTGATGACTCAGACACTGGGTAAACTGATGTCATGGCATGGGGGTTCAATTACCCAGGGAACTCAACAATCCAGCTTCTGTGAGGGAGGCTTGGTTAAGACTAAAACCTTACACATTGGCTGGCTGAGGATTGGCTAGAGATCTTGGGATTACATAAATGAAATAATTTAGTTCCTAGAGGTACAGAGGTCAGAGGAACACAGAAGAGTAAGGTTTGGCTAAGAAATATCCTTGCAGGAAAGATTGTTGATTGTAGGTAATAAGGAACAGGATGGGGAAATAAGAGGAGGGGCTAATTAAAAGAGGATACTAAAGAAACTTCACAGAACTTAAGGTCAAGAAAGATTGTATGCTAAGGCAGAATGGAGGAGTATGATGAGAAGGCAATTGTTAAAAGACAGAGCTGCCATGGTCATGAGGCCCTGACAAGAGAGTTCAGTCTAGCCCAATTGTAACTTCTGCAGTCCCTACAGTATTGTGGGGTGGCAAACTAATATGCTGAAAAGTATTGATGTGATTGAGGGGAGAGGGCAGATTCTAGGATGAAAAGTTATGACTTTAGAAGAAAGCACAGGTAGATGTTAAGTCTTTTAACTGGCTACAAAGCTTCAGGCAAATAATAATAACAGTTAATAGTTATGAGCCTCTAAGGAATGTAGTTTTGGCATAGGATAAATTTGGGGAAATTTGCTGCTCTAAGAGCAATTTCTCAAGTTTTCTGGCTTTGAAGAATGGATTTCTTTTCCTTTCTTCCTTGTGTCAGTTCAAAAGCAAAAAAAAAATCCCCTTGAAATATGATGCTCTCATTCATTGTCTTCTATGTATCAGAAGAAGAAAAAGATACCACAGAGTTTGCAAATTCTAGAATGAATTCTGTTTAAGTAACTCGAGCTTTAATATCAGAATACACTGGGTATTTTAATGGATTTCTTTTGATTGCATTAAAAGACTGCTTTGATTCTAGTTGTCTTTGAACTGCCTTTCAGGTCTCTTTCCACAGACCCACATGGCTAAGGTAGATCTGACTGTTCTTCAAGGTCACCTGTACTAGTTTGCTTTGTCTAACAGACAAATTCATCCCTATGATCTTCCTTTTCTGACAAATGTTCTTTAATATGCCAGATCTGCATGCATTACTGCTGCCCCCATTGTTCAAAATAAGTGAATCCTTTGTTTAGCTCCATTCTAAGCAATGTTCTTCATCATTGTTGCCACCTATGTAAAAGCTGACTTGGATTGCCTAGCCCAGCTCTCAGAAGCTAAGCTGCCCAGCCCTGGTTAGTGCTGGATAGGAGACTACCACTGATGTCTAGGGCAGCTACGCATAGCCAGGATATGGCAAACCACCTCTGAATCTGCCTTGCCTTGAACATCTTACAGGTTCACCATAAAATGACTGTAACTTGATGACAGAAAAAGTAACAATTGCCCTATTTTGTCCTTCATTCAAACCCTCTTACCCCCATCTTCCAATCCCTTTGTTTCCAGGGCCCGAATGCCTGCAGAAAGCAGTAGGATCTCCAATCTTATCACAAGATTCACATCTTGTTGTATTTTACATGACCATGGTCTGTTTCTGGACATGCTTTAAGTAATGAAGGGTCACTGGCTATTGTTGGAAACAAGATGATGGACTAAGATGAACCCTTGGTTGATGTCATCAGTGTACTAAAATATCTTGAACCCATTACAGAAGAGGGACTGAGGCAGAATTGAACTGGGAAGCTGCAAAATAGGAAATAGATTTGAACTTTATTGCCTTAATCAGTGGGTTAGCTGTTTTGCCTTGGACAGTCATATCGTCTTTAAAAGTTCTGTTCTCAAATTTATTGCTTTTTAAAGAATTATAGCACATTTAATATACATTTCTTACTGAGAATAGCGAAAACTAACAACGCTTAGCTTATAATTCTGTGAAATACTCTAACTGCATTTAATTAAAAAGGTATTTTTCTTACTTTGGTAGTTGCCAAGGAACATTAGGAATCAACTGTAACTTTCAATTATGTCTGTCTGCAACTATGGTGGTAATGGAGAATGGAGATGTCTGACTTGCTTAAGCTAGTCAAATTCTTATGGCCTTAGGTTTTTTTTTTAAAAAAAATGTTATTAAAGAACATAAGATGAAACACACGGTACTGGCAGGATGAAAGGCACCAGAGAAATGTTGCAACATGATAAAAGAGGGTTCCTATCCTGAAAACAATTACTTGTATATGTGTACCAATGTGGAGAACTATCTTTTGCTGTCACCTGACTTTCACGTACTAGATCCCTTAGGCTGGATGCTTAAATACATTTTTGAATGGGTTTTTTTGCCTTTGTGGGTATTATATACAGCCTTGCCTTGCCTGCCTGATTAGTGTACCATCCTTGATGGTCACAGTGGCCAAACTGGAGCTTATCAAAATGCAGCTCAGCACTTCTTCTACAAGTGTTTGTGCAATGTTTCCATTTCCATTATTCAGGTGAAGATGGGTGTCTAAAACCGTGGCATTCAGAGTGTCTGCTGCTCAGCACTTTTGTGGTTATGATTCTCTAAATAACCAGCTGACTCAACCTGTTACTTTGCACTCTTCAATCTTCCTGCCTTTGATTGAGGCAGCTTCTTTCCCTTTCCCTTGAAGAGTTCAATTGTCTCTGATCTACTTGTTTCTCTGCCCACTGTGTCCTGTATCATTTCTCTGAAATATGTTGACTCATAGCACCTTGTTTTTGTGTACTGTGTCCCTTTCCCTCTGAAGTCCCCTTAAATTGCAATTGCCTGCTCCTTCAAGGGAAAAGATTAAAGCTTTTTTCTTCCTCCAAGTTTTATCTTAAAAAAATAATCTCCCCATGACTTTGCTACTACCCAAGATACTTGAGTTTACTTAGGTGTACATTTCAAAGAGTCCTCAAACTGATTTCCACATCACACATTGCAATGTTACACTGCAGTTTAATAGTGTTTTAGAGGAAAGGGGAACAATGTGTTGTTGAAGGCTTTAACAGCTGGAATGAACTGGCTGTTGTGGATTTTCCAGGTTGCGGAGCCATGGTCTAGTAGTTTTTGCTCCTAACATTTTGCATGCATCTATGCCTGTCATCTTCAGAGGAATGTCACAGCAAGATGTGCCGTGTAGAGATATACATATCACAGTATCATACCTCTGAAGGTGCCAGCCATACATGTAGGCAAAATGTTAAGAACAAAAACTACCAGACCATGGCCACAAAGCCCAGAAAACCCACAACAGCCAGAAGGGCTTGCAGGTTGTTTAAAGTTGCATGCAGTGGAGCACAGGAAGAGAGTGAGTGGGGAAAGTCTGTAGTTGGCTCCTCTGTTTATTTTTACCTGAATAGTCGACAGTGGAGCTAAGCTATAACACCCTGAGGAATGAGTAAAAGGTCTGGAATGTGTTGTTCTCTAATAAATTAAAGATTGAGACTTTAAAAGTTTTACTTCTGTTCTTTGAGCTTTCTCTTTAACAGGACTTACATGCAGGGAAGTGTATGGTATACCCTGGTCGTCAGCTGCAACCACAGTGTAGGCCAGAGGGGTAACAGTAGGAAGTTGTGCTTCCTTCCTTAAATGTGGCACAAAATTCTGTAATGATTGCTCTGGAGCAAAGGGATGCCTGCCAGCCAGCCAGCTCAGACATTAACCTGGTTATAAAGGACCTGACTGCATTAATCCCTGCCCGAGCCCACAATGAGCAAAGAGGCATATGGAGTTTAATCTGCTGCACTGAACTCTTGTGTTGTTGAGCTTTTGGAGAAAAGTAGTTAGGAAGGCTTTCACGGCCAGATTCAACTGGTTCTGGTGGGTTTTCCGGGCTGTGTGGCCGTGGTCTGGTGGATTTTGTTTTGCACAGGGAGGCCACTGAAAATTCACAAACACCAGGACAACTTCAATAAGAAAGAAGAGACGTTAAAAATTAGCAAAGCCTGGCTCCCACTACTTAAAAATGGACTGATAACCCCACCTGCAATACAATGCACTCAACCACACCTTTGCACAGCAAGTTCCACCCAAACACTTAATGATTGGTTCCCCACCCTGGGACATGGACAATATACCACACTAAACTTTCCCTTCTCACTTAGGCCCTTTCTGCACGGGCCAATAACAGCACCCTAGGGACGGCAAAAACACCCTAGGGACGGCAAAAACACTAGGGAGCTGTTCGCATGGGGGGCGCAGCTGCATTGCAGCAGCACCACCCTCGCTCCCCCCCAGCGGCACGAAGCCGCTGTTTCCCTTTTCTGGAAACAGCGGCTGGAAGGCGCCATCCCCCCCTTTCCTGAACGACGTACCTTCCCTGTGACCTTCCGGCACGTCGCCCAGGCCTGGGGACACGCCCCCCTGCCCTGCGACTCCAGAGCTGTTGGGCAGGGCAGGGGTGTGTGTCCCCTGGCCTGGGCGACGCGCTGGAAGGTCGCAGGGAAGGTACGTCATTTGGGCGACGGCGCAGCACTGTCTTCCCTGCCCCTACCAGGACCGCTCATGCGAACGGTCCTGGGGTGTGTGTGTGTGTCCGTCAGCGTTGTATATGCCGACGCACCCCCGAGCGTGGCCGTGCGGAAACGGCCTTAGACACAGTGTGAAACAGACTTTTCTCTGTGATACACCTCTGAAGATGCCAGCCACAGATGCAGGTGAGACATTTGGAACAAAATCCACCAGACCACGGCCACACAGCCTGGAAAACCCACCAGAACTAGTTAGGAAGGTTTGCTAAACTGGCTTGAGTTCCAACAAATCCCTTCTGAATGAAGAAAGTGTGGACGAGGTAGTCCTTGCCCTTCCACGACTTCTAATGTAAAATAGCAACAATATAACCTAGCCTCTTATCTACATGCGGAGGAAGTCATTGTCTGCCAAACTGACTCAGAATTTTCTTATTCCAGAATTGGGAAGGGGGTTAATTGTAGTATTCAAGGAACCAACAGAATGTTAGCATGCCAAAGAACAGAGAGATTGCTTGTATAAGTAATTGGTGGCTGTCTCAATTTGAATTCTCTAAAAGGTTTGTGAGAACTACAAAATTATGACCATTTTGTTCTGCAGTTAGGGTTGAAAGCAAAAAAGTACTTGTTTAAGAACATTTTTATTTGTTTGTTATACTTTGAATCTTGCAAGTATTATGTGGGAAGTTCTCTAATATGCAGCTCTGGTTTTTACCAAAAGATTTTGACTATGAAGTACTGAATCCTTCTGCTTGTGAAAAAACAGGATAACACTGTGTTGTTTCTCTCATTAATTTTTGTGAGCAGAATTGTAAACGAAATGTAGTAACTCAGCCACCCATATCTGGCATTTCTCTTCTCTATAATAAACATGTCATTGTACATGTAGCAACTCCAGATGAGAACCTAGTAAGCCTTTCCTCCTTTTGAAAAAGCTCATGGCATTCAAAACTTTTATATCTTGTACAAAGTACAGTCTTAGTAATTTTCACTGCACTTCCCCCCAACAAAAATGTTTGGATTCAAACAATTGGAGCATGCATTACGGGACTTTTCAAGGAGCAAAAATAATTTTTTTTCTAGGCAGAGTATTTGTAGACACATTACAAATCTATTGATACATTTTATTTATACCCCTTCTTTCTCCCCAGTAGGGACACACGGAGGTTTACTGAATGACTGCTCCAAGGTCACCCAGCAAGCTTCCATGGCAGAGCAGGGATGTGAACTGGGTCTTCCAGATTATAGTCTGATCCTCCACAAAATGTTTGCTCATAATTTTTGAAAAAATATGTAATGTACTGGCCATGGGGGAAAATGTTCCCGGGATTTATCAGTAAGTGTAACTTATATACCTTTGGATCCACCGCCTGCCTGCTTCCAGAGTGCGGGGCACTGTCCTTCAGTGGATTGCCTTGTTTCTCCGAGATAGGGATCAGCAGGTGTGGTGCGGGGACCAGGCCTCCCAAAGGTGCTCGCTCAGTGCGGGGTACCTCAGGGGGCCTTGTTATCCCGGCTTTTATTTAATATCTACATGCGACCCCTTGCTCAGCTGGTGCGGAGCTTTGGGCTGAGTTGTCACAAATATGCTGATGACACCCAGCTCATTCTGTGGATGGAGAGGGGGGCAGCCACTCATAGGGAATTTGAGTTGACTCTGTTTTTAGGATTCTGTACGCTGCTATTGATTTTAAGGCTTGTAATTGTGTTTTAAATGATTGTTGGATATTATGTGTTGTGTTGTAAACCACCTAGAGCCCTCCGGGGATGAGGCGGCCACGAAATCCAAATAAACAATAATAATAAATAATATAAAGGCTTAAAAATAGGTGAGGCTTTTCTTGCCTACTACAGATATTAATCACTGTAGTGATACCTGGGAAACTGTATTATCACCACTTATTGCCCTTGTAGGTCACTCTGTGTATCTTGTATACACTTGAGTTTTGTACCCATGTTAACAGCCTGAACCTCTTGTGTTTCATAGCCTTCTGATGCAACTGTCTGCACTTTCTTTCCAACTGTGAGGATACATATTTTCTCACCTATGATGCACTTAATGCATCTGATGACGCCTGTTCTAGTCAACAGAGGCTTATGCCGCGATTTGACTGAGGTTGTTTCTTTCCAGCATTCCCATTTTATTTGTCCCATTTCTCCTCATCAGTTTACTCACTATCCTGTATTACTTTTGTCCACACATCCCTCACTGTTTATTTTACTTACAGAACACCTTTTTTTGTTGCAACTCAAGGCAGATTACAAAAATTACTATCCTTGGAATAACCTTTTTAGTGGTCTAAAGGAGCTCCCTCTTCCCTCTTTTGCTAATGGAAAAGATAGTTGGATACAGCCCCTAGCTACAATACTAATTTTTGTTTTTGCATGAACAGGTCACCTTGGCTACTTTTATGGAACTGGTCATGTGCTAGATTAAAATTTCTTTCAGTTGTATATATGCAATACACATTGCTGTCAATTTCTTAGCAGGGGGCCTGACTGCACAGTATTACGTGGAAAAAAGAAGGCATTTTCCAAAGTTTCCATAAACACACTATATTATTCTCCAATGTGAAATAGTATCCTTTAAGAACAGATAATAGAACTGTAACTTCATGGGAAGACATGTACACCATATACAAGAAATGAGTAATAAATAGGTGCTTGTTGCACAAAAAAGTAATTGTGAGGAAAAGGCACTTACAAGAGGTGTTGGACATTATGAGATGTTTAAAGATGATTTGAGAAACAGTAGTTTTTTCAGGCCACTTTGGCCTAATTCTTTGGTTATTCTTGAAATTGCATTGGAAGTAGTTGTAAATTTACAATAATGTGGATGGTACATTGTTCTCATTTTCACAACAACCCTGTGTGGTAAGTTTGGCTGAGAGTGAGTGACTGGCTCAAGGCCACATAACAAGCTTAATGGTAGAGTAGTAATCCAAACCTGGGTGTTCCAGATCTTAGTCCAGTAGTTTCATCTGATTTGTAAGCTATCTTGAGCCATGAGGAAAGGCACAAACCCCAATTTTCCTCATTAATAGCAGTTTTGAATCTCTTTAAAAAGAAGAATAATTGGATTTTATACCCTGCTTTTCTCAACTTTTGAGAAGTCTCAGAGCAGCTTACAATTGCCTTCTCTTCCCCTCTCCACAATTTGAAAAACTTTTTGGGCTTCCCGCACTGTGGGAAAGCCCTTTCGGAGCGGACAGGGCAGCATTGCAGTGGCCCTGAGCCAGCCCACATTACAGCTATGGATTGAGCTATCAGACCTCTAGTGGATTGCTAGAATATTTACATAGATTTCTGGGGGTAATCAGCATAATCATTTTGTTTGAGCACTAAAACCACCAACCTACAGGCAAGGTCCCTGCAGCCATCTCACTGAATCATATACTCCAGAAAGCACTTATATCTCAATTGGGCATGGAAGAAACCAGCAGCAAAGCAATCCCATGTAAAATTGTTCTAATGCAAGCACAGTGAATTAGTGGACTTAGACTGGAGACAAACTCAGTTATCCTCTGAAACTAACTGCATAAGATTGCATGGCAAATCTCGCAAAACTTCCCCAGCAAGATTTTTTTTGACCACTGGAGATTAACTTGTCCAGCAGTTAGCCATAAGTGTACAAGTAGCCTGAAGCAAAGAAGACTAGTTGTGAGATTATGATCTCCCTCTCATCTTGGAGTGGATATCTCTTCCTTCTCCCCTTTTGGATCATAGGATGGAAAAAGACCAGTCAATGGCATCTAAATATCTTATTAAAAATAAGTGAGATCGTGGGAGAAACAGCAAGCCAACTTGTAATATCCCAACAGCTTGGATTTCTGAAATGAAGTGTGTTGCAAAAATAACAAGCTAGCTCTTGGGCCCCAGACCTTTGCCTTGCCCCATTACATCTTATTAAGACATAACTATTTTCTATGTTACCCCTTATGCAACCATTGTGACCGTTCAGCTATCACTGAAAAACACTGCACAACCAGACAGTTCCTATACCACCTACATGGAACCTTTTGACCTAGTAACATTACAGTCATCACCCTTGTCCTTTTGTTTTGCTTTTGATTAAAGTAGGAAACATAATGTTCCCTTGGTGGCTGTTGTATTTTCTCCTGTCACATAAATATGTTTGGAATTGTGTGTACTCTGCTACTTTAAAGAAGATTGGAAAGGGGAACCTTGATATCTGAGTATGTTACTTTTTTTCAAGACTAATGAGTTTTGTGATAAAGCACAGCTTGGGCGGAAGTATTCACTTGTTTACACAAGCTGTTTCCAATGCAGGGATGCAGATTTGGCTAAATGAAGGGGCAGGAGAGGCAAGGGGCCTCTGGCAGGTGGCTCCTATTTAAGCACAACTTACTTACAGCCTTTGTGCTCCTGGAGATGGCTTTTGTTCCTTTCTGAAAGAGCTGAATAGCTGCTACATCTGTCATTCTTGAAGGGTGGCCATTTGCCGTGTGTTTGAATAAATACTCAGCAGATGCTCTACTTGGCTGAGGGCCCCAGAATTTCCCCTGTTTCATTTGCACCTTAGGGAGTATGGGAGCCACAGCTGGAGACAGGAAGGTAGCAACCAAAAAGCAGCACTGATGCAAGACGGCCTGGTGTGGCCATGGATAGAATTTGGGACTTTGGATGGGAGTCTCATTTTGAATCCCAGTTCAGCCAAAAAGCTTACTAGGTGTTTCTGGACAACATCATTATTCTATATAACAGTCACAGAAGTTGTGAGTGAAAAAAAAATGATGAATTCTAAATCTTTATAAAACTGCCCAGAACTCATTGAAGGAAGGGAATATGAAAACAGAAATGTGGTAAAGACCATTGAGGGTCTGCAAGAGAATTGAAAAGTTTGTCTCCATTGTATACAAAGAAAGCTAGCATGTTGTTTTTTTGTGTTGGGCTGGTAACATGAATATTTGTGTGACTCTGCCCTAAACGAAAGAATACCCTGGACCTGTCTCCCCAATACTGGATGGTAAATAGTGCCTCCCATGTCATGAATGTAAACTCCCCAATTTTTTTTGTCTTTCCCACTTCTTTATTTATGCTCACAGATTTTGCCACTGCAGGAATCAATTTGCTGCAGTAATTAAGATAGCAGACTAGGATCTGGGAAAAGCAAGGTTCAAACCCCCATTCTGCCATGGAAGCTTGCTGGGTGACCTTGGGCCAGTCAAATTGACCTTGGCTAGTATTTCAATGGGAGGCCTCCAAGCAGCGGTGGGATTCAAATAATTTAACAACTGGTTACGGTGATGGGATTCAAATAATTTAGCAACTGGTTGTTTATAAGCACCATTTTGACAACCGGTTCTGCCAAAGTGGTGTGAACCTGCTGAATCTCACCACTTCCTCCAAGGAATACGAAGGTTGTGACATGGAGGCAGGCTATGGTATACTACCTCTGAAGGTCTTTTGCCTTGAAAATCTTATGGGGCCACCATAAGTTGGCTGTGATTGGTGGCACTTTACACCTATGCAAGGGTCACATGAGGATCAACATCAGCTAATAATTTACTTCTGAACTTGGAGTCCATTTATGAATATACTTTGTGATCCACTTATCTCGAGCAGTAGCATATTTATTACAGTCAATAAAAATTCCAAACTGTGTGGTGTAAACATCTAGAGTGGCCTTTTAGTTGCACTCCTTGGAAGACTAGCCTTGGAAGACATTTCTAGCATGGTTTCACCCACCCATAAAATAGACAAGAATGTTAAAGCTGCAGAAAGATAAAGAAGGAGAAAGTACTTATCCCAGGCAGATAAGCAATAAAACTGGTAACAAAACCATGACCTTCTGACTATGAATCTATCAGACCAGGAATTGCTCAATCGCTTTTCCCCCCGTCCCATTTTCATTAACACAGAAGCACACTATTATGCCTTGGAATCTTGTTCTGCATTCATTCAATAATAAGCTACAATAATAAACACTGTACAGCTACATTGCCTTTTTCTACCCAATTTGGCCTGGTTCTGAGACATGCAACTAGCCTATAGCTGCTGCTGGGAACACTTCACATTTATGGAGTTTTCCTTCATGGCTCTACAGAAAATTCAAAAACCTATCTGGTGGGCCATTACTGAGGTCCTAGTATTACATAAGGAACCCTGTAGCCTAGAGTGTAAGTTGCAGTACTGTAATTAAAGCCCAGCTCACAACCTGAGTTTGATCTTAATGGAAGTTTTAGGTTGCTGGCTCAAGGTTGACTCAGCCTTCTCTTCTTCTGAGGCTGGTAAAATGAGTACCCAGCTTGTTGGAGATAAGGTGTAGATGAATCAATAAGGCAATGGCAGACCACACCCTAAAAAGTTTGCCTAGTAAATGTAATGTTGTGATGTCACCCCATGGGTCAGTAATGATCTGGTGCTTTGCCTTTCTTTCTTTTTTTTTACATATTACATAAGATTGTGCTTCTGACCCAAAAAGACAGTAACTTGAAGTTGCAACTAAGGTGACTAAGAACTTCAGCTATAGTGCATTCATTCCCATTTTACAGTGTGAAAGAAGAGTGTAGCTCCTTCCATGGTAGAATAGAGTCTTGTATCAACTAATGAACACCCCTGTTTCCATGAATGAATTGACCACACTTCCACTGGCTTGTAGACCAGTTATTTAAAAACTGTATTGTCGAAGGCTTTTACAGGTGGAATCACATGGAGCCGCCTCTTCTGTGTCCCCCCAACTCACCTCGTCCTCCAGCATCGGGCTGCAGGGACCCGCCCATGCTGCCCTCTGACCTCCAGGGGTCAGAGGGCAGTGTGGGAGGGTCTCAGCAGCCCTCCAGACCGACGCTGGAGGACGAGGTGAGGGCGGGGACGGGAAAGCGGCGCCTTCGGCATGGTGCAGTTCGCACCGCACCGATAGGAAGGTGGCGCTTTCCAAAAACCTCCCTTGGGAAGGGAGGTGGAAAGCAGCGCCTTCACACCGCTCGGGGCCGCACAGGACGGCGCTGCTGCATTGCAGCAGCACAGCCTGTGCGAACAGTTCCCCAGGGACCGGTGTTTTTCCTTCCCTGGGCCGCTGTTTTTGGCCCCACGCAGAAAGGGGCTTTGGGGGGAGGTGATTAGTCACTGTCTTGACTCTAGTGTTTTTCAACACTGATAGCCAAGTTTTGTTCATTTTCATGGTTTCTTCCTTTCTGTTGAAATTGTCCATGTGCTTGTGGATTTCAATGATTTCTCTGTTTAGTCTGATGTAGTGGTTGTCAGAATGGTCCAGAATTTCTGTGTTTTCAAATAATAATCTGTGTCCAGGTTGGTTTATCATGTGTTCTGCTATTGCTGATTTTTCTGGCTGAATTAGTCTGCCGTGCCTTTCATGTTCTTTGATTCATGTCTGAGCTCTGCGTTTGGTGGTTCCTATGTAGACTTATGTGGCATGTTTCACCAATTTCCTGCCTTTGCCCATCCCCCAAATGTTAGGCACTGTCTTTGCATGAAGCCAACTAGCCAGGATATCAGTATGACTTGCTTGTAAATGAACTAGGATATATTCATACTTGCTTTACTCCACTTGCTAGTCATCAGTTACAGCTCTTGCTGAAATGAAGGGTGAATTATTTTACATGGTGGATACTGCAGAGCTCCCCACCTGGTAAAAAAGGAAAGACTGCAAGTGATGCTAGCCAGAGAGATGCCCTTGCCATAACACAGTTTTTAGCCCACTGAAATACACTGCTGGAAACATGGAGCATGTTTTCTTGGAGGGTGTAACTGTTTCATTATAATGTGGTTTATTACAGAAATGGTCACTGTAATACTGCCTGTAGCCTGTTGCTTGCTCTGCATGTGGAGGAGGATAGGGAAAGGACTGTACCACTTCAGAGTACAGGTGAGGGATATTATTTATGAATGCAAACTGCATTTTAAAAAAAGCATCCTTATATATGGAAATTGGCACAACAGAGAACGATCTAGTCTAAGACCTATATCTCTGTCCCTGTGATTATCTGTGTTGTAATTTAGGAAGAGTTCATTTTTTCATAATAGAGCATTAAATACATGACATCCTCCATCTGCAGTCTGAAACGGCTACTCTATAACCTCAGCCTTTTAGTGCCCAAGTAGACCCGACATAACACAACTGAGACAGCAGACCAGTGGCAATCATTTAGCACCAGTAAACTGAGACTCCCACCAGTTTCCAGGAATCAGATCCATTGCCTATATGAGTGTCTTTCTACTACCTCCTGCTGAGCTTGTAGATCAGGCCTTACACTGAGACTTTAGTTTACACAATCTACCATATTCCACTTTAGTTTGCAGATGGGGCTCACAACACTCCTGCATATGGCAACAGGCATTTGAAGGGTGTGGGTATCGTCTTTTTCTCTAAGATGCTGGTTTTCTGTATGCAGGGTGCTTTTGGGGTACAGTAGTTTTTGTCATATGAACCTCCACTTACAATCTGCAATGCGGTAGAATAGACATACGTTTATTTCAGCTGTTTGTGAGTACTAAGCGTAAGGCTACATTACATAACAGCACAGTTCAAGTAACCAAACCAATTGTACTCTTAAGTGGGACATCCATTTTCCTACTCTGTTAATGCTTGGTTATGTGCAAAGCGGTGGCTGTGATTCATGTTCATTGTTAATACCCAAAACAGTGGTGAGAGTTATTTAATATGACAGTAAATTCAACATGGAGCTTCTTTATTGAATGACATTAAACAGATATTAAAGTCTACAGATGGGAAATGCATTGCATTATTACTAGAAGTCAAAATGATGGGTATCACATAACTAGAAAAGATCTGAAGGTATATTTGAATTTTAACACTTTGGAAATTTGCAGTATGAGAAAAATAAGGTGATGGTGGCAGGAAGATATGCATTTTAAAAGGTGCTGCTCCTATGGAATGGAGGATTGGGGGGGGGATTCTTCTGCTCCTCCCTCCAAGATTGATTTTTTGTAAAAAGTTTTTTATTTATTTAAAACATTTTTATGCCACCTTTTCACCAGATTAAGGGCCCTAAGGCAGCAAACATAAAAACATTAAAACATCTGGACAATTAAAAACATTAAAATGACAAAATAGATAATTGAAAACCCTCAAACAAAGAACACCAGAATCAGAGAGAAGGAACAATAACAGTTATTGAGTGTATGCCAAATGAAACAAAAAAGTGTTTACCCACTGGCGGAAGCCACCAACAGAGGAAGACAAATCTCCCTGGGGAGGAAGATCCAAATTACAAACATGTCTTCCTTTTGCTTCTACAAGAACTGTTTCATGTTATTAAGATATCCTGCCCAGTTTAACATTACAAAAATCTTGTTGTGAAATATTTTTGGATTAGGTTACTTCTAGACAAGGCTACCTCAACAGATCTCTAAGCAGTTCTATTAGCGTTGGGCAAACCCTTGAGGCCCCTGTGCTCCAACTATATGCAAGCCCAAGATCTCCTCACTTTTCCAAATTTACCTTATGGTGACGAAGTCCGTGTGTAGCCAACATTACCCAATACACTCTGTGCCATTTCCCATGGGTGTGCAGAGCCTAATGGAGGGTGTCCCAACTACTCCTATTCTTTTACCTGCATTCCTCATGGTTCTTGGTGCTTGCCCTTTTAAGAAAACCATAAAGCAGGCTGCCCTGAGCGGCAGCTTCCCTGTAGACTTAGAGCCTGCAAGAAAGAAAGCCGGCAGCTTCCCTGAAACTACGCCTTAAACTTAGAGCCTGCAAGAAAGAAAGCGTGAGTTAGAGAGGGGGACAAGGCATTCTCTGCTTCGCTTTCTCCTGCCTTCAGCTACTTTCCCTCTCCCTGCGCCCGCCCGCCCGCCCACCCGCCCGCCTCGCCCCTCCTTAAAAAGCTTCCCAAAGGCTTCTGGGGCACTCCTTTCCTCCAGCTGTGGCTCATTTGCCAGCTCAGCACCCTGCCTCCTGATGAATCTTTCCCACCCTCGGCTTATACGCGAGTCAATAAAATTTCCCAGTTTTTTGAGGTAAAATTGAGTGCTTCGGCTTATATGCGGGTCGGCTTATATGTGAGTATATACGGTAGTTCTGGGTATTCACATGGCAAACTCCTCATGGCATTTTCAAGGTGCGGTATGTTGAATTGCCAAATTTTTCACGGGGATAATGTCTGTCTCCATCCACATATGACTTTGATGGTATAAACTGCTCTGTATTGTTACAACAAGGAGTGGAGATGAAGAGTATGGTCCTGCAGTGTTTCATTCTTTCCTGTACATTCATACCAAAATTATTATTACAGAGCTACCTGGCAGTTATGACTAAGTGAGACTGAGAGGCAAGAAAAATACTGGGGAAATGGAGTCTGGTCACCGAACAGGAAGTGATGAAAAACTTTTTCCTGCCTCCCTGGAAGAGGGGCGAGGAAACACCCACTGCAAGATGTCCTCCGCCTTCAGGAGAACAAGTTGAATTCATGTAAGATTAACATGACGCTATTGAGCAATGCTGATGTTTTGGAGGGGACTGTTTTGCCCCTGCTGGAGGATTGACTTTATCTTTGTCTGGCTGAATAAAGAGCTTGGTGGTTCTGTTAGATTCATCCTGTAGATGGAAAAGTAGGATACTGTGTCAAAAATATCTTTTAGTGGTAACTTATGGGATAGAGATTGTAATCCTTCATAGATGAAGCAGATCTGACAGTGCTGGTTTATGCTACTACAACCTTATGGCATGATTACATAGGACTGCTTTTGAAGACAACTGAGAAATGTCTTTAGTTGGTACTGAATGGGCAGGAGGAAGACTCGGAATGTGAGACAACTCCCCAGTGGTTATACCAGGAAGTTTTTATTATCATACATACTTGAAACTTGTATGCAAATTTAAAACACCCCTCTATTTTTTTTATGGCGCTCCTGGGAAAAAACCTAGTCTTCCTTTCAGGTAAAAAAGTATATGTTGTACCAGTTTAAAAACATTTATCATTGGTTCAATTAAAGGTTGTTGTTCATATTTTTAAAGCTTTCTGTATAGCTGAGGGATGGTCTTTCCATGTGCCCATTAAAAGCTTATCATTTTCTTCTTCCAACGACATGGTCAGACTAGTTTCAGCCCATTTATGGGCTTGTCAAGCAATACTTACAGTCTAGTGGAGCAGTACTTCACTACCAGAAATGTGTCTTTACTAATATTTTGGAAGGCTTACAAAGTGGCTTCAATTTAAGAGGGCTGTCTGTTAACAATCATGTAATTGGAAGTATTTTTAATTGCTGCATCTTATTAGAGTTTTGAAGTTTTGTTAATTCATTTGTTATTGATGCTTCTGGGATGCCTTTTTGATCTTCTTTTCTCTCCCTCCCATTTTGTATGGAAAATACAGAATATAAACATTTTAATAATATTTTTATTTTAAAAGAACTTCCTTCCAAAATCAGTATATTCCCAATAATTTGAGACTTACTTCCCACATCAAATTCTTACAGTGACTTCATAATCGATATACTGGGAAAAATAAACAGTTACTGAACTTCAGTAATCACTGTATGTGGTTTTGATTTTGATTACAAAGAGCCTTTTTTCTGGTAGGAAAAATTGGGTGAAGAGTGTGTGTGTGTGTGTGTGTGCACATTCCTGATATGTGATTTCTTTTTCTATGCAGCTATAATGGTTAAAATAATACTTAAAAACAAAACAAATGAGCTCTGTAAATTGTGGGGCACTAATTGAAGAACACTATGGCTAGAATAAGACCTGATCATAGCATATGTCTGTCTGCTTGTCTGTCTGCCTGTCTGCCTGTCTGTCTGTCTGTCTGCTTTATTTTCTACTACTGTATGTCATAGTAGTAGAAAAAACAAGCCCCAATGAGATCCAGATGCCTGTAAAGATGGAGATGCATGTGCAAATAATAGTTCAAGGCAAAGAGGGGGCCTTGCTTATTTGAAAAAAAATTGGAATTTCCTTATAGCCTATAACAGTGATGGCGAACCTTTTCAAGACCGAGTGCCCAAATTGCAGCCCAAAACCCGCTTATTCATCGCAAAGTGCCAACACGGTAATTTAACCTGAATACTGAGGTTTTAGTTTAGAAAAAACGGTTGGCTCCAAGGCGTGCATTACTCGGGAGTAAGCTTGGTGGTAGTCGGTGGCTTTGCTTTGAAGCAACCATGCAACTCTTCCAACAGGTGAATCACGACCCTAGGAGGGTTTGCTCAGAAGCAAGCCCCATTGCCAGCAACCAAGCTTACTCCCAAGTAAAGGATTGTGCTTTAGTTTAACAGTGCTTAATAGGGTTACCTACACTTCTTCCTCAAAACTAGGTCTTAGGTTTAATGCTAATAATCGAGCCCAGCGGCCCAGGCCAGCCTAGATGTGTGGAGGGGGCACTCTGCTTGCGCGTGCCCACAGAGAAGGCTCTGAGTGCCACCACTGGCACCCGTGCCATAGGTTCGCCATCACTGGCCTATAACCAGAAGTAATAGGATCCTCTTATCTCTCTTCAAATCTTGATCAACCCCCCCCCCCCCATCACTTACTAGCTTTGCAGGTAAATCATCACAGTGGCATGGTCACAGTACAATTGTGCCTTCGTAATTTAATAGCAGAGATGGAATAAACCAAACATTGAATACTTAATTTCTTGTATTTTTTTAAAACACAAACTTGTCAATCTTCATTGTGTCATTTTTATTCTCTTTCCCCTTTGTTTATCTGCCCTTCACTGGAAAGGTTATTTCTGACACTTGGTGCTTTTATGACCTCTTTTGATGTGATGACATCTATGTCTGAACAGACTTGGGTGTACAGGCACAGTTGTTTAATGAGAACATGATAATACTGGTAACAAGCCTACCTTGCATATAGCTGATCTGTGATATGATATTCTGAGAACTGATATTGAGTAGCTGCTAACAATGTGAGATGTAAGGGATGCAAATCTCTTCTTAGCCATGAATTTTCCTCTATTCTCTCACATCAACACCACCCCAAAATATACAATATTGTGATAGAAATATTAGGTTACTTTGCATGTTTATTGTCAAGCTTTACTGAGATGCCGGGGCCCCTCCTTTACTGAGAAAATTAAGTGGAGCATTTTGAAGAAGCAAAATGGTACCATTTTGGTGCTATGTATTTGATTAAATGTGAAACCATACAAATCTACACAATTCAAAAAGTCACACAGGGAAGAAGTTGTCCAACTTGATAGAAAATGAGTGGTAAAGAAGGAAAAAGAACAAGTATCACAGAGCTACATAATCGTGTGTTTCAGAAACGGCCCTGAAGATGAGCTTTTGACTTTCCTCTGAAACACAGAAAAATTACAGTGAAATCTTAAAACAGAATCTCATCCTTCTAAGTCCACTAAAGTAAATGGTCTTAGAAGGATGTATCTCTACTTAGGACTGCATTGCTGGTATAGTGGTTGGATAGACACCCCTGTACTAGATCACTCCCAGTGTTCCCAGTTCATGATGCAAATGTTTAGGATGTAGTGGTTTTTGCAGGAAACACAGTGAATCATTTGGAGGCTGGGTATGGCTAGGATTTGCTGTCATCGATGTGGTCTGAGGTTATTGTGAAGGCTGTCTCCCACGACTTTTCCAGAAATATACCTGTTTTAACTTTTGATTCATGACTTGATGTGTTTAGTGACCACCGGGATGGGGGTGGGGTAATGGAAAATGACTGAACTGTGGCTGAAAAGAAACTAATAGCCCAGTCCAGATGGGGATGGGGAGGTCTGCAGTGGCTGGGGAGGCAGCACCTCCAATGGAGCTCTGAGCAGTGTAGTGAGCAGTGGGGAAACTGCCCCACTCCCAATGCTGTCCGGAAATGTCCATTGAAAAAATGACTTAATGCCACATGTTTTCATGGTGTAAGTTTCAGGCCTGCACTGGAGGCATTCCTGCGCTGAAAGCCCAGTGGCTGTCAACTACTGTTGTCTCCATCCCCAGGAAACCCCCCTTAGTGCACCCTCAGCTACGCCAGCATCCTCCTTTATGCCAATGCAGCTCGGGGGGAAGAAGCCTCTTCTGGGCTGGGAGCTGTGTTGGTGCCTGCCCACCACCCTGTTTGCCCTCCTCGTCGGCATAGTAAGTTGCCACTTATGCTGGTGGGGAGGCAAATATGTTGGTGTGGGTCTGCACCACTCCCCCAACTCATTCCCTTCCTCCCCATCTATAAGAATAGGAATGAGAATCCCAAAATTGCTTGAGTGAAGCCAGGACCATTGAAAACTGATATAAAACCAGTATATGTTTATAGTGGAGATAGGGCCAAAGAGACTTGGCCAGTAGCCACATAGCAGGGCTTGGTTACATGGTATGACTCTCAGATATCCAAACCATTACACTACAGGTTAATTCTGGTTCTGGCTTATGTACAGTATTTAACTTGACTTCAGTAAATTCTCTTGCTTTTATACAGGACTAATTCTCTGAATTTCAAGGCCAAATAATCTCTGCATCCTCATAAAGCAGATTTTCCTTCAACTTTTTTAGGACTTTTGCAATTGGACTCCCTTTCACTACAGCAACAAAAGCTTTGACTGAAAGATGTTGAAATTAATGTGCATAAATTGTTTTCCATCTTGACTTTTGGGCTCAGTGAATGATTATGAACAACTGAAAATATTATCACCACAACCTTGCTTTTTATAGCATAATCTGACCCCTTTCCTACCTTCAGGCAGACTGTTACTCATTCCTGTAGCACAACAGGAAATCAGAGGGTGGTCTAAATATTTGTTTTATCTGAATCACAGGTTTTGAGAACCAGTTGAGGCCAATGGTTGATTTCTAAAGTGGGGGGGGATGCTAGAGTTTATGCCATATGCCTTAATTTCAGACACACCGTTTTGTGATCTCACTGTGTAAACGAAATAAATCTCTGTACTGATGTGAGTTGCAAAATATCCGAGATGTCAGCTTTGCTATTGTTGCATATTTTGTTAGCCTGTTCATTCATTCAGTTAAACCTGGAGGTTGTTCTGAATTCCATTTTGCTGCAAATCCATTTTGAGCTGCCATAAACATATACTTAAACAACTCATTAGCCTTTTTCGCTTCTGTATCACACTGGAAGGTCATATTCAGCTTACAATCCACTCATATGATTCTGTCTTTAGAAGCAGCCAAGAAAGTCCATTCTTTTCTGGCAAAATTCCTCATAGACTGAGTTGTGCAAGAGAAGTGGCATTCAAAAACTCATGGCAGAAATATACTGACTTTTAACTAGCAAAAGTTGCTCCTGTGGGATTTGAAATACAGAATCAAAGGTTTCTCTTGCCCTTGATCAGCCTACTGGGAGGCCGGTGACTCTCTGACCCCAAAGGTTGTGACATCAGAACAGCTGCACCAACAGCAGCTACAAGATGTGACGCATGAACAGCTGAGTTCCTTGCAAGTGTAATAAGAGAGGAACCATTGAGGTATCAGAGGGCCAGAAGTAGATTTGATTCTAGGTCAAGAACAAGTCTTGTTTGACTCTATTGTTGACTTCAACATTTATGATATTATTTGTATATTTGGAAACTGCTTTCAGTGTATCACAGAAAATCCGAAAGGGAGTTCAAGTCCTTTTGAAGCCATTCACACTTTAATGGTTTTCTAAATGTAGACAGGGAATGTACAAACACATCTTATATTCTAAAAGCAAAATCAGTCTTTAGATTCTCAAATCTTGTGACTGCAGCTGTGAACAGGCAAGATATATGTTTCTACGAACCTGAAAAGGGCCCCAGGTTTGTAGAAAAATCAGAAATCTTTAAAAAAAGATTGTGGAGTTCAAAAGATCTGCACATGGTAAAAAAGTCCCTGTAGCTTTAAGCAATGCATTCCCTCATTAGCTGTAGCTAGGCAATGCTGTGGCTCCATTTCTATTAGTAAAAACAAGGAGGAGGGGCAGAGCCCTTTCCAGGCCTATTCTGGCCTTTGAGGGAGAACTCACTGGTGCCAGGCCTGGCCTGTAGGGTTGCCAGCTCTAAGCTGGGATATTCTTGGAGATTTTGTGGTGGAGTCTGAGAAGGCACAGTTTGGGAAGGGAAGAAGTTTCAGATGCATATAATGATATACATCACCCTCCAAAGCAGACATTTTCTCCAGGGGAATTGATCTCTATCTTCTGGAGTTCAACTGTAATTCCCCTTTGGACATTGGCAACCCTAAGCCTGGCAGCAACCTCCGGGTGACTTCATACCATCCAATTTGCATGATTCAACTAGACCTGGCTGCTTGCTACTCTTCAGTAGCAGCCACCTGATGGGAATCGATGTAGTGTAGTAGTTAGAGCATAGGTGTCAAACTCGGGGCCTTCAGATGTTATGGACTACAGTTCCCATCATCCCCTGCCAGCATGATGCTGGAGTCCATGAACTGTAGTCCATAACATCTGGAGGGCTGCGAGTTTACACCTGTGAGTTAGAGCTTCAGAGCAGGCTCTGGGAGACCTAGGGTTGAATCCCCATCTTGTTGTGGAAGCTTACAGGGCGATTTTGGACCAGGCTAATCTACCTCATGGGGTTGTTGTGATCCATCAATCCAGAATTAGGAATCCTGCCCTTTGTGGGAGATACTCTAAACTCTGGCAGTGAGGTTCTTTGGCATGTAGGCCATGGCTGTCTCTCTTAGGTTTTATGATGTGCATTCATCAGTTCCTTTGACAAGTAGGCCAAATTGGCTCCTTTCACTGCTGTTTTCTCTTACTCTCCCTCTCTTGCGAAAATAAACAGTTGCCATGGTTTCAGGGTCCCTGTCACAACAATATTTTAAATAAACACATGTAGATGTAGGAGGTTTGACACATCCTGCTGTTCTGGTAGGGCATTGGCTAGTTAGGGATAAGAACCTAGTGTCAAACACTGTGGAGTCTTTAATTAGAATCAGAAACAAATCAAATAAGTTTTCAGCAGAAATGTGGTTTCTTCCATATTACAAAATTCCTCTCAACCACTGAACCACATTTTATCTTGTAGCTTGAGCCAAGCTAGCTTTAAGTGATTTCATAGTGCGGCTTTTCATCACAGTGACCGGTGGCATATTTAATTAATGGCCTACAGCACTGAATTAAAGGCCTGACTCCTGAAAGCTCTTAAATCAAGCATTAACAGTGGTTAGCATACCTGACACAGCATTTTGAAAATGGGCATTTTGAAGCCATTCTCTTCTCTTGAGCTCCACTACTTCTTAATTACTTAGAATGGCATTGTCAGAATTCTTCCTGTAGAGAACCTAGTAGCAGCAAAATTGTTTCTTGCAAGAACCTATCATTGGTTTACTGATTTCTTACCTCAGATTAGGATAAAGCCATGAAAGGAGGTTCAGCACCCCCTCTCCCCAATGAGTGATGCTTTATTTATTTGTTTGTACCCAACTGGGCAAACACTCATTTCTCTTAAGAGGGCAACCAAGACACATATCCATCTTCTGAAAAGAAAAGTGTTGAGCTGTACCCAACTTGATCAACTTGATTATGTCCATTTTTTGAGGGAAAGCAACAGACAGTGAGGCCATTTGGTTTGATCATTTTGTGTGAACTCTAATAAACTGGAGATATTTCTACTGCATTTCAGATATACGCCTAAGGCCTAGCACAATGCTTCAGTAAGACTAAGCTACTCTATTAGTCTATGAGAGGAAAAATATGTTAAGAATACAGTTGAGAAACTTTCTCTATGATAAAACCTTGTTGTCCCTTTGTAAGAGCTCCACCCCAAATGCCTGGTAGGTCCAGCAGTAAAGCTTTGGCATGCAAGCTGTTAATAATGAGAGAACCATTCCAGCAGCCTGACCTTCAGACTTAAAGGTCATACTTTTTTGGGTGGGCACCTTGGGAGCCTCCCAGTTTCACAGGCTGTTCATGGGAGACTAGGCAGTAACTTCCTCACGTCTTTGATGACTTTATTATTTCCTTTGCTATTTATAGGACCAGTGTTTCCTGTTTCCTTATCCTCAAAGCAGTTATGATGCCAACAATACTGTTTGTTATATTCACAGTGATAAATCTCTTTTGGCATTTATTTTATTCCTAAATGCAGTGTGTTGTTCTAGTCACATGATTAGATAAGAAGCCTACAACAGACTCTTCCACAAACAGATACATCTCCCTCCCTATTGCTTGATCACAATAAACTGTTGTTTCTATGATCTGCTCACCCAGGATCTCCACAGATGTTCTGCAGCGATGACTGATGATTTTGACCCCCCCACCCCCAGCAAGGGGATGAAATGAGAGTGGCAGTTGCCATAGTGCTGCTGTGTGTCACCAAACAGATTGAAATGAGAGATTTGAGCACATCTGCCTGAGCACTGTGTTGTATTTTCTATCTCTCACAATGGACAACGGCATTAGGATAGAGCTGGAAAGAGGTACTTTGGCCCTTAGCTGCTTACCTGGTCACTGTGATGTACCCTCATTGGGCAGGGAATCACATGGCTAATTATAATAATGAGCTCTTGCTCTATCAGCATTCTTTACCCAATAAGTCAGAAACTCTCCCCTGTTTTAATTGCCCAGATATTTTTAAAAGAATGCTACAAACGTTTCTGTTTTCTTTCGGTTAAGTTAAATGAGACTCACTGATTGAGCCACTAAGAGGGCCTCCATTCTTGTGATAATCTTGATTGCATTTCTTTTTGTGAATTCAAGTTGGTGCTGGTGTCCCGTGCTAGAGAAGACAAACAATTATTATCTGTGAAATGGTATGATCTCCACTTTGGCGGGTCACCAATAACACTGTGCAAGCCAGTCTCAGTCACCAAACAAACCATAGTATAGCTATGATACCTAGACTAGTTTAGTATGAGGGTACTAAGTTCAGAATTCAGCCTTTCTTGTGAAAAAAAGGACGTCACTATTCCTTGTGGCTGTATAGAACATAAAGCGTCCTACTGGACCTGTTTGGTGGTCCATCTAATCCAGCTTCCTGTGTTGCACAGAGGCGTGTGCATATGGAGGTTCTGTTATTCATGGTTAGCAGCCATTGAGGAACCTCTGTTCCATAGATGAATATATCTAATTTTCTGTAAAAGTCATATATACTTATGGGCATCCGTATGTTCAGTGGCAGTGTATTGTAGAATGTCAGGAATGTATGCGCAGAAGCTAAATAGAAGGCAAAATTAGATTTTTGCCAAATGTAGGCAGGGTTTCAATATATATATAACTCTTTGCACCTCCCATGAAAGAAAGAAAGAAAGAAAGAAAGAAAGAAAGAAAGAAAGAAAGAAAGAAAGAATAATGAAATAGGAAAAGAGGCAAAATCCTTGGAGTCAAACTTAATGCCCATTTTAAAAGCTCAGAGTATATATGACCTTGGATATCACACTGTTATCTTTTAGGATTATTGTACAACAGATTAAATACTATTAGACCATGCATTTACTGATCATCTGAATAAGCTCTTGATGTCAAGGAACCATTTTTTTCTTCTTTCAAGCTAAAAATTTTATCCACTATGACATATTCCAAAATCTCAGCGACCTCACCCCCACCTTTCTTGCACAGCATAGGTTTTGACAGCCTTTTGGAATGTGTCTTCCCTCAGCCAGCGCCTTCCACTCTCCCCCTCTTGACCCTGTGCAAAGTGTATGCCTGGTGGCTGGCTCTCTTGCATACTCCACTGACCACGTGCTGCATTCTTTCCACAAGCTGTCATACACTTGTTGGTCTGACATTGCTGTTTGTAGTGTGGCTTCCAAGGGAGCCTCTTCATCTGCCTTCTGTGCAGGGATTGCTGACAGCATTGAGCTTTCAGTGTAACTCCAAAAGGCAGCAGTGCCCTCTGGTAAATGAACGCAGCTCTTCTTTTTCCCTCTGCTTCTCTTCAGAACTTAGTGAAGTGGCTTCTTGTATTAGAGCAGTACTTGCTGCTTCTGCTACAGTGAACACAGCAGGCTGAGCCTACCATTTTAAACAAAGGAGGAAATCAAGATTAATGCTTTGAATCTGGTTGATTAAAAAAAAACTTTAGGATTTGTTAAAAGTACCAAGAACATTAAAAGAGTTTGCAGTAGGTCCCAAAGAAACACATGATCATTTGTGCTGTTGTGTGGGGAAGGTTTGAGTGGTCCTGGCAACTGATTGGACAGTAGCAAAACCCACCTGGGTCTGGCTCTTACTTTGAATTCCATGATTTTGCTCTCTAAGTTCTAGGAGGTGGACGAATAGGCATTCTTACTAGGGTGCTGTCTGTTTAAGAAAAAAGGAAAATTTCCTTTCTTTGTTGGGGAAAACCTGCAAAGTGAAAAATGGACAGGATTTTTATGGAGGAAAAACAAGCTGGAGTGCAGCTGTGTTTCCTTTTTGTTCGCCCTTAGCTCCTGGTATTCAGAAATACATCAAAGATAGTGATTCTGGTTAACTATTGTAGCTGGTAGGGTAGACTTTAGGAATCAAATTTTGATCAGAATTGTGGGGTACACTGTCATTTAGGTTTACAAAGATCACTGTGGGGAATTTACAGGGATGTTTAGAGACCCAGTGGCCAATTATGCACAGTGTGCCTGCTGTGCGATGGGGGCAACTGTCTGTCTTGGCAAGATTTCTTGTATAGAACTGTTTCCTAGAGCTCTGCTTTCACTCTCCATTCTCTCCATGGCAAGCAACACCACTTTTAGCATGACTTTTAATTTGCTTCATTGCCAGAGAGGGCAGATTTGCCAGTGAGCACAGCTTTGCCCTAGACATCTTCCCTCTGCCCATATTCAACCTTCCCACTCCCTCTGACCGCTTTGCACATCTTCCCCCTTTCTTCCCTCCATGCTGCGGGCTGCTTTCATCTTCTCTTAAATGCATATATTGAGAGATTGATATCTCAAAGTAATAACAACAGAGAGAGCTTTTGCAAGGAACAGGATAAGCAGGGCATATTTTCGGCTCTATTTACCCTCTCCCACTCTGCTTCTGCCAACCCGGTGATCAGGAGAACTTTACAAACTTTGTTTCAGACAAGACTCTGTTTTCTTTTCTTCTCTTGCAGCAGTGTGAGAGAGAGAGGGGATGGGAAGGAAGGAGGAGAAAATAGTGTTGAAACTTCAGAATGTGATGAGATCTGTGCGTTTAAGGCTGTTGATGGGTGAAATTAAGAAAACTGGGAGAAGCACAGGCCCTGCAGCGTTCAGCAGAAAAGCTGCGCTGCAGGCTGTAGACTGCCTTCTTACATGTAAACAGAGAAACACAAGGAGACCCCATTACAGCCCCACTGCACAGCTAAGAGGCCTGAGGTAAGTATTTCATGTATGATGGGCCAGTGTGGTATAAAAGAGTGGTGGCCTCTAATCTGAGAACTGAGTTTTGATTCCCCATTCCTCCCTATGAAGCCTGGTGGGTGATCTTGGACCAGTCACAGTTCTCTCAGAACTCTTCTCAGCCCATTGGAGGAAGGCAATAGCAAACAACCTCCAAACATCTCTTACCTTGAAAACCCTTCAGGGGTTGCTGTATGTTAGCTGTGACTTGTCAACACAGACACATAGGTAGTTTTGGAGGTCATTAATCCATAGGATCACCATAAGTCAGAAGCACCCTGATGGCACTTAACATGCAGACATATGCACATAGGCCTTTTATGCATGCCCTACTTACCCTGTGGCTGTTTGCCTCACTGTGGGGTTTTCCTGTGGATTCCTGTTCTCACCCTATATCACCAGCCTAGGCAATCAGCCATTTCTTCCCTAGCTGCTTCTGCATTTCTGTATGACTGAGGAAATGGAGGGGAGAGCAGGGGCCAGCAGTGAAATCCTGGGAAGCTTCTGTTGCAAGACTGACTAAGGATAATTGTGGGGGACTTACAGGTGAGCAAAACCCCTTTTTTTCCGCTGGGTACTCTAGAGCATTAAAAACAAAACAAAAAAAACAAGCAGCCCTTCTGATCATTCTGAAAGTGGGAAGCAGGGACGTAGGTATAGATTTTTTATGGGGGGGGGGGTTCGGGGTGGGGCCACACCCCCACCCGCCCCTAGGGTGTGGCCACGCCTCCCCAAGCCCCGCCCCCGGCCTAGCGCTTATAAAAGCAGCTCTCCAAGGCCAGGGACGGCAGACTCCCCCGCCCTGCCCTCCTCTGCCCCCACCAGCTGGGCTCCCAGCCGGCAGCTGGCAGTTCCTTCTGCCCTCCCCTCTGGGAAGAGGCGTAGAGGGAAAATGGAGCCCGGTGCAAAATCTGAGTCCCCCCCCCCTGCCCCCCGGGCAGCTGCTGTGATGCTAGAATCCACCCCCAAACAGCATCACTTTCAATGGTGTTTAAACTGGAGAGCCCAAATTCCTGCACTGAAATCCCACCTTAAAGGGAGGCTCTGGGGTCCCCAGTTAAATAACATTAGAGAAGTGATGCTGTTTTGAGAGTTGGATTATCCCTACAAATGAGAACAGCAGCATCACTTTCAATGTGGCGTAGTGGTTAAGAGCAGGTGCTTTCTAATCTGGAGGAACCGAGTTTGATTCCCTGCTCTGCCGCTTGAGCTGTGGAGGCTTATCTGGGAAATTCAGATTAGCCTGTACACTCCCACACACGCCAGTTGGGTGACCTTGAGCTAGTCACAGCTTCTCGGAGCTCTCTCAGCCCCACCCCCCTCGCAGGGTGTTTGTTGTGAGCGGGGAAGGGCAAGGAGATTGTAAGCCCCTTTGAGTCTCCTGCAGGAGAGAAAGGGGGATATAAATCCAAACTCTTCTTCTTCTTCTTCTAAACCAGGGGTAGGGAACCTGCGGCTCTCCAGATGTTCAGGAACTACAATTCCCATCAGCCCCTACCAGCATGGCCAATTGGCCATGCTGGTAGGGGCTGATGGGAATTGTAGTTCCTGAACATCTGGAGAGCCGCAGGTTCCCTACCCCTGTTCTAAACTGAGGACCTCAGATTCTCCCTTTAAATCCATGCCGAAGGGGGTGGATTTAAAAGGAAATTTCGGGGGTGCCTGCTGTCAGGGGTGCAATTGTTAAGCTACCAGCACCAAACTTTTAGGGTATCTTTAGGAGACTCTCCTAATGATACCACCCAGTTTTAGTGAAGTTTGGTTTGGGGGTCCAAAGTTATGGACCCTCAAAGGTGTAGCCCCATCTCCTATTACCTCCCATTGGAAACAATGGGGGATGGGGCACACCAGGAAGTCTATATAGCTTTGGACCCCCCCTGGACCAAACTTCACAAAACCTGGATGGTATCAGTAAGAGACTCTCCTGATGTTACCACCCAGGTTTGGTGAAGGTTAGTTCAGAGGTGTCCAAAGTTATGGACCCTCAAAGGAGTAGCCCCCATCTTCTATTAGCTCCCATTGGAAACAATGGAGAATGGGGGCACCCCCTTTGGGAGTCCATAACTTTGGACCCCCTGAACCAAACCTCACCAAACCTGGGTAGTATCATCAGGAGAGTCCCAAACAATCCCTGAAAGTTTGGTGCTGCTAGCCCAAACAATGCGCCCCCTGCAGGCCAAAAATCGAAAAACACTTAAAATGTTTTAAAAACCCACAAATGGGTGGGCGGAGCTTCGGACATGAATGGGGAGGGCTCAAACCCGAGAACCCCCCCCCCCCGTTACCTACGTGCTTGGTGGGAAGAGCTACTGTGATGTGGAGAGGAGCCAGAAAACCTGACACAAGCTTAAACCAATGTGTTCTGTTGCTCTTTCCCTGTTAAGTGACATAAAAAGTTGTACTTAAACAGCTCTTCAGAACCGTCGGCTTCTCAGATCTGTAGTGGGATGAATGCTGGAAAGGTGGAAGAGCATGCTTTAATGAAAATCAAACCCTCAGGAATGCATGCTGAGAGCAAAGGTGACCAGACATGCATAAGTAGCCTACAGTGGGGTTTTTCCCCTTTTAAAACCCATCCTCTGGATTACATATGAACATCCAATGCTGGCTAGTACTGAATCAATCAGAATAACTAGTACAGACTTTTCTGCTTTGACTAGTGGTGGCTCTCTGAGGCCTTTCCAGTCCAACATGGGATGTGATATATGGAAAGAATATATTCAGTCACAGAGCTATAAGCCATCCATTGGCAATTTAGCACTGTATTGCATACTGGTTGATTGTTGGGAACTTTTCCAGAGATTGTATGTCATACTTCAGAGTATTTAAATTAAGCACATGTGTCAACAGAGACTCATTCAAATGGTCCTTTGCCCATGTTGTGGCAGGTGGTTGTAATCTTGACAATCTGAGTAAGAAAATTAAAAAGGCAAATACAACAGGAGATGTAATACAGAAGCCTTGCATGCAATCAGGCAGACAACAAAAGCTTTCAAATTGGATACTTTGATATTCTGTATTTAAGCCTACTGTGTTTAATTACCTCTGTCTTGTTTATGCTGTCAAAGTAACAGACTATAAACCCAGGAGAGACTCCCTCTTTTCTCTTATATACAGCTATTAAATATTCCCTAGCAAAACGAAGGAAGTGGTCTTGTTAAAGCTATATGCTCGTCATACTGGAAAAGCTGCTAAGATTCTGTTTAGAAAGAAGTTGCCTTTCGTATCACCTTTGGAAGGTGGAATTGGTTGTTTAAGTAAATAAGCAGCAGTGTTTCAAGACACAATGGTGGAAAAATGAGAAGCATGCCACTGTTTGGGCACATATGTTTCAGAAAGTACAACTTGTTTTGTTTTATTTAAATAATTTATATTTCACCTTTCAAAAGGGATTTCCCCCACCCCAACAAAGCAATGAAAACAACTCAGCAAATATCAAGAAAACAACCAATGAAAATAAAATGGATTGTAAAAATGTTCTGTAGGAAGCAGAGGCACACTTTTAATGTCTGTCTAATCCGGTGAAAATGATTCATACATACTAACAGGGTCTTGAGTGCAGATTTGTTCTGATAGACGCAACAGGCTGCTGCTTGGGAAGAAAATCCTTCAGGTAGCATAATCAGAAAGGGAATAGGAAACAGCCTGACTCATTATGTCCCCTCCATATCAGTACAACATGGAAAGACTTTTCTGTGAAGCACTGATTGGTTATTAGGCAGGACTGGAGCAGGAGGAAGCAGAGGGCGGTTTTCTCCTACTTCCTGGCCTTCTAAGAAAAACTACCTAGAAGGCCAGGAAGAAGGAGAAAACCACCCTTAGGAAAAGGACTGGTCAACATATTATATAATCAGTATGAGGGGGGGGGGGGGCGTAATGCCCTGGTTGAGTCCATCTGCCCTCATCAAGCATTCTTTCTTGCACAAAGAAGGTTGAAAATGTTGTTCTCCCCAAACTCTGTAGTCCAGTGAAGTGTGTGCAGTTGTGTGGCTTTCTGTAGTGCTCAGAGGTTGCTCAGAGGTGACTAAATCCATGGTTATGTTTGCTTTTAGGTTACTCTAATCCTGCTATTTGGCCACTAGATGGCGTTGTTGGCCCTGTGATGAAGCCATTTTCTGAGTTTCCAGAATTTGATTTCCAACATTTGGTTCATTTCCAGTGTTTGGGTACTCAATTGTTTTGACAAAATTGTGTGGGGAACTTTCATGTCAGTTATATGTGTCAGTTTGTCCTTTTGCGAATCTGCTTGCTAAAAGTTTACAAGAGCTTTGTCCATCTTCAGAATGAATAAATACAGAATATGCTTAGTCAGTTGAGGTTTCATCAAATGGGTCCCTGCCAGTATCACTCATAAAGCATGGGATTGATTAGAGTTTGACCACTATGGGTTTTTTCCCCCAAGCATAACTTCTGTTTTGGAACATCCTAAAACATCATTATTCTCCAAGGAGAGTAAAGTATTTTAGGCTTCTTGAAGCATTATTCTCAGCTCTGGCAAAAAACAAAATAAAAATCCCTTACTTACAAACACCTAATACATACTATTTGTGGATGTGGTGGACATGCAAACAAGCAAAGAATTATTAGGCATCAATTGTAGAGCATTTGAAAAATGGATTAGATACAGATTTTCCATATTTAACTGATATTACATTTCTAAGTTAAATTTCTATCTTCCCAAAGGAAATTCAGAATATTATTTTTCTTTTGTTAAGTGTGGCTAAAATTCATAGAATCATAGAGTTGGAAGATACCCCAAAGGCCATCAAGTCTAATCCCCTACAATCAGGAATACACAATCAAAACACTCCTGACAGATGACCATCCATCCTCTCTTTAAAAACCTCCAAAGAAGGAGACTCCACCATACTCCGAAGTATCTCATTCCACGGTCGAAGAGCCCTTACTGTCAGGAAGTTTTTCCTGATGTTTAGGTGGAATCTCTTTTTCTTCACCTTGAACCCATTACTCCTGGTCCTAGTCTCTGGAACAGCAGAAAACAAGCTTGCTCCCTTACCAACATGACATTCCTTTAAATATCTAAACATGGCTAAACATGTTCACCTCTTTACCTTCTCTTCACCAAACTAAACATACCCATCTCCCTAAGTCTCTCCTCGTGGGGCATGGATTCCAGACCTTTTACCATTTTGGTTGCCTTCCTCTGGACCCGTTCCAGTTTGTCAATGTCCTTCTTGAATTGTGGTGCCCAGAACTGTACACAATATTCCAGGTGAGGTCTAACCAATGCAGAATAGAGAAGTACAGTTACATCCCTTGATCTTGACATCATACTCCTATTGATATAGCCCAAAATCGCACTGGCTTTCTTGTCTTTCGCATCACACAGTTGACTCATGTTCAGTTTGCGGTGTTCTAAGACTCCCAGATCCCTTTCACATGTAGTGTTGTCAAGCCAGGTGTCACCCATCCTTTATCTGTGCATTTCATTTTTTCTGCCTAAGTGCAGTATCTTACATTTATCTCTGTTGAAATTTATTTTGTTTGTTTTGGTCCAGGTCTAATCTGTCCAGGTAATTTTGAATCCTGACTCTGTCCTCTGTGGTATTAGCTACCCCTCCTAATTTGGTCTTTGCATATCACGGGAAGTCGAACTCTAGGCCTACAAAAGAAGAAAGGATTGCAAAATATAAATATACTTTTTTGTTGATCAAATTGACAAATCTAAATTGAATAGGGTATGGCAAAACCTCCTCATGAAATCAGTCTAATCAAATGGATTATGTTAATTTAGTTGTTTAAAACACTTGTAATGATTTAAACATTTTATTGAACTAGTCACTCATCTACTAAACTGCCACTGATGGCCATCAGTACCAAGCTGCTTAAAATAATCCCTGGCGTTACCTGCTCTTCACTGAGCAACTGACAAAATGAGGCTTTGGAGTTCAGGTGCAAAGTCAAAATACCCAATTCTTATGGTTTAGTCTCCTGATGGTTGGGAACAAACAAAGACAGATCACTTTATATTTTGCCTGTTATTGTTCTATTTCTAATACAATTGAATCCATTTGCAGATTGCAGTGTGACTTTTTTCTGGTTAGTGGATTTAATTGCAAATTAACTGTAATATTAAATACGTTCCCAGTTCTTTTAATTATATAAATATGAAGGTTCTGTTTTTCTAAATGTTTCTATAATCAGTCCTCCAGCAGATTTCTGGGATTGCATTAGGCATATTAATTTTCCCAGATTATGTTTAATCTGGCAAAACAACCATTCAGCCTCTGGTGGTGTGCATCTGGAGAGTTCTGGTGCCAAAACCAACTGGTTATAATTCCACTAGTTCACCACAAGATGGCAATGTATGCATTCATCTTTGATCATCTGATCAGTTGTTATACATTCTGCACAAGCAGTCCCCTGAGAATTTTACTTTAGGGCTTGTTGTTTAGGTTGTCCGTTGTAAAAATGGTTCAAACTTATGTTTATTATGTGAAAATCTCAGAGCAGCCTCGGACCATATTCTTCAGCTTAATCTACTTCATGTTGCTGCATGAAAAAAATTAAATTATACACAGTAATTCTGTAGAATTTAAGTAAGGTGTGAGGGATATGGTAGAATGTTAAAATATAAAATACTGAACAGATCCTAAGCAACAACAAAATTCCTTGTAATATCCTTTATTGAGACTACTTAAATGACAGACAACAGTGTGTAACCTTTCAGGTTCTCCAAAACTTTCATTCTGGATGTTTTAAAAAAAAAAAAGGGGGGGGGGAGCAGATATTTCATGACCAGGTCTTAAGATCTTTGTCTTGTCAGCATCCTCTGCAAAATGCTGAACAGACCCACAGATTTAAAAAGGTTAAACCAGGTTGCACCAGGTTTTGTTTATAAACATATGTTCATAATATGACAAGTTGCATATGACAAATAGTCAATACAAATGAAACTCCACTAATTGAACTTTTGCAATATGCCATGGTCAGGCTGTCCCATGGTTGGGCTGGGAGAGCCCTGCCTATTGAGGTGGCTTCACTGATAGACTCAGTATTGCCAGGACTTTGTTAATATAAATAGAACTTTATCTCTCCACAATCAGCAAACCTTTTAAGTTATGGTGAGTCTCAAAGTTTATTCTACACAGCATCCTCAGGGCATCTATGTAAATCACTATTTTGTAATTTGCCCCTCCTTTCATCCCTCTCTAACCCTCCCAAAAGATATTTCCTCCAAACTGTCCCCCAGCGTCCTCAGAGCCTGTATGCAAATGAGCCTTCTTCTCATTAGCCAGTTGTCTGCTCCCAGGTTAACAGGCAAGAACGGGCTGAGAAAGCAAGGAACGAGCACCACCGAGCATGTGCAGAGTAAATTTCCACGTGGCTGGTGTTTGTTTCTGCATTGTTGGGGGCTGGGAAATATCAAAGTCTCTGGCACACTGGAGCAACAGTGAGTTCTGTTTTGTATTTTCATTTTTTCAGTAACTGCTGAACAGAGTTCCCATTGAAGTAAACATCTCTGTGAATCCTTCTGTTTGGGGGAGAGCATGCTCAAGCTGAAACAGTTGGGGTTGCCGTGATTATTTGACCGGTCTGATATATTTTGATTAAGTTCATATTTGTCTGGTCTTCTAACGTGGGCACACAGGGTGGGTGGCATGGCTGGGGGGGTGGGATTTGAGCTTGCCCCATGCACGATTTCCCATAGATGCGGCCTTGAGAGGGGTGTGTGTGTCTTTCTGACTCTTTTCTAATTCACTGCCTTTTGCCATGGAGCGTGGGATGCATAATTGTTGTGTTCAAACATGTGGCCAGGGGCTTCAGCTGTTTTGTGCTGGTGATTTTGGGGTGACTTAGTGCAAAAATCAGGAGGATCTGTGGGGATCCATGTGTTTTAATCACATTTTTGTGCCACTGTGGTGCCGTAGAGCATGGGATGCAGGATTATTGTGTTCAGATATGTGGATCCGTGGATCAATGGGGATCAGAGGCGTTCCTACCATTGGGCAAATTGGGCAGTTGCCCAGGGCGCCCCATTGTGGGGGGCAAAAAAACTGCAGGTTCATTTGTGGGATTTTTTTTGGTATTTTCAGTGTTTTTCTGTTTTTGCCTTGCAGAGGGCGCAGTTTTTAGGCTAGCAGCACCAAAATTTCAGGGATTTTTTGGGAGACTCTCCTGATGATATCACCCAGGTTTGGTGAGGTTTGGTTTAGGGAGTCCAAAGTTATGGACTCCCAAAAGGAGTGCCCCCATCCCCCATTGTTTCCAATGGGAGCTAATAGGAGATGGGGGCTACACCTTTGAGGGTCCATAACTTTGGACCCCCTGAACCAAACTTCCCCAAACCTGGGTGGTATCATCAGTAGGGTCTCATGAAGATACTCAGAAATTTTGGTGCTGCTATCTTAATAATTGCACCCCTGACAGCAGGCACCCCCTAAATTTCCCCAGATTTTCCTTTTAAATCCACCCCCTTCCTGCCAGTGCTTGTTTTCTTTCTTTTATTCTCTCAATGCCTAATAGAGGTTATTATTATTATTATTAAATCCACCCCCTTCAGCATGGATTTAAAGGGAGAATCTGAGGTCCCCAGTTTAAATATTGAAAATGATGCTGTTTCAGGGTGGGGGGGGGGTAACCCATCCCAAAATAGCATCATTTTCAATGTTGTTTTAACTGGGGACCCCAGATTCTCCCTTTAAGGTGGATTTAAAAGGAGAATCTGGGCTCCCCAGTTTAAACACCATTGAAAATAATGCTGTTTGGGGATGGATTCCAGCATCACTTGTTTAAACTAGGGAGCCCAGATTCTCCTTTTAAATCCACCTTAGGGAGAATCTGGGGTCCCCAGTTTAAATAACATTGAAAGTGATGCTGTTTCCCCCAATTAGGGGGACTGGATACAACACAATAAAATGCTTTCATAGCAGTAATAAAACATTTTGAAAGCATTTTGAAAATGTTTTCCAAAAAATATTTCTGGTGTATGACATGACCCATTGCTGTGTTCAGATTTGTGAGTTGGGGCATGTTCTATAATGTGATGGTGACTTTGAAATGACCTGGTGGGAAAAAAAATCATTGTTTGGTCACGGTGGGAGAGGGTGGCCGCCCATGGGGGGGGGGGGGCATCAAACTTAGGTTTTGCCCAGGGCTCCAGTTTGCCTAGGTACGCCACTGATGGGGAATCCATGTTTTCCAAACAGGTTCTTGCACCACTGTGGTGCCACAGAGCGTGGGATGTGTGATTGTTCTGTTCAGACATATTGCCAGGGGCATGAGCTGTGATGTGCTGGTGATTTTGGGGTGACCAAGTGCAAAAATCAGGAGGATCCATGAGAATCCATGTGTTTTAACCACACTGTGGTGCCACAGAGCATGGGATGCAGGATTATTGTGTTCAGACATATGTCTAGGGATATGAACTGTGATGTTCAAGTGATAAGGGGTAATCATGAGGATCCATGAGGATCCATGGTTTTCAAGCAGGTTTTTGTGCCACTGTGGCACCACAAAATGTGGGATGTGTGATTGTTGTGTTCAGACATGTGGCTAATGGCTGGAGTTGTGATGTGCTGGTGATTTTGGGATGACTTAGTGCAAAAATCATGAGGATCCGTGTTTTTCAAGCAGTTTTATAAAATTAATATTTTAAAACTCTTTCTTATAACATAATCTAGAATTGTGTACCTCTTTTATTGTTCTTATTTAAGTATTAAGTATTATTTAAGTAATAAACTACCTTTCGGTATATCTTTTTTTATACTTAAAACTGTCATTAGGGCTGCAAACCAGTCGTTAAATTATTTGAATCCCACCACTGGAAGTCCAGAACCGGTTGTTAAATTATTTGAATCTCATCACTGCCCTGTGGGTAATGTACCCAAGCTGGGAACCACTATATTGTGACACACACTTTAGTTATCAATGGAGAGAGTTTGTACATTTTTGTGACTCATTAAAGTGCTAAGCGATCACATGACACCATGACCAGAGCAATCACATCACATGGCTCTTGGGAACATTGATTGGATTTAAAGAGTGGCACAATAATTTTGTACTCAGACTGAAAAGTCTGGGCATATGCCTGATGAGCTATGAGTTCTGTTCTGCGTCTTGGACAATTTATGTTATATTTCCATTCATTTGAAGATGTTCATCTGATAGTTTGGGGTTTTGTATGAAATTTTAAAAATCTGACATACGTTACAAAAATGTCTTCGAGATACCTTTGAGATACCTTCACAATTCTGTTTAAAGAAATTAATCAAGTTGTCTAAACTTTTACTTAGGGTTCTACTAGTTTCTCTAGTGGTTTGTATGCTTAGTGATCTTTAGGCATTGGACATCAGTTACCTTATCACCATGGCACAAGGGTTAAAGTTTAGTTAACACACAGAAAATCTTGACATGCATTCAGTTACACTTTTAAAGCTTTGTTCTCATGTTCTGCAGAACCTGGGGGAACAATAAATTAAAGGATACCAATTGTTAGTCAAAGATAACATCAACAAGAGTGCCATTTAAATCCTTGGAAAACATTCCTTTTTCGTCTGTTTTACAGATGCTGCAAGACTGTCCAAAAGCTCGCAGGGAGGTGGAACTCCACTGGAGGGCGTCTCAGTGTGCCCATATTGTGAAAATTATGGATGTCTATGAAAATCTTTACCAAGGACGAAAATGTCTCCTGATAGTCATGGAATGGTGAGTGTTAGTGATCCATGGGAACACTGTGTAACAAAACATTTGGAGGTTTGGTTTCCAAGTATGAAATCTATACCAATATTAATTTGTTGGTCTTTGTAAGGGATTATAACAAATGCTTTCTCTTTTTGGTGGCATTTTGTTCCTTTTTGGCTCCTTCCACAGGAACTTAAAACAAAATTATATCAGTTTTTCCCTTAGACTGTCCCCAGCTATAAACTTTGCAGAATTTATTAACATACTTTCTCCCCTTGTGTGATGGAGTCTTATTGCAATGAACTTTGAAAACTTCCTGCTTTGTGGTGATCATATTATTGTGATGGGTGGAGACTGGGTATAAATTACTACTTTCACAGTCATGACTGAGGAAAATCTGAGCCCCCAGAGAACTTAGAATGGAAGTAGGCAGGGTCCACGGTGACCAGAAGCATGATGGGATGTATTCAGTGGTGGGATTCAGCAGGTTCGCACCACTTCGGCAGAACCGGTTGTTTAAATAGTGCTTGTAAACAAACCAGTGATTAAATTATTTGAATCCCACCACCGGAACCGGTTGTTAAATTATTTGAATCTCACCACTGGATGTATTTACAGCCTTGTGATTTCATTGGGGGGGGGGGGGGTAATGCTGTTCCTTCGATTGCCATTGGCAGCACACGTGCTTTGCATGTAGAAAACCCCACTGAGGTTCAATCCTTGGCATTGTTATTTCTAGGCCGCAGATTGCAATGCTTGAGAGAGCTTTGCCTGAGTCCCTAGAATGTTGCTGACTATAACCCTGTTCACAAGTTATAGTGAATGCCCATTCAGCCTGTGTACAGAGTGCGTTTGATTTAAAAAAAAACACTGAGTAATTCTCATGCTATGTGTATGACTGGGTGTATAACTGCAAGCACAAATGTTTCCAGATACTGGAAAATACAGTACAATACGAATCATTGTGAGGGAAATGGGTCTGTCTGTCTAGAAATAATTTTTACAGTCCATAACCAGAATGAAAAACAAAACAAATTTAAAATTGCCATATCAAAGAAACAAAAGTTATATCTGGACCAAAGCTATACATAAAAACCATGTCTATATATGTATATACTAAGACAATATATTAAAACAAATCAGCTATAACAACACTATCTATAAATGTGTGACCCCAGTATTAGCTTGATTTATAACCCATCCATTTAAATATTAAACATTTCTTTAAAATATACTATAAAATTTGGTAAAGTGCTTTGGTTGAAGTCCACCAGCCACTCAGCTTTTCCAATATTTATATAAAAGTGTACAAAACTGAACAAAATCACATTGAATTTGGAAAAGCCATGCATTTGTAAGATTAGGAACACAAGGACTAAAAGTGTAATCCAGAGGAGAGAGAGGTAGCTGTGCTGTGGCTAGGGACAGGACAGCCACAGTACAGCTGTGCCGCCTCCTAAGAAGATTGCTGCGCTGTGGCCAGCAAGCTGACAGCAACCCCCCCTCCTTCCTCCATGAATGCCTACGCAGCATTATGGACTGCACCACTATTTTTGCCAGTATACATTTGCACTGGCAGATGGGGTGTTCCCTAGCCAAAAGGCCTCAAGAAGCCAACTAATGCTGTCCCCGTCCCCAGGAATGCCACCTTCATTAGCAGTGTGAACTCCTGCACCAGGGGAGTTCTGCCACCATGCCTGCATCACTCCCCAGCACAGATGTAAGTGCCCCAGCACAATTTCATTTACACTGACACTAAGGTCACACTGCCTCCCCCCTCCACTTTCTGGATTGCACTGTAATAGTCTTGACCTGAGAAATGCCCTTGGTTCCTATAACTGATCTTGTTTCTTACTTTCAGTTTGGATGGCGGGGAACTCTTCAGTCGAATTCAGGACAGAGGAGATCAAGCTTTCACAGAACGAGGTACAAAGGAGTTCTTGAAAGTTGACAAGTATTAGTACATTTCATGGTTGTAGCATGGTCATTGTATGAGACAAGTCTTAAAAACTTTAGCCAAAAGTATTTATCTTCTGAGAACAGGAGTAAACAATAGCTCCTTCATGGTTTGCAGGTTTGTGGATAAGACACAGTCTTCTGTGCTCCCTCCTCCCCACCTTCAGGCTTTCCTCTCAGGTTTCGTTCAGATATAACACTAAACTATGATTTGGTACCCTATGAAGGAACTTTAGGCATACTCTTGCCATGTCTTCCCCTCCTTCACCTGCCTCATCACTTTGAGCTAACTACTTTGGCTTTCACAGCAAACTGCAGTTGTTGCATCTGAACTAGCCTACTATGGTTTGGTTTGTGTGGCAAAGCCAGATTAGCAAACCAGAATCCAAGCCCTTTCCTTTGAATTTGGCTTCCCTTATCATGACCTAGGTCAGGACCCGATAGTAGGTTGTGACATTTTGTTGCTCAGCCACTTTCTGTGGCTCAATGGAAGCACTTATGCTCAGCATCCCAAAGGTCCCAGGTTCAATTGCTGGCATCTCCAGTTGAATTCCAGGCAATAGGTGATGTGAAAGACATCTGCCTGAGACTCCAGAGAGCTGCTGTTTTATACTCCAGAGAGCTGTTGTTTTATACAGAAGCCAGTACTGTCTTGATGGCCTGATTGTCTGCTTCAGTATAAGGCAGTTTCATGTGTGTTTTGTATTAAAATGGAAAAGTACAGTAAAATGTTATTCAGTATAACTGAGGTGAGACACCAACATTTTATCTTGGGAAGGGTGACAGTTATGCTCAGTTGCTTCAGAAATGAATCCTGAAAAGCCCAATAAATAGTTGTTTAGATGTTGTCCAGTTTTTGGCAGCAGTTCTGTATTACCTCTGCTGCAAAACTTGAATGGTGATTTTGTGTCTTCCATCTGAATACGTGATGTTTGTTGCTTGTTTAGCTACAGAGAAAAACTGGTTCTTTACCTTTTCCAGAGGCTTCTGAAATAATGAAGAGCATTGGAGAAGCCATTCAGTATTTACACTCAATCAACATTGCACACCGTGATGTTAAGGTACTTTTTAATTTATCAACGTAGTCAGTGTTTGCATGTGCGGTGCTTCCTCAAGAGGCTGCCCCCACATTGAAGAATAAAAACAAGTACTAGACAGTGGTTAAGAATTTATTTATTTACCCCCTTGTTCTGGACAAGGGAGGCATCTTTGTGGTGCATTTCAATCAAGTACATAGCTACCTTCAACAGCAGTGCTGTTTGGGGGATTTTTGTAAATATACCATAACTATTCTGGCAGTAGCTATTTTTGCCTGATCTGATTTCCTGTTCCTGTTATCATCCAGCCAAAAAGTTAGGGAGGAAAACAGCAAGGCTCCCCCTGCCTCTCCCCTCCCAGCAGGGGTATTGCACTCATTGCATGACTACAACAGTGGCTCCTCCAAAGTTGTCTTGTGATGGAGGAGTAAACAGAGTACATGACTGTAGGGCAAAAACAAATTACATCATCAATAATTTAACACCAATCTGCAAGTTGATAAATAAATAAAGATGAATTATTATTAGAGAAGATTTACAATGTGTATAATAGTTCTCAGATTACAAATGTTTTGATTGTTCATTTGAATGTTGATAATGCATTGAGGTATTCCACTATGGATAAGCAAGAAATACCGTATATACTTGCATATACGTTTTTAGGCTAGCGGCACCAAAATTTCAGGGATCTTTCAAGAGACTCTCCTGATGATACCACCCAAGTTTGGTAAAGTTTGGTTCAGGGGGTCCAAAGTTATGAACCCCCAAAGGGAGTGCCCCATTCCCCATTGTTTCCAAAAGGGTCCAATAAGTCGACCCTTTTGAGGGTCCATAACTTTGGACCCCTTGAACCAAACTTCACCAAACCTAGGTGGTATCATCAGGAGGGTCTCCTAAAGATGCTCTGAAATGTTGGTACTGCTAATATAAACATTCCTCCCCTGACAAAAAATCCAGTTTTGAAGGATTTTAACTCTTGTGTTTTAGCTTGGTTGCTGATTGAGCTACGGTTTTTGTACTTCTAAAGTTATTGTTGAGACCATATTGTTTTTGTTGACCCTCTTTTCCACTTACAGAGCTAGTTTACTGTTTTTCTTTGAAATAAATATTCAAAAACATTTAACCTGCTGATGCCTCAATTAATGTAATTTTATTGGTATCTATTTTTATTTTTGAAATTTACCAGTAGCTGCTGCATTTCCCACCCTCAACTTATACGCGGGCCAATAAGTTTTCCCAGTTTTTGTGGTAAAATTAGGTGCCTTGACTTATATGCGGGTCGACTTATACACGAGTATATACGGTAATCTAAGGAAGACAACTGTTGTTTATCCGTTTACCCAGAAGAAGAATTGCAGACTCAGTTGGTCCTTGCTAAGAGTTTATCTTTGAGAATGATTGCAGAATGGAGGACTTTTTACTTCTGTGAGACTAGTAATATATAGACATCCTTGGTTATTTCCATATTTAGCATAACCTTATGTTTCATGTAGCACGCAAATCAGAAAAAAATCATCCTAAGGTGCAAAAGCAAGCTGGCATAGAGCAGTTTCCAGAAAGATTAGGAAAAAGGGTTGGTTAATTACAATTATTGAAAGACAGTTATAGAGCAAGCTTACTATCAGGTGATAGTTACAAGCCGATGAAATCATTTTGCCAATTAAGCACAGACTACAGACATTATCACTTAACAATTATCAGGTGTGATATTTGAGTGTTTTTGTTATAGACCAGGTAGAGTCCATGCAGAACAAGGCATAGCCTTGTGTTACAGCTGGCATTCTGCAAGTGTGTGTGTGTGTATAAAATGAGTGCATTGCTAACTGTACAAATGAGTTTGGGACAGGAAGATGTTGTGATTAATTTTGAAGTACATCTGTAATAAACATGGATATGTATGCACAGTTCACGTTGTGTTGTTAATACTGTACTTAAAAGCTTAAAACAGAATCTGCAGAGGTGCTGCAGAGATACCAGAAGTAAGCAGTGAATTGTTCTATAAACTGAAGACCCATTTATCCATACTTGAGTAAGATAAAATGACTCTCTGTGATGGCATCTGATATGACCAGAGCATTCTGTTCTTAGTTTATAATGTGATGTAGAAAGCAGAATTCTCCTAACTTGGCTTATTGCTTATTGTGTCTTGCAGCCAGAAAACCTCCTATACACCTCAAAAAGGCCAAATGCTGTACTAAAGCTGACAGACTTTGGCTTTGCTAAAGAAACCACCACACATAACTCCCTAGCTACACCATGTTATACACCATACTATGTGGGTAAGTGCATCATACGGAAAGCATCACCTTTTTCCACGATGTGAGGACGGTGAGCTTCAGACCGCATACTAATCTCATGTGTATAGTCAGAGATAAATCTAGAATCAAAAATTTCAACTGAGCATCTTCTACAACATGTTACAGATGGTGAAAACTGGGAATTCAGAGGACGAGATATGCAATTTGTAATAACACAACTGCTGATTGTCCAAAACCTGAAATTGGGGGATTGGTCTGTGGTGGTGACAGGGCAAGGACACTACAAGGAAGTCTGCCATGTGGAATCCCCACTGCCACAGCAGTATATCAGCAACTGTAGCAGCAATGGGGACATTACACAACCCTGACCCTGTATGGAAAACACCTGTGTTACCAGCGTGTAATGAATACTCTTAAAGCAAACATCCTCTCAAACAGAACAGCCTTATGATCTTTTTGAAAGATAGGGAGAGGCAGAGATTTTTGGGCTACATCCAGAAGCCCATTCCAGAAAGTGGGAGCAGCAACAGAAAATGGTCTTGAGTGAGCAGTATCTGTTACTTGCTTTGGAGGCACTAGTAGGAGAAATCAGTAGATCCAACAAAATTGAACAAAAACCCATCTATTGAGGTAGTATTTGCAGTCACATCTTGGCCTTCCCTGTTTGGCTAAACTTCAGACCAAGACTCAGTCTGTAGAAGATTTGGGGACCAGTCTCGGAGGGATTTGCACTTTTGGATGTTTTTATTTTCCTCCCCCTGTACCTCCCCCAATATAGACCTGCAACTCTGAGCTTCAGAAATGGTACAAAAATCACACTGTGTGTTGCAAATATTAACAAACAGAAAAAGCAATAGAAATTCTTTCAAAATGTCCCATGTGAGTGTCAAAAAGCACTTTAAGGGGTTTTTACAGGACCTTCAGCTGTAATTATCAAGATCCCCCCCCTTATATTGTAGAAGTCAAATATGCTAGACCCACCCCCAATAATCAAAATTATCCCCTTGCTTGGAGAAAATCTTATATTTGTAGTTTTTCAAAATTGTTTAGTGACGACACCTCTGTTATTTTATTGTTGTTTATGTTGTAATATATGGGAGCACCTTTCCCAATCCAGCACCCTCAATTCTTAGAGTTCGTTCATCAAAGTTCTGTGAAATTTGAAGGAAGATAATTGGAGAAAAAAACACGTCAATTAAAGATGGTCTAAATGCTAGTCAGGGCAGAGATGGAGAAATCCCCTCATCATCAATCCAGACATCACTGAATTATTACTCTCTCTCTCTCTCTCTCTCTCTGCTTTTTCTCTGAAAAAAAGTTGAAATTGTGTAAATAGAAGGAAATAACAGTTACTTTCAGTATCTGAAACATCTTTGAGATTAAGTTCTGTTCTGGTTTTCAGAGAAAAACTAGAACACAAGCTGCACAACTGAGTTTCACAGGTCAAAGCTTTAGATGCCTGCCTTAGTCTCTTTGGTATCATTTGATTGCAAATGTTGGAACATTCTATAGTTGAGTGTCTCAGTGTGATGGGTTTTTCCAGCAACTAATAATGGGTAGCCAAGTGCCTGGTAAATCGTGTTCTAATTGCAGATCTTGCAGGCAATATGCTTAAGGCAATATGCTCTTCCAGGCATAGACAGCTTGTCCTCCTGCAATACATATTTCTGTAAATTGTATTCTTGTAAAGCAAGCAAAAATGCTCTGCTCTTGAAAGGCACCGCTTTATTAATCTGCCAGGCAGCACTTCTTGCTGTGCCACTCCTGTGGTTCCAGGAAGACTTTTCGTGATAATTATGGTGTCTCCTGCTAACCTGAAAGAGGAGCTCTTCTCCCATTGGCGCCTACAAAAAGGGAGCTCCATAGCTTTGTCTGCAGCATACTGGGTATACTAGAGCTATGGGCATGTATCCTTCCATTCCACTCAGCAAAGTTGAGAGCTTTCCTCCAGTGTGTGTTGCTCTTCCTCCAGCAGAATAGCTATCTATGTAAGTCGGGACAGATTCCTTAGTCTGGAGGAAGGTATAAGACTTTGTTGAAGCACAGTGATAGCAAACGTGAAATGTTCTGCAGTGGGACAATGGAAAGTTTAACTAAGGAAAGGTCTGAAGTTTCTTTGACCTCAGGAAGGAATTTAAAGACACTTAGGCCGTTTCCGCACGGGCAATTAATGGCGGCCTGGAGACGGCAAAAATGCCGTCTCCAGGCCGCCATTCGCACAGGCATGAAGCGGCACCGCTTCTCGCTAACGCTGCCGGCGCTTCCCTCAGAGCGCTTAGAAGCGCTCTTGTGCCAGTCGCTGCCGTGAAGCCGCTGTCGGTGCCAACGGGCAGCTGCTTTCACGACACGCCCCCCACCTGGCATTCTACCTTGTCCCTGGGCCTCCGGCGCGATCGCCGGTGGCCTGGGGACACTTCCCCCCGCCCTGCGCCGCTGGAGCAGGCTGCAGGGCTGGGGCGTGTCCCCAGGCCTCGGCGACACGCCGGAGGCCCGGGGACATGCTTCGGCCGGGCGCCGGTACCTCAAGGGTGCCGAAGGCTGTTCGTTGCTTCTGTGACCGGGGTCTGATGGTCCCAGCGTCGTCGGGTCGGCGTCGGAAACTTCCGCCTTCGTGTGGAATCGGCCTTAGTTATTTCTTTTCCTTCAAGATTCCAGCCTCTATTTCTAACAGTGGGGACACAGTGAGTTCTGACTTCCTTAGCCCTCCCATGCATCTAACTCTTCATGTGTTCCTCCAAGCATATCTATTTCCTAGCTCTCTTGCCTCTTTCACGGACCTTAATTTTGACTCATGAGTAAGTCACCAGTCCCATGAAGGTCAAGGGTTGTAGCAGAAAGGGATTTCTTGCCCTCATGGACTTTCCTGATAATTTCCTTCTTCCTTCACCATCTTCCTCACTTGTCAGGCCACTCCCTTCTGCATCTGTGAGCCTTGTCAAGATGGAGGAGGCTTCACAGCTTAGTGGCATCTCTCTTTCTTTTGAAATTATAACCATGTTGTGTCTTTCATTTCCCTCCTTCTAGCCCCAGAGGTGCTGGGACCAGAGAAATATGACAAGTCCTGTGACATGTGGTCTCTTGGTGTCATCATGTATATTTTGTAAGTAAGCTATTTCTGCTATACAGAACTATGCTGTGTTGCCTGGCATTGTTGGCAGAGTTGCAAAACACTCCAAAGTTAGATATTCCGTGACCTGAGAATTCACTGAGCCACTACACAGAGAAGCTTGGCATTTCTATTTAGAGTCAGCATTCCCTTATTCAGCTGAGGAACATTTCCCATGAGTGCTGGGATAAAAAGTACAGGATATATTGTCAAACTGGTGAAAATTTCCAAGATGGTCACAAAGTGAATATCAAGTTGGCTGTGGTAGGTTTTCTGGGCTGTGTGGCCATGGTCTGGTAGTTTTTCTCCTAATGTTTCACCCACATCTACAGCTGGCATCTTCAGAGGCACGTCACAGTAAGATACAATTCTCTCCTTGGCACAGTGTGGAGAGATTGTGCGGTGGAGTATATGGTTTGTCCATCTCACAGTTGCGAGGTGTGTGTGTGTGTGTGAGGCACATTTGCACGTGTGGGCCTCACACCCACCCTTCCACCTGTGAAATGAATACAAAATTGAACAAAAATTCCATGAGAGAAACACATCTTACCATGACATGCCTCTGAAGATGTCGGTTATAGATGTGGGCAAAATATTAGTAGAAAAACTACCAGACCACAGCCTCACATTGCCCAGAAAACCCACAATAGATAATTCATTCCTGCCATGGAATAGCAAATTGCTGAAACTGTTACAGGATACTTGCCATTTTCTTTGTGTATAAGTGTAGTCTGTGTACAATCTGCTTTTTGTGTGGCTTGAAATGTATTTCTAAGACTGGTGCCTACCAAATAGAACAAGAAGTGTTGGATTTTTATCACCCCTTTCTCTCCTGTTGGAGACTCAAAGGGGCTTACAAACTCCTTTCCCTTCCCCCCTCACAACAAACATCCTGTGAGGTAAGTGGGGCTGAGAGATCTCCAAAGAGCTGTGACTAGCCCAAGGTCACCCAACTGGCGTGTGTTGGAGTGCACAGGCTAATCTGAATTCCCCAAATAAACCTCCACAGCTCAAGCGGCGGAGGGGGGAATCAAACCCAGTTCCTCCAGATTAGAGTACACCTCCTTTTAACAACTACCCCACTGCTGCTCTCAGGACAGTTTAGGGCAATATATCTACTGGAATTTATATTATAAGCTGAAGAGTTTGAGTTGGTCAAAATATTTGCATTGAATCATTTTAGCATCCAGCTCTGACTTCCATTCTTCATATCATTGCACTGTTTCTGTGTTTGTTCAGGTTGTGTGGGTATCCCCCTTTCTATTCAAACCACGGCCTGGCCATTTCTCCTGGCATGAAGAAACGGATTCGGATGGGTCAGTATGAATTTCCCAATCCAGAGTGGTCTGAAGTATCTGAAGAAGGTAAAAATGTTTAAGAGCAACCTCTCTATTCTGTATTAAGGCTGAAAATATGAGTGTTTCCCCTTTCAGACAAAATGGTAATTGCACATATTGGGAGAACTGCACAATCTTTTTTCTATCTATGTGACTGAAAAGGGTTGATTAGTAAATTAAGTCCCACAAAAGGCACTGGGCAGATGCTCTCTTAAACCACTGATGTAGGTCCATTGTGGTGTGCCCTGAGTAGTAACTGTCCAAGTTATCCTTGCTTTACTTGTCTGGTGTAACTAGAATGAGGATCGTATATAGGCAAGCACTACTGCCTGTAATCAAGGCACATTTGTGCTTTAAGTAAGGCTTGAGAATGGCTTGTCCTTTGATAACTTTCAATAACTTGCAGTTTCTGTCAGTTCTTGTGTCAAATTATCTGGTAGAAGAACCACCTGGAGAAAATAAGCTTGCAATTTTTAATCTTCTCTAGTGGCAGGCAAACTGAATTCAATGTGGGGTTTGTGTGCATGTTGATTATGATGCCATAGAGTTGTAATTTTTTTCCTATTTTTTGTGTTCTTCATTCATTATACATCAGCAAACACATGCTTGCCATGTGTGAATGTGGTGATCAATCCCAGCAATATGGTGTTTGCACCAGTTTGATAACCTGACTGACATCACAGACTTTCTACATGCCCACTTTACAGTTTTAGAGGATTATGTAACATACTTTGACATTCTATTATAAAGTTATATTTCACCTGAGATCTAGGCTCCTGCATGAGTGATCTCCCTTTTGCTGGTCTGATGCTCCTGAAGAATGATACTAGTTTTGTGATGAGATGACAAGATGTAGAATAATAAATCCTCTTGTTTATTGTCCTACCTGCAGTCAAACAGCTGATCCGAAATTTGCTGAAAACAGATCCAACGCAGCGCATGACAATAACAGAATTTATGAATCATCCCTGGATTATGGTAAGAATTCTCTTTTCTGGAAGAAAAAAAAAGGAACATACCAAAATTCTTTCCAGTCTAAATTGGAAGCATGAGAGCAAGCTGTCTAGAGTATCTGTGACATAATGGTTTATTTTCAATTTGTTGTCTTTCCACAGCAATCCATGCAGGTGCCCCAGACACCACTGCATACTAGCAGAGTTCTAAAAGAAGAGAAGGACCTATGGGAAGATGTCAAAGTAAGTTATTTATCTATTTTGTATTTGTAGCCTGGAGGAAGTTGAAGTGACAGGTGCAACTGATAGCTGTCTCAGACTTAACCTAGTGGTAAGGGTTTCTGTTTATTGGAATGTTTGCAAAGAAGAATAGGGACTGTTTCACTACTTGACAATACCTAAGATCAGAACAGCTGAAAAATAACAAGATACCTGTTTTGTATCTAGAACCCCTTTTCTTGCTGGGGACACATTAGAACAGGGGTCTCTAGTGTAGTGACCATTCATGCTAGAGCACCCACTGATTCCTTTTATAAAGCCCTCCAAGTGTTTTGAAAAAAATGGATGGGGCCAGGAAGGATCTTTGGCCCAGCACAGTTTCTGATTGACTACTGATGATTCGATTGGCTATTCAGATTTTTTTAAGTGGCTTTGGCAGCTGCTGCCACCACAGCCTAAGGAGCAGCAGTGGTGTAGGAGGTTAAGAGCTCGTGTATCTAATCTGGAGGAACCGGGTTTGATTCCCAGCTCTGCCGCTTGAGTTGTGGAGGCTTATCTGGGGAATTCAGATTAGCCTGTACACTCCCACACATGCCAGCTGGGTGACCTTGGGCTAGTCACAGCTTCTCGGAGCTCTCTCAGCCCCACCTACCTCACAGGGTGTTTGTTGTGAGGGCGGAAGGGAAAGGAGATTGTAAGCCCCTTCAAGTCTCCTGCAGGAGAGAAAGGGGGGATATAAATCCAAACTCTTCCTCTTCCTCTTCTTTTCTTCTTCTTCTTCTTCACTGTATTACTGAAGTTAAGGTGCGGCACTCATGATATGGCTGGCTCCGCCTCCTGCAGCAACCATTTTGTGGCAGCCATTTTGTTGCTGCAACCACCATGCCATGTAACAATTCCAAATGGGCCTGCAGGTTCAAAAGGTTTGGGGACCCCTGCACAAGAATTACCTTTTTATTTGCAAATATTATGCTTCAGCAAGTGCTGGAAGATATACTAATTTCTGCACTGCTATATATTATTTCACTTAATATCAGAACTGGAGTGACTTTTATCATATTGTCATAATATTCCTTAAAATCAGTGGGTTGATAGATTCTTATTGGATTTTTATAGGACCTTCAGTTTGCTGACATTTCATCTCTGTCTCATAGCACAAGTGTGGGTGAGGGTTGAATACACTTCACTGGGGTCTTGGAATCCAGAAGGGTCCAGCCCAGCAGCACTTTGGTCTATTTATTTCATTTCAGAAAAAAAGTAGATTTTTGTAGGTATGCTTCACACAATTGCATGGGTTGGGATCGTGTGTGTGTGTGTGTATGGAGGCAGTAGTAAAGTTTGCACTAGAACTGATGTTTTGCTTTGCTTCTGTGTCTCAAATTTGATGTTCCCTCTTTCAATCATTTCCAGGAGGAGATGACCAGTGCCTTGGCCACCATGAGAGTAGATTACGAACAAATCAAGATTAAGAAAATTGAAGACTCATCTAACCCGTTGCTTATGAAGAGGCGGAAGAAAGCAACCCCCCCTGAGCCTAGTCCTATTTCTCCCTGAGCCCTCAGTGGAGCCAAGCCTGGTGGTTGTGAATGAAAGCAATAACTATATCTATATTTTTTTTAATTAATCAGAGGTGACTGTCATATCAAACGCATGGAATTCAGACCTTTGTACCAGACTAGTTATTTTTTTAGCTGCCACTTGTGGTTCTCACCTTTCTGGGGCCAGGCAGGAGACAGCTGCTCTCTGTACAATACACACTCCCCCCTTTGGTCCTGTAGGGAAATATTTTTGGTAAACTCTACCCCAATTTCCTTTCAGAGACACGGAAATTCCTGTGGTCAGCATTTTAAAGGTTAATAATAATAATAATAATATATTTAAAACTACTGTAGAACTGAAATCCAGACAGTAAGAGTCCTGTGCTACGTTTTTAGAGGTGAAGACTTTCAGTTTGTATCGGAGAAGAGCCAGGGCTACTGAAGAAATTCCGGGTGATGCTGTTGTATTAATTTAATATCAGAAATTGCTCCTTTGAGGATTGCTATTTGGTCCATTGGAAGGTTTTGGAAACAGTGATCTTATACCAAAAGTGAAAGGTGTCTCCTTTAAACTGGAAGTCTTCTCTCTGAATTTTGTGTACATAGGATGCTTTCCTCTTACTTGTGAGTTGTGGATTACATGTAATAATATGGTAGAATGTAACTTGAGTGTGAGTAAAGGTGCAAGAAGGCTCTACTTTTGGTTTCTACCCTGAATGTTTGAAGGGTAGTGGGAGGGCCTCTGATGCACCCCAAATTCAGTTTATGATCTCAGGGTATTTGAAGGTCAGGGAGGAGAGAAGATGTGTGTTGAATGAAGATGTTGATGATGGAGCACTTTCATTAGCTGACCCAGCCTTCCTGGAGAAATGCATCAGAACATGTCTTGCTGTCCTTCACCATCTCATTCAGTGTTCATGCTGATGTCCTTGTTATCGCTCAAAAGTTCTTATGTTATAATATTGCAGGCTCATATCTCCACACAAACGAACATTGTGTTGTGACTGTTGCTATTGTCTTCCCGTGTAGCTAAGCATGACAGTCCTTATCTACAACAACACCTTCTATTTGTTTGGAGCTTGTAGCAAACCTGAGATATACATCTTACTGGAATTCAGCTTGGACATGGCATGGGGCAAAATCTGCCACCTACCCATTCTAAAGTGGAAAATATGGTGAAAAATGGAAGCACCATAAAAATGGGGTTTTGTTGGGTGAGTTTCTTTGTGGCTTTCAGTGTCATTTGCCAAATGGCAAAACTGGTTGTGGTAATGCCTAGAAAATCAAAGAGCCTGAGCTGAGTTTGAATGAGACAAAATGGCTTCTCTGTGACCTGCAGACTTCAGCTGGGATTCTCATCATCTTCTTCAACGTATTTGCCTAAAGTTGAGCTCTCCTGAGTACAAATTTCAATTCTTACTTTGTGTTACAGAAGAAAAGGGTAAAGTGGCCCTTCACTGAAAATTTGCCTCATTCTGGTTGTCAGTCCATTTTTCTGTTCCTTTCTGTATATCTTTCATCCATGACTGAATATCTTTTGCCATATTTGTTTCACAAGGTTTTAATGTTTTAAACACTTTTTTTAAAAAAAAGAATGGTAGCTTTTAGATGACTTTTTAGACACTGTGTAAAAATTAATTTGTTCAAGGAGAAGATTTTTTTTTGGTGTCTCTTTGTTGAAAACAAATTCTCTGGTCTGCTTTTCCTTGTTTTGGATTAAAGACACCTAGTACATCAAACCATGTTTTTGTGTGATCCATTGCAAAGAAATCCTACTGGTTTGGGTTACTGCTATCAGTCATTTAAGAAGACTAGTTTTTGTTCTGCATAGAGCTGGCTGCAAAGGTCAGTGGAGAAAGTGTTATCTGGTCCAGCTTTTATGACTCTAACACTTTTGATTTTTCACATGCATTCATCTTTAATAAAATTTGCAACCCAGCACAAACAGGGAATCTTTAGACATCACATATAATCCAACAATCCTTTTTTGTAAGATTACCCTTTATGTAGATGTGCCAAATATGGATAGTCCTGAGCAATTCACATTTATATGTAAAGTGGCTAGTGGTTGATGTAGGAATGGAGGAGGAGGCACAGTAGAGGAAGAAACATATAGTTACAATTCCCTTCATCTTACCTTTTGCGCAAGTATTTTTTTCCTCTGTGATCTCCCTTTGATAACCCAAGCTGCACAGGATCGTGAACAGGTGAGCTGAAGAATTTTGAATTGGAAATCAGTCTGTGCTGCCATGTATCCAGTGGTGGGATTCAAATAATTTAACAACCAGTTCCGGTGGTGGGATTCAAATAATTTAACAACTGGTTGTTTACAAGCACCATTTTAACAACCGGTTCTGCCACAGTGATGCGAACCTGCTGAATCCCACCATTGCATGTATCTCTGGCCAATGTTGGGAGATTTGCTGGCTACAGATGCATTTTATTTATTTATGTTTTCCCCTGACAACTTCCCATTGACAAAAGGCAGTTTTCCAAAGTTAAAACTAATAAAATAGTTCTGGTCTGTGCTATTTCTCAATTGTTAAACTTGTTCCAAGGCAGTTATGTGGACCCATCCCTGTCACTGGCATATCACTGTTAACTCCAGTTCAGGGTGCTTAAGTGAAATACCAAGTGGTGAAGCTTGGACACTGTAGCAGGTATACTCAACAGACAAAATGTGGACGAGGGTTCATTTTAGCCAGAATGGGAAGATTTTCCTCAGTTACTTCATTTCTCAATGGTGTCAGTTGTTGTGAGAACAGGTCTTTCAAATTATATAGCTGAGTTATGCCACAAAGATCTTTTCCTTGCCTATATTAATTCGTTTGTTCCAGCAAAAGCTGCAAGCAGTGTGGGAGCAGATGGGAGTGCCCTGGTCCTATGCTGCTGCTACTGCTTTTCCACCCCATCCCCCATTTTCTTCCCCTACATCTGTGTGAAACCACAGACATGGCAGTGATCAGGCTGGGCCCCCACGGTCTGATAACTCCACTTTCCCCACCTTGCCTGTTCCCAGTTGAGCCATGGTAACAAGCTTCAGCATAAGTCATCTGGGGAAAGAAAAGCCCTTTTGAACAGTTAAATGGGGACAGGAAATGAGCTTAGTTTCATTCCTCTCACCAGATTGGCTGCAGTGGAAAGTCCACAAGGATGTTCTTCCCTCCACCATGCCACAGTTCCTCCTTTGATCTGATTCAAAGAAGGCTTTCCTGTGATCCAGTTGAAGAGGGAAAGTCCAGGTAGGCACACAACTTGTGCCCAGAATGAGCCCCACATCAAGGTGAAGCTGTCTTGTAAATCAGAGGCTTCCTATATTTCATGTGGAGAAAAATTCCCACGTGGAATCAACACCTTATCCTAAGATTGTGGAGAAAACAATAGAATGATTGCCCAGTTCAACAATCCATCTACTTCTGCTTTGTTTGACTGGAACAGCAAATAAAAGCATTCTGTTTTATGACATAGCAGTTGCTCCATAGTCTTGAATACATGAGTGATGTGGGGATGGTTTATACTTTAGAAAGATGTGTTCCCTGTCACAATATCATTGTAATACATAATATGAAAAACAGCTCTTGTTCCACTTGTGGTGTCAATATATGTGAATGAGTAGTTTTATGCTAAAAATGCTGAAAAAATACAGTTGCCAAAGGATTTGAGGAAAATATCCTGCCCCTTTAATAGAGGCTTAAATATGAGGGAATGGGCAGCTGAAGATTTTCAAGGGATGGAGGTAAATAACATCACCTGGCTACATACGTCACTTCAGACATAACAGCCCATAACAGTTTTATAAATAAACCTCTGGTTGAAAGAGCCCCTGAATTTTTTTGTTTGAGAGATTGTGTTGGATTTACATAGAGCACATGATGTTGGAGATTAGCTAACATGCAAACTTCCAAGAATGTAACGTATTTTCTTCTCATGCAAACTTCAAGAATGTAATTCCTTCTCAATGTAAAAGGGCACCAAAACTTGAAATATTTGTTACATTGAGATGTGATATTGAGGGTAGCAGTTAGGCCTGTTCACTGCACTTGCACCTACAGCTGTCTGACATGATAGCTTTCTGTCCAACCCTCTTCTAGGATCTGTTTTTAAGAGCCCCATCTGGTTGTGGGTGAATCTGCCGGTAGAAATGGCGCACAGCCACACCAGTGGATTTGCGCTCCCTGGGAACTTACCCTGGTGGGGGGGTGAGTTTTGCCGGTGTGTGGTTGATGCCGCTCCCTCCCCAGCACTGGGACACAGTGCAGGATGCTGCAACTGTGTCCTTGCTCTGCCACTGCCGGCATAGCAGGAGCATGGCTGGGGGAGGAGCCAACATTTCCTTCCTCCCAGCCTTTTGCCTCGCTGCACTGCTGGCATTTCAGTCAGACTTAAGCCTCCCAAAATGGTGGCAAAGGTCTGAGGAGCCCCATAGAGGCTGTACAGCTGCAGAAAGATGTTTTCTCTCTGCAGGCCTCCCAACCCCTCCGGGAAGCCTCTCTTGTGGATGGAACTGTTACATAAATCAGTTGTAAAATTTTGAGAATGGTGGAAATGGTTTGAATGAATGCAATCTACCATCCTAAAAGTACATTTGTTTGCCTCCTGTGATAGCTCCAGCATGACAGACTTCCCTCTCTCATCCTTAAATTGCTGTGGAGGTACATTTTTTAAGCTAGGGAGTGAGGCAAGGACTGTCTTTACAGCTGATTAATTTTTCTAGGATTTGCATGACCCTTTCAATCATGTTTAATTTATAGACAGCATTTTGATTTCTAGAACTTTTGGTCAAGAGCCTTAAATTAGAAGAGGAATCCCAGGGGCAGCAGTGCAGCCCTGCTTGATCATCTGGCCCTCCCTTCCTTATCCTGCTTGACTACCTGCTACTCTGCCTGCCTTCCCTAACACTACTCAATACCTTTATGTTATCTGCTCAAGCACAGACAGTGCTTCTCTGATTTCAACTACCTTTAAAAAAAATACTTGACTCATTTTTTTTTGCAAACCTGGGCATCCCCCCCACCCCCCTGTTCTTAGGCAAATCTTCTTTCTCTGTAAATTGCCCCGGTTTCTAGATTTAAGGATTTGCAGCTGGGCGCATGATGAGAATTTGATATAACATAAGAAGATGAGATATCTCCCTTTGCTTGCCTATCTGCCCTCAGACTCCTGCTTCTCTTCCCCCCCCCCCATGATAAACCTGTAGATAAGAGGGAATCTTGCCCCCTTACCTCTGCCACCCTCCTCACCACTCTGGCTAGCCCCTCGCAGTGAGTTTGTTCATCTCCCTTTTCACTTTTCTCCAGGAAGAGGCAATTGGGAGGGCATAGCAGTTACTCCTACTTTCGCCCTTCTCCCACCCACCTTCAGTGTTGCTGTTTCCACCTATCATGCGATTTCCCTCTCCTCTGTCTCCCAGTAGCAGCCAACAGAGGCACATTATTTGGAGAATATAACCCCTCTTCCATTTTATTTTTCCCTCCATGGTATTTTGCAAACTTGGGGGAGGGGTCTTCTAAGTTTGCAGAAATATTTCTCTCATATGGCCTGGATCCATAGATTTAAGTATCTGCAGATGGAGCCCTGCTGAGAATTAGGTATACTGATGATACCAATGGAAAGAGATTTTCTCAGGCTGCTACAGACATACCTGCTGCTCACTGAAGTTGGCAACGAGCCCTTTGGGGGTGAGGCGGCCTATAAATCCAATAACTAACTAACTAACTAACTAAATAAATAAATAAATAAGTGTCTTTACAACCACTATGAATATTTTTGTGTAATTTTTCCTTAGTGAAGGTCTCTATTTGGTCTTCAATCTGTTGTTTATGAGAGAACATTTCAAACCAGCATTTGTCAATTAGAGTCAGTTGTCAGTTTGGGAACCATGGGGTGCAAATACTCAGTCATCTCACAGTGACTCAAAAGGAAACCAGAGAAACCTTTTTCTTGGTGTTACAAACATTCATGTTAATTTATTGTACATGCTGTTCTGTACCTCAGTTGCTTTGTTTTGCAGAAAATGCTACCCACAGAGCTACAAAAACATAGATCCGTTTCTGCAGTGATGATCGGCAAATTCAGCATGTAAAAATCAAATGTTGTTATGGCAGTATTTACAGATGCAAGGAAAAGAGCATTAGGGTATCCTGTAAATATGAAGATTGCATATTGTTCTTAAGAAAAACCAGAATGAATGTACCCAGACTTATGAACTGAGAAAAGTAGAGGTTTGGCACCTACATACATATTTTAAATTAAGTATAAAATTGCTTATTATGCAGTAATTTTGCTTCTGCTTGACATGAAACGGAGCAAAGTGGTATATTACACACTGAATCCTTGCCACTTCCTGCTAGAAATCATGTCTTCTTGTCTTGCTTTTGAGATTTCAGCAAGTGCTACCCAGATCTGATCACTATCTACTCAAGGAAGGGTTGTACCCCACTAGAGATGGGTTCCAGTTAAAATAGGTTGCCCTTGGAAACTCATGTTTCCTACTGAATTCCAGAATGCTTTGTGGAATTTTAAGATTCCAAACATGTGCTCTGTTGAAACTGAGGTGGGACTTGGAATGTAAAACTCCTCGAAGCTATTTAACTCTTCATCAACCTCTCCCAACCCTGAGGTGAACCTCACACCCTGGAGTTGAGTGACCTGAAGGGAACTAGGAGACATCTAGAAAGATACCAGCAAAAACCTCAAATTTAATCTGACAGACTGTGCTGTAGAGCACATTGGAAGACATATGAACCAGTGGTGACTGTAGCAATGAAACATTACTTTTCTGCTACCACTGCACCAGGTGGTTCAAAGACCATCCCAGCTATTCAAGGCAGCTTGGCATCTTATTTTTAAATCTGAGCCTTTGTTATCTCAGGAACAAACAATTACTCATGATACTTGTGCAATGCTTTTTGATGATAAAAATGCTGTGAAAACACTATGATCTAGATGCCAGTTGTAACATAGGTCAGTCAGAAGGACCGCCTAATATACCACATGTATTTATGCTTTGTGGAATTTTAAGATTCCAAACATGTGCTCTGTTGAAACTGAGGTGGGACTTGGAATGTAAAACTCCTCGAAGCTATTCCATGTATTTATGGAAATTTTTGATCCAGTTTCTGTAGTGGATGTTGAAAAGATTCTGTGAAGACTTCTATGAGTGCCCTGGATCCTTTTCTATCCTGGCTGCTACACTCATGTATGCACCACCTGATCAAGCATTTAGTATCTTATCACAAATAAATCATTGCCTCAGGGCATCTTCCTTGGGCTATTCAAAGATGCAGTTGTCCATCCATTATTTAAACAACCATCTCTACAAAAAAAATGACAAGACCAATTATTGCCCTGTCTCAAATCCACCCTTTGTGGGCAAAATGATTGAGTGGGCAATTTCCTGTTCTTCCTGGATAACACACCTGCTCTGGACCCTTTTCAGTCTGGTGGTTAAACAGCCCATGGTGGAAAAAAATCCTGACAAGACAAAGGTAATATTGATTGGAAAGCAGAGATCCTGAAAAACTTTGAGCTTCTTTGTGCCTCTCACTTTTGATGGGGTTCAACTGACTAGGTCAGTGATGGCGAACCTTTGGCACTCCAGATGTTATGGACTACAATTGGCCATCCTGGAAGGGGCTGATGGGATTTGTAGTCCATAACATCTGGAGTGCCAAAGGTTCGCCACCACGGGACTAGGTATTATACTGGACCCACAACTGGAGAAACAAGTTAACACAGCTTCAAAAAATGCTGTATTCAAAGTCAGTCTAGTCTAGAAGATGGTCTCCTACTGTGACATGGCCAATCTGGCCACCTGGATCTACTCAGTGGGAACACTGAGACTTCTACAATAACACACTCTTCATAAGTCTCCCCTTGAAGTCAACTCAGAGACTCCAGTTGTTGAAGGTCAGCTATTGGTTTCAGAGGGGAATTAGGAGCTAGGTGAAGCATACCTGCCATTCTGCGGTCATTCCACTGACTGCCCATCAGTTACCAGGTTTGATTCAAGATGCTGGCTGTCATAGGAGGAAGTCTTTCATAGCCTTGGTCCATCTTGTCTGCAGAACCACCTTTCCTATGCTCCTATGCTTTATCATGCCAGCATCATTCATCTGAGCAAGGCTTTCCTTCTGCAGGTGCCAACCTGCAAATGGGCAAGATGAACAACTGCTCGCTCACATATTTTGTTGTGGTCTCCATCTTATGGTACAACTTGCCTAATGAGGCCAAAAAACTTGCACTACTGTGGCACTCCACAAACTATGCAAAATTGAATTATTCAGGAGAGCTTTTTAGACAGATAATAGTACGGTGCTGTAACGACGGTTCAGAAAGATGCTTTGGGGACTGTGGAGTATACTATTGTGCAGAATTTGCACTGCCTATTGCTGTATTCATCATCCTAGTGTGTAATTTCTGCATTGTTTAATGTGTCATGTTAATGCTTATGCTTTGTCTCAGCTATTTTCAGATTTCTGCTTGGTTTCAGATTTTAGCCCTACTGCATTGTTTATTGAATGTCCAGTCCTCTGGATTGTATTGACTTATACTATGCTATGTAATCAACCTTGAGATTCAGAGAGAAAGGCGTACTATAGAAAACAAATAAACACAATTTTAGAGACTAAGATGATGGAATTTTGCCCATGGGGAAAATCAGTGTACCTGCCAACCCTTAATACTGTTCAATGTATTGGCGAAGGCTTTCATGGTTGGAATCACTGGGGTGTTGTGTGGTTTCCAGGCTGTATGGCCATGTTCTAGTAACATTTCCTCCTGACGTTTTGCCTGCATCTGTGACTGGCATCTTCAGAGGATCTGATGGTAGTAAAGCAAGTGGAGTATATATACCTGTGGAATGTCCAGGGTAGGAGAAAGAAAGAACCATTTGCCTGTTAACAAGTGTAAAGGGTGCAATTAGCAAGCTTGATTTGCGTGTGTTGGGTGGGATCCACCACCCATTTAGCATGTGAGTAACCATGAAGATAGCATAATCAGTTAGTGAGGGCATCTGAATTGTAGTAGCCTGGCCTTTTGATCCCTTTGATTGCTTACTGCCCAGAATGGTGGGTGATGTTCTGGGTGGTGTTCAGTAGCCCTTTAACTGCTAACAGCCTGGAAACATCCTTTGTCTGGGTGGTGTTCATTAGTCATTGTCTTGATTCTAGTGTTTTTCAGTACTGGTAGCCAAATTTTGTTCATTTTCGTGGTTTCTTTCTTTCTGTTGAAATTGTCCATGTGCTTGTGGATTTCAATGGCTTCTCTGTGTAGTCTAACATGGTGGTTGTCACCATGTCATGGTGGTCCAGAATTTCTGTGTTTTCAATAATATTCTGTGCCCAGCTTGGTTTATCACATGTTCTGCTATTGCTGATTTTTCTGGCTGAATTAGTCTGCAGAGCCTTTCATGCTCTTTGATTCGTGTTTCCCCATGTAGATGTCCACAGCTCCACAGTACATGGTAGACTCCTAACCCAGGCCTGTTTTTTCATGCTCTAGTTTATTTTATTCTCAGGTTTTAACTAAGAGGTTTGCATCTAATCACATTGGAAAGAGAAGACAGAGGCTGTACAGTAAAATAGTTAAGCACTGGTTGGAAGACTGCTGCTTCTATTCCATATGTAATAGGTAAAGACGGGTGGTATCAGAGGTGGGATCCAGCAGGTTCTCACAGGTTCCCGAGAGTAGGTTACTAATTATTTGTGTGTGCCAAGAGTGGGTTACTAATTGGTGATTTTGCCACGTGATTTTTGCCTTAGTTGCCTCTGCTGCTCAGCAGTAGCGCGCAGAACTTGAAGGAGTCTAGCAGGAGGTGCACAGGCGTGCATGGCAGCCCGCGTGCATTCGTTTCCCACCCAAGGACCGGCGCAGCAGCTGCGTCTTTGCCACATCCCCGCCCAGCAATGCCCCGCCCCCAGAATGCCTGGCCATGCCCCCGTCGTGCCCCACCCAACCCCATTGGCGCTATGCCACTGTTTGAATTCCACCACCATGGGAACCTGTTACTAAAATTTTTGGATCCCATCACTGGGTGGTAGTACTCCTTACTGTAACTCCATTTCCACATAGCCTGGTAAGGGTGATCAGATTAGTACCTACACAGGAGGAAAAGAGATAAAGAGGAAGAGAGTTCTTAGTTGTCACATCAGAAAGCATACATCTATAGGCTTGAAGTTTCAGCATGTTATGTGTGGTTTTTCACGGCATGGAAGTGAAGCTATGAGTCAAAATGGCTAAAACCCTGAAGTTGCAACTTTCTGTGGTAAGGAGAAACACACCCCTTTTCTCATGATTTGTCTTAGCTGATAGTAACCTACACCTGTAGAGAGAGGTGACAAATACTCTTTTCTCTGAAAACACTGCTGTTAAAAGGAACTTACAAATGAATGGGAAATGATGAGCTCATTTGACAGATTCAATGAGTTTGCAGGGAAACCTCACAAGCAAATGGTTTGATCTCAAAAGCAAACACAGTTATATTTTTCTAAATTAAAAAATTCCAGGTAAACTCAAATATAGGTGACAGTACGATTAGGGCATCCAAAAGGCAGAAGAAAATACACATTTTATTTATTTCTAAATTTTTAACACGTATTTCTAGTCAACACTGTTGCCAGGTAGTTGAAATAAAAATATTAACAAAAAAAAACCCCAGGATATATAAAGAGCATGGTAAAATCAATAAGTATTCAGACATACAAGCAAGCAAAACATCCCAGTAGTAGTTACCTTATTTCTGACTGGCTTCTTGTAACTTTAACAAATGTTTAACAGACAGAAACGCAAATTTGAAATTTTATTTGTCTGCATCTCCATTCAGGGAGATTTTTTCTTCCTGATCTTGAAGTCTGATCATGCTGTAAAAGGCAAATATTTACATCTGTACAGGATTTCTTTCTACAAAACTCATCCAGAAAGAATCACTTATTGTCATCCTTTCAGATAAATTCGTCTTGAATAGTCCTTAGAGATGACAACAACAGTAATAAAAACAAAAATAATTTAACAATGAAACAGAATACTAATTTAGAATTAAATTAGAATTGTTAATTATTACTACAGCTTGAAACATACCTGGGTATAAATCTTACTTGTCAGTGTTATTTCTGAACAAATATGGTCCATTCCACATAGTGGAACATCTTAAAAAGAGGCAAATGCCTCTTTTCACTCTTTGCACCCAAAAGAGGTCACTTTTGGTATGCTTTCCAGACAGCAAAGGTATCAGAGAGTTAAAGAGACTGTTTCCCACCAACCGTTTTGCTCTCTGGTCAGTTTCACCCTCAGCTTGCACCTGACATTTTGTGGGCAGCTGAAGGGATTCTCCCTGCCACCATTTGCTGAAGGTTGTCCCAGGATGTTTGCTCTGCAAGCTCTGATCCTGGGTTCCTTTTCAGGCCCAAAAGTACACAGTTCCATTCAGCTGATCCTGCCAATTCTGGCAATATACAGTTTCCCTATTTTTAAAATTATTATTTATTATTTATTAGTTGCCTTAGTGTTTCTATGCAGTAAGCAAAGTTGGTCCGCAGAGGACAGGTCAACCCAATGCTTTTCAATGGGAGGTAGACAGATCTTCTGAGAGGCTAAGATTATCTTATGCGTGTCTTCATAGCTACAAAGATAGCTCCTCGGAAAGAAATAGGTAAACTATATATTGATGGAATCGGCAGGACAAGCTGAGTACAACTATGTACATTTTGGTCTGAAAAAGCACCCAGGATCAGAGCTGGCAGGGCAAATGTCCTGGGGCAATTTTCAGCAAATGGTGACAGGGAGAATCCCTTCAGTTGCATGCAAAATGTTGGGCGCAAGCTGTAGGTGAAACTGAGCAGAGAGCAAAACTGCCAGGCAGGAAACATAAGACCCCCCCCCCCCCCCCACTCGAGCATTCCTCCCAGCCAGGCAGGAGATGAGCAGAAATCAGGCGTCCTGAGGAAATCTTGGGAATAAGGCTGTGTGAAGTGCCTTCTTTGGACACCTTTTTTGCTTCCTCAGGACATCTTATTTCAGCTGGGTGGAAGAGACCTGTGTTTACAATGGGGCGGTTGCTGTAAAGTGTAGTGTTGTCTGTCTGTCTGTCTGTCTGTCAACATCATTGACAGCTGGGCCTGACTTTGTCAGGAGGGGCAGGTTACAAATAAAAGAAAAGCAAACCAAATGAAATAAAATAAAATCTTAATGTGTCCCATTTGAGTGGGTGGAAAAAAGCTGAAGGTAGAAAAATTATGTAGGAAAATGAAAGAAACTTATTTGAACAGAAACACTTTCATTCAATTAATAGGTAGGGCTATTAGTTTATTTGGATATAAAGTTTAACCTTGTGAAATTGAAATACAAAATTGAAAAAACACTGAACACTTTAAGATTAAGATATTATTATTGGTAATAGTAATATTGACATTATAGCACACTAATTATTGTCAAAATAATTTACATTTAAACAAAACTACTATTCAGAATAAGGTATATGTTTGTAGTATATTTATTACTGGGGTTTTAATGTATTCAGCTAACAGTTCTGTTGCATTTTTTGGAAGCTGCTCTGAGCCCTACTTATTGGGACGGCTGAGGGATGGGAGTAAATCAAGTGAAAAAAATATACATACCAGTATCTGCAGTTTAGCTGTGTCAATTAAAAATGTCAGATCTACTTGTTTGATTAAATTTTTTATGCTGCACATTTTGAGTAGAACCTTGTTTTTCATTTCACTTATTCCCCAAAGGGGAAAAATATCACAGAAGTTTTTTTTTTCAGTTTCTCCAAATTTTCCAGTTTCCCCGTAGAGAAAACTATCAAAGACCTTGGACTATTTCATGCTACATATGTTGAATGAGTGAAATGCTTTACTCAGGTACTTCATAGGAATTTTTGTCTGTGTTCCCCAAAACATGCCATTTTTTTCTGTTGGAAAACCTGAAAAAAGCCTCAGACTTATTCATGCCATGCATTTTGACTCTGAAAACATTTGCCTTAAGATGCATTTTTTATTAATGACATAGAGTCTAAGCATTCTCCTTACATTATTGTTTTAGGGCTGGAGGATATATGATAATCTGAACTATGCTGACATTCAGGAATTTAATTCTGACTCATTGCTTAATCATTTATTCATTCATTCATTCATTCATTCATTCATTCATTCATTCATTCATTCATTCATTCATTCATTTATTCATTTATTTAAACTCTTCTATCGACCTTTCTTCCAAAAGCAGATTTGAGGCAGCTTTCACCATAAGCAGTTGAAGGTTCCTTTTAAACACGCTGAACCAGTGCTGTAAATGGATTCGTTAAACAGACTTGGATCCAAAGAAGCACCATGTGTGCACAGGGGATTTCTAGGACTTTTTTCCTTCTGTAACACTTTGTGCCCCTAGAACAGGGGTAGGGAACCTTTAACACTCAAAGAGCCATTTGGACCCGTTTTCCACGGGAAAAGAAAACACTTGGAGCCGCAAATAATTTTTGACATTTAAAATAAAGATAACACTATATATATAGGGTTTTTTTTTACCTTTTACTCCGCTCATTCTGAGAAGCGCATGGATGCGCCCGCCCTGCTGCCTGCAGGGCGGGCAAGGATGAAGCCGGTGGCTTGGCCTCGCCGGCCGCCGGGAAAGCACCCGCCCCGCTCCAACGGGGCGGGCGAGAGGGGAAGCCCACGGCGCGGCCCAGCCAACCGTGGGCAGTTGGTGCACCCGCCCTGCTGCCTGCAGGGCGGGCAAAGATGGGGCCGGCGGCTCGGCTCATGGAGCCACAGTGCAAGGACAGAAGAGCCGCATGCGGCTCTTGAGCCACAGGTTCCCTACCCCTGCCCTAGAATGTTGCTCATGAAGGCTGGAGGGCTTTCTGGGACAGCATTCAGTATAGTGCTACTGTTGGGAGCTTGAGTGTATATGTTTGACAGGACTCACAGTCCCTTCAGATATGAGAAGATACTGTCTCTGTTGGAGCACAAGGTACTTTGGATTCATGTTGATCTATAATTCATGTTACAAGAACTTTGTAACATGGGTCTTTACCTTCTGTGGGAAGTTAATGATTATATGGAGCAAGATAACAGAAGATAACAGAAATAAATTATATTGTTATGCTGTTTTGTGTCTTTAACAATTAGAAGTAAATAGGAAACTTTGTTTTAGTTTGGCAATGGAAATGATACAGAAGTTGGCTTCCAACAGATAAAAGAAATGTTGATTAGAACATTAGTAAGACAATTTATCAAATGTGAATATGGCTTATAGTTTAAACAATTTAGCCATTTTTATTAGCAGGATAATTATACCAACAGCACAATATAAGCCTGAACTGTCTCTAGAAGCTAAAATATCTAAACTGAGGCTGTTGTACTTTGGTCACAAAATGAGATGACAAGGAATTGGAAAAGATAATAATGCTAGGAAAGATTGAAGGCAGCGGAAATTAAGGCAGCGGAAATTACCCAACATGAGATGAATTGACTGTTTAAAGGAAGCCTCAGCCCTCAGTCTGCAAGACCTGAGCAAGGCTGTTAAAGATAAAACATTATGGAGGAAATTTATTGATAGGCTCACCATGGCCCTTTCCACACAGACACTTTACAATGTTTTGAGGCAGGAAATAAAACATTTCCTCTGAGGAGTTCTGCAACGTTTTTACCCCAAAACATTTTATTTCCAGTCTGAAAATGTTTTAAATACATCTTCTTTTGTAGCAATTCTTTGGTGAAATGTTTTCAAAACATTTTGACTTGCTGTGCAACCTCTTATGACATTTCCTACACCTCTCTGCAATCCTCAGACTTCCTCCTCAGAATCAATTTCTGAGCTTGCTCTGGCCATTTCACCCGTTTATTATCAACAGTTCTTTTTCATTTTGGGGGGTGAAATTGTAGCTGTGGAGAACTACATCATGAGGCATTGAAGCATCAAATTTATAAATATATATTTTTAGAAGGAACAATCACAAAATGGCAGCCAGGAAGTGTTTCCAAGAAGGTGAGTGTGGAAAATTGGGGGAGAGGGATTGAAAATGTTCTGCAAACATTTTGCCGACGTTTTTGGGAACTTGTGCAGAAAAAAACCCCCATGAGTGGCAAGTGACTTGATGGCACTTCGCAAATTTACCAAATGAAGGTACAGGGAAAAAAAGTTCATCACTGAAAACTGTAAACTTTCATCCCATTAAAAGACAGAGAGTCAAACTATAGCTGATGACTTCTGTAACTGGAATAATATTAGTTTGTTAGTATGGAATGTTATAAATTGACTGTTATAAATCAGCTTGGGAACTGATTCTCAAATACCTGACAGATCAAAATTGGCCTCAGGATAAGAACAGATAAATCAAAGATCATGTATGTTAGCTCCACAGCCTGAAATCATAATTGGATCACAGCAGCTAGAGAAAGTAGAGAGGTTCACCTGCTTGGGCAGTGTGATCTCCCAGAATGGAGATGCAGAGGCAGATGTCAGGTGCCGCATTGGGAAGGCTGCAGCCGTTTTTTGGAGAATGAACAAGATCTGGTGCTAACCAACCATTACTCTAAAGGCCAAGCTCCGCCTATTCACCTCCATTGTGATCCTGACAGCCATTTATGCTAACAAGTCCTCAAAGGCATCAACAAGTATCAACAACAGGCTCGACACTGAATCCTGAAGGTCAGATATTTTGATCACATCACTAACTAATAGCTGCTCCAAAGGAACAGCATATGCGAACTCCATACCATGGTTACACACAGAAGACTTTGACTGGCTAGCCACGTCCTTCACATGGAGAACAGTCAGATCCCAAAAATGGCAATGAGGTCAAATGACAGTGAGGTCACCCCTGAAACACCTGGAGGAGAACATTTGAGCAAGGCCTGAAGGCATGGGAAGAGGTTGAAACCCTTGCCCAAGACCAGAAATGCTAGAGAGCACTTATTGCCCGATATGCTACTTAGCATGATGGATTTGATGATGATGATGATGATTTCCTATGCAACATGATCAGCTAATAACGCAGGTACATGTTAACCTTATAGTCAGATATTTTGGAAAGGTTAAATATCTAATTCCTTTCCACAAAGCTGCCTATTGTGGGGGATGAGGAAGATGGTTATAGCCGGTTTTAGACTCCTTAAGGTGGAGAAAAGAAGGATATAAAAACGAATTCTTCTTCAAAACCAGCCATTCCCCCCCGAGGTGAATTGATCTCTATTGCTTGGAAATTAGCAATCCAGCAGATCAGGCTATATCATGCTGCCTTGCCTCCCAAAGGGCTTATATAGAATATATACTTTTATTCATTCAGTACCATGGAAATGTAACATTTTAAAGTTTCTAAACAGTCTTCAATGCAGCCCATGTAGAGCACATGACAATAGTCTAGCCTGGAGGCTGCTAGGGATTGAATCACAGTAGCCAGTTCAGGTTTTCTAAGGAATAGTTTTAGCTGGCAAACTAATTTCAGTTTGAACACGAAGTTTTTGAAATAGTGATTCCTTTAGGAGGAACTCCCAGTAACATAACCCAGAATAGGGGATCCACGAATTGTCAGATACATCTTCTTTGGACTGAATGTTAGAGTTTTTCTGTGTGTGTGTGTGTGTGTGTGTGTGTGTGTGTTGAGAATTAAAAAAAACCCTTACAGCATGCAACTCAGATTAGTTTGTGCAGTGATCAATACTTCTGGCAATTAATCTTGTAAGACCACATCACCACCTGGAGCAGGGTAAATTTTACTATCAGACGATGAGGAGGAGTTCTTGAGCATCTCCAGGATGTTATGGACTACAATTCCCATCAGCCTTTGCTGATGAATTGGCCATGCTGATAAATTGGCCATGCTGGCAGGGGCTGATGGGAATTATAGTCCATAACATCTGGAGTGCCAAAGGTTCGCCGCCACTGGTGTAGACCAAGGCTCAGATAGCATGCATGCTTGAAATGCTTTCCAGTTGTCATTACCAGTAATGACCAGCAGGGAAGGCACTTGCTGTCTTTCTTGGAAGTTTAGGGATGTTTGTGTATGCTTGCATTCATTCATTCTTGAAGAAGTTGTGAAGTTTCTTTTACAGGTATTTGCACATTCCTCAAAAGAGATATAACCTTTTAACACATTTTTATACTTTTAACATTGTAAAACTATGCTTTTATCCATTTTTAATATAAAATATTTTATAGAAGATTTAACTTTTATTTTCTTTTGATAATTTGTTTTACTTTTGTCAATTTACTGCCACCTCTGATTAAAGGTTTCTGGTTAGATCGTAAATAACTTTCAATTTATGCCTAATTAAGGTTATTGTATTTTATTGTATTGTGCATCTCTCAGCACACAGTTTTCTCAGCCTTGCATTCATTCTGTTGTAAAGAGATGTGAGAATCATCCATAATTTAAGGCCTATATTGACACTCCTCCCTTGTTTCTACAGTTCACTGGGATTTGAGATTCTAGAACGCAAGGCTACCCTTGTCACTCACCACAGAAGGTTATGCAAGAATTAAACATTAGGATAGCTAAAAACTGATGGAAACATTGTCCAGAGAAAGCCAAGAAAAATGAGAAGATCACGATCTTGTGGGATTTTCACATCCAAACAGACAAAGTATTGGCACATAATATACCGGACATCACAGTGATCGACATAGCGGTATCTGGTAACAGCCAGGTCACTGAAAAAGAACATGAGAAGATCATTAAATACCATGATTTGAAAATCGAGATTCAGCGATTATGGTACAAACCAGCTGAGGTCATCCAAGTGGTAATCGGCACCCTGGGCGCCATTCCGAAAACACCAGGGCAACATTTGAAATATCGTCAAATTGACAAAATTAACATCTGTCAGATTCAGAAGGTAGCCCTGCTGGGAGCCACATGGATACTACACTGATACATTACAACTTTCTAGGCCTCTGGGCAAGGCTTAAGTTGTAATGAAAAGTTAACAACCAGCTAAAGAACTGGCAACTGTGACAATAATAACAACGTATAGGTCAGTTTACATTACTTTTGAGATATGGCTGCTGCTGTGGTTAAAGTATACCTGGATTAGCTTTCCAGTTCCACTGGTAATATGTGAAAGGGCTGATCATCTGGTTAAGCAAGATAAATATAAACTCTACAGCTGCATCCTTTTATTAAAATCAAGTGCAGTTATTAGATATACCAATTTTTTGCAAATATATTCAAATTGTGACTCCACCTGTACAAATTTTAAAAACTCTGAATGAAAAAGTTACTTTCCTATTAGCTAACAACCACAAAGGCCTAGCTTTGTGAGACTTCCTTTGGTCAGAGGAGCTGTCCAAGAATAGTCTTTCTTCTGTGTTTCAGTTATTAATGTGATAAAAGCCTTTCAGTGGCTGAGGTAAACCAATGTGCATAAAGAAATTACATTACAAATAATTTAATTTAAGTCAGGCTAGTTTCTGAGAAGTGGCTTTTTAAATGTGTGTAGACCGGACCTACCGTCACACACCTCAGCTACCACAATGCCTTTGATATAGAACCAAATATGATACACAAGAAGCACAAACCTCCTTCTAGTTCAAATGCTGGAACACATTTTCAGTAATTTTTTTGTCACTACTTCTTGCATTATTTTAGTTTGTGATAACATGAAACTATGAAACTGAAAGGAGGCTTTTGTGTAAATAATGCCACAATATCTTGTACAGCAAATGGTTGCAAAGACCACTACTAGCTGAGGGGAAAATCATAGTACAATCTTTATATCTTCATATTTTTTCACTTTGATTAATTATCATAGTACAAAAAACATGGACCATAAATGACCTCTTGACCACAAACTCAGGCATCTTGATGTGTGACAAGTTGGTCAAACCCCTTTGATTTTGTGCCCTCAGTACCAGTGATAATTCTATTTATTCCATTTCCTTGAGACAAAAAGTAATGTTCTTGATCTGTTTTGTGTCCATATGTATGAAAAGGTAGACTGATTCATGTATGCAATTTCAGCAAATTCAGCTCTCTATGGTCAAAATGTTTGAATACCACTGATCAATGTTTCATATTGTGAACTGGGATTAGTCTTTAACCCTCCTCCCGTTTGTACTGAAAAATGTGTTCACTATCATTCAGATTGGTTCCATTTATATGGCAAATGATGGATGGATGAATTTATAATGATGGATGGATGAATTTTTATGAGAGTTTGCAGCAAGGGAATGAGTTTGCAGCAAGACCAATTTGAGAGAAAGACAGCAAAGTGTGCTGAGGCATGCAACCTCCTTTCCCTTCTCCTGAGCCTTCAGGCACCTACATTCCTGGAAACCCAACAATGACTGTGGAAGGTATCTGTGTGCCTCCTCTCATCCTGGCAGATGGTGCCTTTCCAATCTGTAAGTGGCTGATGAAACCATATGCACCATCACACAATACATTTGCCTGAACTGGGCAAGAACTGTGGGGGAGAGTGCGCTTTTGGGAGACTGAAGGCATGGTGGCAGTGTCTATCCACCAAGCTCACAGTCACCCCAGAGAATGTGACCCCACTAGTGACAGCCCGCATAATCCTTCATAACATTTGTGAAGTGATGGGACACATGGTGCCAGAGACTGAGGGGGAAGCCAGACTCACCCTGGCATATCTCACAGAACAGAGGAGACAGTGGTGAGAACTCCAGCTCCTGAGCGATAACAGCCCCAGAGATGACACTAATTGCCGAGAAGTGCAGTCAGGGATGTTCTGCTATAATTCCTTTTCAGGAATAGGCCCAGATAGCGAAGTGGGTGGGTGGGGGAGTTTGTTGTTGTCTTGAGCTGGCACACTTTTGCTGTGTGAAGGTGTGCTTTGCAGTTTGCACTGTGCAGTTACAGTAAATTTGTTTACACAAAGTATTTTGCACTAGGTTGTAGTTGTGAAACTGTTTTTCAAGAAGATTGCTAAATGAAATAGTTGGTTTTGCAAAACTGTGTGTTCTTTGGTCACCCCACTTGTCACGCATAGGTGGATGGGACAATATAAGGGGATAAGGGTTTCTGTGAGTGGTTGGGGGGCTGTTTTTTCTATGATGTTTTGATTTTAATTTGAATAAACACATGTCTATTTTTGCTAATAGCAGTTTCCATTTTAAAAGGCACAATTTTATCTTAATCTTTTGGTTCTTTCCCTCTGGTACTGAGGTTAAGATTTTGAGTTGGGGTTCCTTACCAAGACTGCACAAGGGTCTCTGCCTGTAGAGGGTAGGGGGCTGCCACAAACCTTTTGGGATGTTTTGCACCAACCCTGCAGGGAGGACACATCCCTATAGGTTCCCACCTCCTGCTTGGCAGTCTGGCTTCCCTGCCAAGACTGCGCAAGAGTCCCAGACTGTTGGCGGGGGGAAGAGCTTGTGACACAAAGCTTATGGGATATTCCACAGCCTAGCCACCACCACCACCAGCAATAAGTGATCTGAAGGCCCAAGAGAGGGACTGGAGCACCTTCCCTATGAGGAGAGGCTGCAGCGTTTGGGACTCTTTAGTTTGGAGAGGAGGCGGCTGAGGGGGGATATGATTGAAGTCTACAAAATTATGCATGGGGTAGAAAATGTTGACAGAGAGAAATTTTTCTCTCTTTCTCACAATACTAGAACCAGGGGGCATTCATTGAAAATGCTGGGGGGAAGAATTAGGACTAATAAAAGGAAACACTTCTTCAATGAACGCAGGTGTGATTGGTGTTTGGAATATGCTGCCACAGGAGGTGGTGATGGCCACTAACCTGGATAGCTTTAAAAGGGGCTTGGACAGATTTATGGAGGAGAAGTCGATTTATGGCTACCAATCTTGATCCTCTTTGATCTGAGATTGCAAATGCCTTAACAGACCAGGTGATCGGGAGCAACAGCCGCAGAAGGCCATTGCGTTCACATCCTACATGTGAGCTCCCAAAGGCACCTGGTGGGCCACTGCGAGTAGCAGAGAGCTGGACTAGATGGACTTTGGTCTGATCCAGCTGGCTTGTTCTTATGTTCTTATGAGAGGAAGGGTGGGAACTTTGTGCACAATTGGAGAAAGAAATTCAACAGTTTCCACATAAGACTGTGGCTGAAAGAATCGAATGGTGCAATGCATTCCCACATTACAAATAAAGCCCAACAATATAATACTTCCCAGATAACAATGAATGGAAATTTTAGTATAACCTTTGTCCATAGTATGAGTTCAATTTTCATTCATAGGTCTTTCATCTCCCAGTATGAACTGTACAGTCATACCAGCTTGACACTCTGAACTTTTTATGAAACAGTACATTCCGAGAATGGTTGAACTTCCTCATCTGCTGCTTGAGTGAACTTGACCCAAGTGCAGGCCTGATGTACAGTTGTCATTACTTTAGAAGATAGTCTGGAGATTTTCTGCACTAGATTTGCATCATCCTTTAAGGATATACAGACATCTGCGCATGCATGTTGTCACCTGTTTCATTTCCTTCTTATTCATGTATTCAACAATGGATGAGTTGCAAGAGTAACTGAACTGATTTTGTTCTAATCTCCAAACATGACTAATGGGAAATCACCACCATTTAAGGGAATCCCTGTGGATAAACTTTCTTTTTTCACCTGATAAAGTGCCAAGCCAGGTGTTCTATGGAAGCATAGAGCACCTCCTGGAGGCAGAGCGCATCCCTGTGTGTTCCCACCTCCTGGTTGGCAGATTCCAGGAGAGTAGGCTTCCCTGCCAAGAGTGCACAAGGGTCTCTGGCTAATGGGATTGGGGCCAGGGTGAGTTGTCCGGAGGGGTTAGCTACAGGGTCCTGTTGTTGCATGGTCTGCTGTGACAGCCTCTGGACCATTATCCAAGTTAAGGTTTTTATGGCCTCGACAACTTCTGACATCAGGCTATGGTTGCTCCCTATTGCCCTCTCAAAGACTCTCTGTGCAGACACCCTTGCTCACTGCTATGCTGTAGCATGGATGCATGCCTGCTTCTGGCCTCCTGTCATGCTTCTTCTTGCAGCTGTTCAAATCTCTCAGCCTCTGCTGCAGCCTGCTGGAACAGTTACCTAGCAACATCAATGAACAGGACAACATGCCTTCTCCGACTGTGACAAACTATTCATCTTCAAGTTGTGGTGGGTTTTCCAGGCTGTGTGGCCATGGTCTGGTAGATCTACCAGACCACAGCCACACAGCCTGGAAAACCCACCACAACCAGTTGAATCCAGCCGTGAAAGCCTTCAACAATATATTAGTCTTCACTCCAGGGACTGTTCCACAAGGTTAGGGTTAGTTGGTTAGCCTGAATTAGGAGTACAGAAGGATTTTCATAGGAGATCACAGTGCATGAGGATATGACTATTTGGGCAAATAGAGAACATTTCTGTGGAAACTATGGATATTGGCACCCTAGCTTTCAACCACAACATCCCTATCTACAGAAATGTGCAATGTGGGTAGATATTAGGAGGAAAGTTCTGTCCATTAGAGGTGCTGTGCTACTGGTTCTTAGGATATAATTACTGATAGAGGCTATGTGGCCAGGATTACAGATGTTTTTAGATCATACACTGGCCAAAAGTAATTGTCACCAAGACAAAGATCCTGATCATACAGTGCTTTGAAAACATCTATGTAGTTACAACAGAATGTTTATTCCACCACACTTAAAACATTCCCAGCCGACCTCAAAGATATGCAACAATCTCCAAGTCCCTCCTCCCTTGCAATAAGCCTGCTGTCATGTGTTGCCCACAGGGAGAACTTCAAATCTCCCTTGATGGAGAAGCAAAGGTGCAGTGGGACATAACGGGACTGTTGTATTATCTAACTGAACTTGATAGGCATTAAGACCCAAGCCAGAGCATTCAAAAACAAAGACAGTCCAGCATGTGGCAGATTAATTTACAATTTCACTTTGATCTTTACGTGGAAAAGAGTATAAGTTCTATGTTGAAACACGACTTAAGCAAAAAGTAAACAGAAAAATTGTTTTAAATTGTTTGCAAGATTAATTCCAAGTTCTGCCCCACAAAACCCACAAGATAAGGTTACATGTGCAGTTGAGACAATTGCCAAGCTGGCAGGAGGCCTCTCAAGCAAGCATGAGAGGCTAGCAGTTGGGGGATGGCAGTGGGCTCACTAAAAGCACTGAGCCTGAGCAGTTGCTCCATCTCAGGCTATGCTGAGGCTGGCCCTGAGGTCAGCAGTGGGGTCTGCCATTGTAACCCCACTCCTCATTTGCTGTATGGAAAGGACTGCATGCTGTAACCAAAGATCAAGATGAACAGCCTTGGATCAGGTCTAGTGTGTGCATCTAGGCAGTTCTGTTTTGAGTTTGCTTAATGTGGTCCTAATTCAGAGAAAATGTTTAAATTTCATTAAAATCAATAATTTGAGTTAGCTGCAACCAAAGTTATTTTGATTCGATTGTAATTCAAGAAGTAAAAAAATTCTATTGAACTGTGGTTGAAAGTTCTGGTTGAGTAGGCTCTAAATCAGGGGTAGGGAACCTGCGGCTCTCCAGATGTTCAGGAACTACAATTCCCATCAACCCCTACCAGCATGGCCAATTGGCCATGCTGACAGAGGCTGATGGGAATTGTAGTTCCTGAACATCTGGAGAGCCGCAGGTTCCCTACCCCTGCTCTAAATACTTATTAGTGGCTCTCCTACTATCGCATCCAGATGCTCCCCCTTGAGAATAGTACATAAAGTGTGTTGAGGGTGCAATCTTTGAGCCAAAATTTCACTTCAGCAGAAAATCTGGCAGCTATTCATTATCATCCTCATCTTTCTAGTTTTCACACAGTTCACTGAAACAACACAAATGTCATTTGGTGCATTGGTGATGTGAGACACACAAGGGGGTCATTTTTCTGTATGTTTTTCATGCTGGAATGCCCTCAGATAAATGACTCTCCATACGTCGACAGTAACAGTAATTCTAAGACAGGGAAAGAATTTTAGTGCTGACTGTCCACTTACACCCATCTTGTGATTTCCTGGTGAGGCACAAAAGAGATATGCCCAGTTTCAGTCTCACTATGCAATAGTTGCAGCGGTAGCTTTCTTTTTTATCAGCACACTTCCATTTTGAATGCTTATTCCTTCTTTATAACTGTGTTCTTATGATTCCACATTATGTTAATCGCTCAGTGAAAAAAGGATGCTTACTTTAGTTTTCATTTTCAAAATTCTAGTTTTTCCTAGCAAGCCTTTGAGGTTCCATTGAAACACATTTCTCAGTCCTTTCAGCCATACCAGTGCAAGATGTTTTTCACACCAAGGGAAACATAACTGATATGATAAAAGAATGCCAAAAGAAGCTGTCCAGGTGAATAACCTTTCCATGAAACCAAATATTGCAAGCGGTTGTTATAGATGCAAGAATCCAGCACATCCTGGGTTTCATAATGCTTGGCCCTATCAATCAGAACTGGAGGAGGATGAGATGGAGCAGGGTGCCAGACATCAGGGGAGGCGGCTCTCTTGAGTAGGCTGCAATGGAAAACAGGGTGTATTTTATGCAAAGCCTTAGGCAAGTCCAACTGCACAGTCACCTCATTGATTTTGTGAATAACCTGAAAAGGCCCAATGTATTTGTGACCCAACTTCTTGTACTTATGAATGTCCCTAAGATTCTTGGTGGATAGGTACACCATATCACCCACTGCGAGGGAGATGGGACGGCAATGCTTATCTGTCTGTCTTTTGTGAGAGTCTTTAGCCTTTTGTAACTCTCAAAGATTGGGGTCCCAGCCATCAACGATCTGCTGAATCCATTCCTTCAACTCAGGAGGGTTGACAGCAGGCTGCCCCCCAAAAGGGAGGGTCTTGGTGGATTGATCCAAAACTGCTTCAAAGGGGGTCCATCCCATGCTGCTATGCACCGTATTATTATAGGTGTATTCAGCATATGGCAATGGATCCACCCAGTTATTCTGATGGTAGTTGCTGTAGCATCTAAGGTACTGTTCCAGAGTCTGATTGGTGTGACTGGCTATGATAAGCTGAAGATAAAGCTTGCTCCACCCACAGGAGCTTAAGGAATGCCCTCCAGAACTTTGCCCAGGGCAGAGTGCAGTTGATAAATATGTTGAATGAAGGGGGCACTTGGAATGGATGAGCAGGGAATTAAATGCGCCTGTTTGGAAAACAAGAATTGTCACCTAAGTAGGTGGAGAGTTTTTACAAAGCCAAAGTGGTCCAGCTGCTTTGGAATCATGCCCCTGCTGGATGATTGCACTGTGAAGAGAAGGCAGTACAAAAAGCAGGTTGTCTCTCCACCACAATTTATCACGTAAGCTCAAGGAGTCGCCACCCTCCTCTGGCAGAATGGGTTGTTTACCCATCTCTAGAAAGGCGGAGAGAAGTTCGGAAGGAGGCTGGACCGACGGGGTTGCACTTGGTGCATTGTGAAGGCGGGCTTGTGACCTGGTAGTTACTGTCAAGTCCAACTGGGAGGAGGAAAGGATCATTTGAGGGGCCCTTAACTCCACCCCCATCAACATCCCTTCTGGGAGGTGGGAAAGCGCGTCTGCCAAATGGTTATTTTTTGCCCTGGAAGAAATGAATGGTGAAGTTGAAATGAGAGAAAAAAATCAGCACAACGGAGTTGTTTGACTGTTAGTATACCAGGAGTACTAAGCGCAGCTAAGTTTTTATGATCAGCCCACTAAGGGGTGCCCTGGGTTGAGTGGCTGCTGCACCCTTCCCTTTGATGTGAAGTAAATCCATGAGGGGCAGAGCGAGTTCAGCAAAGTTAGGAATAAAGTCTTGGTAGAAGTTGGCAAAGCTGAGAGAAGATTACAGTCGTTTCCGGGTAACAGGTGGCTGCTACTGCAAAACATCTTGAACCTTAGGAGGATTCATTTCTAAATTATCTGCTGAGATTCTACAGCCCAAATGATCCAATTCCTTTTGGTGGAATGCACATTTAGATAACTTAACAAATAAAGAGTTCTTTAAAAGTCTTTTCAACACTTCCTGCACCAACTGTACATGGGACTCATCATCCTGGGAGTAGATGAGCACATCATCGAAATACACCACAACTCCTTTAAACAACAAATCCTGAAGCACATCATTAATAAGGCTCATGAATACTCTGGGAGCTCCTCTCAACCCGAAGGGCATTACTTGATATTCAAACTGACCATAGTGGGTATTAAAAGCAGTTAAATGTTCAAAGCCTTCCACTATTCTGACACTGTAATATGCTTCCCTCAGGTCCAGTTCGGTGAAAATGTGCCCCTTTCCCAGACTGGCTAACAAGTCCTTGATCAGAGGAAGGGGGTATTTGTTACAAGTGGAAAATGCATTGAGACCACGATAGTCAGTACACAAGCTGAGAGATCCATCCTTTTTCTTAACAAATAATGCAGGAGCAGCAGAATTACTAGTAGCTTGCCGGATAAGCCTCCAATCCAAATTTTTATTCAGGAATTCCCGAAGGGTGGAGTCCTCTGCTGGGCTCATGGAGTATAGCCACACCTTGGGAAACTTGGCTCCAGGAATCAGTTCAATTTTACAATCAGTTTTGCGATGTAGAGCCAAGCTGTCACATTCCTTTTCCTCAGGTACCCGGTTTAGATCTCGGTAGACCGTGGGAATGCTGAGTGAAGGTCCCAATTGGCATTCCAGAGAAGTGGACACCCCCTCTTCCCTCAGCGGAGTATCAAGTGAGGGAGGGCTGGAGTGTACATGGCTTCCACAAGGCGGGTCAGTGAACTGCACAACCCGATCCACCCATTTAATGGTTGGATCGTGTTCCATCAGCGATGGCATCCCCAGAATTACTGGGTATTTGGCTTATCAAATAGAAATTTCCTGTTTGCCTCAAGTTTGGTAGGAGAATCCCTTGGGTGAAGGTAAAATCCCAGATAACTTCATCATAGCAAATTAGGGAAATGCAAAGGGCTAGAGATGAGTTCTGCCTTAAACTCTCTGTAAAATAGGAAGGAAATTGGGAACATCTGAATCAGCTTAATAAGACTGTGCATTTATTCCACTCCATTTTGCAGGCAAATTAAGGTCTGAGCTTGGTCAGAGCTATGAGCTTTCTTGGGCAGAAGTTGAAGGGCAAGAGTGAAAGGGTTCTTTGCTCTTGTGGCCCTGTGAAAGTGACATCACAGAAAGCATCACCAGCTCAGAACATGCATGTGGTCCATTACTGATATTAAATTTGGATTGGGGGCTGTAGGGTTGTGTATTTTTCTTAATATTTGTGCTTATGTATATTTTATTTTGTAACTTGACATGACTGTCGGTATGGGAGGCCAGTAGGATTAAAATAAAACATCTGACTAAAATCTGACACATGGGATCTCATGGGGAAGAAGCACTGTGTTTCAAAACACTGTTCAGTTGAATGAAACACACACACACACTCTCTCTCTCACACAAGTATAGCTAAAATTGTGCTTCTTACTGAAACTAATGGAAATGAATAATATGTAGAGGGAAATATATGCTTTATTTATGCATTTACTTCATTTATACCCTGTCTTTCTCCCTGGTGGAGATCCAGAATGACTTACATTATTCTTCCATTGTATCCTCACAACAACTTTGTGAGTTGGTAAGGTTGACTGACCCAGTGTCACCCAGCAAACTTCCATGATAGATTGAGGATTCAAACCTGGGTCTCCCAGATCCTAGTCTGACCCTCTAGCCACCATACCTCACTAACATAATAACAAAAATAAAGGGAGTAATAAAAAAGGAAAGAAGATGAACCAAATCTGAAAATGAGTGAGATCCTCACCTCTAAATTATGAAAGATGTCTTTGATTAGAATATGGAATTATTTCACTGAAGAGAGTTTGAATACTCAAGTAGATCTCCCAGTGTCTTATCTAGTTTGACCTTTACATTAAAGGACTACATAAAGTGACTGTAAAGGTTAGTGTATCGTAGGGTAAATGCAACATCACTATTGGACTGCTATCTGTGTGCAATTTTCTAATCAAGGTAAATAACAAGCTGGATCAAGAAGGATATTAAATGCTCATTCTTGCAGCGTGTCAGCTACCGGACTCACCCCAAACACAAAAATGCAACTCATCTTGGTAGAGGATAGTCTCACACAGCTGGCCGCCTTCAGCTAAACTAGGATGCCTCCAAAACAGGCAGGGTAGAGATGCAGACTTTGGGCTAAGTAATCAAATTTAACAGCCAGGTGGCTCACAACATAACAACATCAAGCCCAGCTTGGGGTAGGAAAATCCAGGAGGTGGCTTCAACTATAATAGGGCTCCAGCCTCCAGGACACATCTTGGATGGGTGGAAGGAAGGAGCCAACCTAGTGAGGTGATTTGAGGAGGATCTGCAGCAGGTCAGGGAGGATGACTTATCCCTGCCCAGGCACAGTGTGAGAGCAAAGGACGTGGAAAAAAAGAATGATGGAAGTGCCATCCCCGCCCCTCCCTATTCTGAGGTATTGCTTGTCCTCCTCTGCAGGGAACATTGTCACAAAAGGGTCATATAGCCTTTATGAGAGACAGTACATCACAAGGGGTCCACCCCATGATGGCACCTTAGTGCCCAGTGGCTGCACCACCACTGCTTCCATGCTTTCTGCAGGCATAGTGGTGGTAGTGGCTTCAGGGCAGCAGCCTGGTTGCTGCAGCCATTGGACTCAGGGTGAACTGGGAGCCCTGCCCCCCCACTAGATGGGGATAGGAAGATGATCAGGAGCTGGGACCACTTGTTTGCAGAGGCCATCCATGTGCTGCTTCTTGTCTGTTCAAAACAGCAGCTCTTCTGCTGCTGCCTGTATGATTGTGATAGTGGCTGCTTGTGTCATCTTGCCTGTTAGCAACACTGGCTTGTGCACCTATCATGTTCAGGACTCAAACCACCTGCTTGTTGTGATGGCAGCTGCTGGCACCCAGTCCTTGGGATAGTTGCAGAAGCCACATGTTTCTTGGACCAGGCTGCCCCTGGTGCTTGGACTCGGGGGAGTGGCAGGGTGCAGTGGCAGTGATTTTGTGACCACAAATGGGACTTTTGCCCAGGATTACAGAATCATTAAGATTACTACTAGCTGTCTTTTCCCTTTGCATCCTCCATATAGAAATGTAGAGTATAATCCATTCTGTTTTGTGCGGGTGGAAACTAATAGCTATTATCTCCTGGCTTTATGCTCCTTGAAGCAGGGTCATGGATTTTTGTTTTGATTTTGTCTTTTTCTTTTTAATGTTGTGTAAGATAGTGGTGCTTTATACATACATAGATAAATGCCTCGATCATATAAATGGGATAACAAAAGACCTTCTCATAACAGGTTTGCATTTAGTGTACACAAGAATCCTTTGATTTTTGTCCTTAGCTTAACCTGTTGATATACTGTGTATAACAGTGAATTCAGTGTGATGAATGGAGCGAAATAAAATGCATTTTGCCTCTACTTTGCCCAGCATCTTTATGTATCACAAGTGCTGGATTTAGTTTGCACAGAGCAACACTCAACTCTTCTATATGTTAGGTCACATGTGCATTTTTATTCTTGGAGAACTGAATAGTCCATTTGGAGGGCAGAGGCAACATCTATCACATTTAATGTCATTCACAGAGTTTCCTGATGAGGTTAGAATATATTTGACATAGGCAAAACCCTCCAGGTTTCCTGCATACATTGATGACGAAGAATATGTTCAGAAAAATAAGAGGCTCTTTAATAAGAAGCACGGTTAGTCACTTATGTTGAGGTTTTAGTGTCATCTTGATGCAGGATAAATGTTTAGTTCCTTTTTTAAAAGGAGAAGAGAGGCAGTAATTATGTCATGTTTGTCTAAGCAACAATGACCCAAATGTGGAAAAACCACTTAAGCAAATGGTGCTTTAAAGCATAGACAACAGAATATATGTGTGTGGCTGTGGTGCTAGTAGAGTAGGAGAAGAAGGAACAATAGCCTTCAAGGAAACATTCATTACTGCTTTGCAAATATATGCCTAAATTTAGCATGGGGAAAACCTGTTGCCTTGTGTTTTAAAATATTTTGATCCATGTTTGTCAACTGGCTCGAGCAATTCTTAGCATCTGATTAGAGGTTGTTAGAGTAATACCAAGATCCTCAACATGTTGTAAGTCTTTGTATCACAGTGTTCAAGTTTAAACTTCGATAAAAGTTAAACTAGTAGAGAAGTTCCCCCAGATGTTGTTTACTTCCTATGAGGATTTACTGGAACAATACAACCCTGATCATTTCTTCAATAAGACAAAAATAAAAAGAGAAGCAGACACACTATTGAAATATCAACAAATAAATAGTTTATGTAACATTCGATAAAAAAGGCTGTGAACTCAAGCATCAACAAAATTGAGGTATCTGAAATAATAAATACTTAAATTTGTTTTCAAAAACCACAGTATTTCCCATTGCTAGTCATTTGCCAAAATCCCTTTTTTTTGCAAAATGGGTAACACTATTTTCCTTCTAAATCAGTTTAGAGAGAACAGTATTTCAAATATGGCAGTTTTTCTGTTGTGAATAGGTTTACTTTCTTGTCTTCAATATCAGATATTCTTCGATATAGTTAATGAAAATATCAAATTCTCCTATAGCTTTGTAGATGCCTTTTTCTTGCAGCTGAGGATGAATTAAAAAGATAATTATTTCTGTAAGAATATAAAACAATCCTGCTGGATTAGACTAATAGTCCATCTAGTCAGATATCCTGTTTCCTATACTAGCCAACCAGATGCCTCGTACAGAGGACAAAATCTTCCTTGGTAATCAGAGATGTACTGACTCTGAAGTTCCATTTAGTCATCATGACTCAAAGCTAATTAATGGAGGCATCCTCCATGAATTTACCAAATCCCATTTTAAAATTGCCATACCATCATTACATCCTGGTGTAGTAAGCTCCACAAAATAATTATGCACAGTGCAAAGAAGTACTTCCTTTTGCCTGGCCTTAATCTATTGCCCACTCACATCATTACATATCTCAGAGTTCTTGCACAATGGGACAGTGAAAGACATTTTCTCAATGCCACACATAATTGTGTAACAAACATCCTCCAAGCTTTTGGCTGTTTTTCTGCACTATTTCCAATTTCATATTTTGTTGAAGTGGCCTGACCAGATCTGTACACAATGTTCCAAATTCAGTTGCACCATAGATCTCTGCACAGTTGCTTTACTTCCAGTTCCTTTCCTGAATACTGCTAGCATAGAGTTTACCCTTTTCACTATTGCTGCATGATGAGATTCCATCATACTACTGCCATGGTGGCGAACCTTTGGCACTCCAGATGTTATGGACTACAATTCCCATCAGCCCCTGCCTCCTGATGGAAATTGTAGTCCATAACATCTGGAGTGCCAAAGGTTCGCCACCACTGTACTACTGTAATGATAAGAATTATCAGATAAATACATATCTGTAACGTTGGCTTCTATTTCGAAGATTTTGCATGCAAATGCATTTTTATAACTGTTTGCCAGGATTATATTGAGGGGAAAATTTAGGGTTGCCAGGTCCTCCCTGGCCACCAATGGGGGTTGCATGAGGGTGGGTTACCAGATCCAACTTGGGGAACTCCTGGAGTTTTGGAGATGAAGCCTGGGGAAGGCAGTGACTTCAGTAAGGTACAATGCCATTGAGTCCTCCCTCAAAATTATCCATTTCCCCCAGGGGAACTTATCTCTATTCTCTGGAGATGAAGTGTAATTCCAGGGGATCTGGAGGCTAGGCCAACTAGCCCTTTAATTTATTGGGGAAATTCTCAATAGCCCCTACCCTGGAGAGTCACTAAAAGCCCGGACCAAACTAAACCAAGTGCCACAGGTGTCACTGAGTGCTGTTTTTTTCTAGTCTGTTTTAAGATCCCAATCCACCTGTGACTTTGGAAACACAAGATGAGAGGAACTACAAAGCCATGTGGTTGAAGAACAGCAAGAAAAATTTCTGGTAGACCACATAATTATTTGCTAACTTGTTCATGACACAAACACCTTCCTCACTGGGACTCAAGGCAGATTACACAGAGTGAGTCAATACAATCAACAGGATGGGACATTAAATAAACAATGAAATAGGATTTGGGTTGTAGAACCAACCAGAAACTGAAAAACAGAACTGAAGCAAAGCACATGACACATGAAACCACACATTATGTAGCAGGATCCAACTTACTGCAAACTATACACAATAATATAGACCACAGTCCCTAATAATTTATCCAAGTAACTTTGTGAATCATTTTGTGCAGTGCCAGCCCTACTCTCTGCATAGAAGAACCCTCCTGAGGGAAAAAAAATCAGTTCTGCAAAGTTTGTGGAAAGCAGGAGCATGGGACCCTTCCTGACCTCTTCAAGCAGACCATTCCACAAGGTGGAGGCCACAATGGAGAAATCACATGTATGGGCAGTTGCTGATTTTGCCCATTTGCAGATTGGTACTTGCAGAAGTCCCTGTTCAGATGAGCAAAGCTGACATGATGGAGGATAGGGGGAGAGATGGTCTCACGGATATGAGGATCCAAAGCCATGAAGGGCTTTGTATGTGATTACCAATATCGAAATAGAGCCTAGTAACTGGTGGGGAGCCAACAGAGTAACTGCAGAATTGGAGTAATAAGTCTGCTCCATGTAGCTCCCAATAATTGCTGAGCTATAGCATTCTGCGCCAACTGGACTTTCCAAATTGATTTCAAGGAGACACCAATGTCCAGTGCTTTGCAGTAGTTATTATTTATTTATTTATTTATTAGTTAGATTAGTTAGATTATTTATTTATTAGTTAGATTTTTAGGCTTAATATCACTGTGGTACGGATCCAGGTAGCCAGACCAGTCATATTAAGGTAAGGGGCCATCTTTTGGACTAGTTGGTAAAAAGCCCCTCCCCTCTTTTTTTTTTTGCAGTTGGATTAACTTGCTTCTCCAGCAAGAATGTAGGATCTAGTTTTCCTTTCCCAATTACGGTATTCCACCCTAATTAACAGAAAGGGCTGATGGCTGGCCCTTGTGAGGCCTCCCCCCATCCCACAGCAGTATTCTTCCACTTGACTTGCAGATGTGGGAAATGTAATAAACTCTTATGAAAATGCTGATTGATATCTCTGGATTGTCACAATGCAGAAGTAACATTGCACTTCTCAATCACTGGCCTGAAACATATGTGCAGATGGAACATTGATTCCCTGTGTAGTGTGAAGTGCTTCCCAATGGCCTAGAAGTAATTTTTTTCTTGGTGATCCCTATCAAGTGCCTGTTATAAGCTGTAATTATTTAAAATTTTGCACGTGAATGAAATCCCTGGAAGAGTCTAACGAAAGGGAGGCTTTGCATGCTTTTTTGATCGTAACAGGAAGGATATATGAGTTGGTTCCACATCAAGTCCCATCTGTACACAAAGCATGGAAAGAGGAAACATGTCAGCCAATTTTTCAGTGTTGGCACTTCCACATACTATGCAAAACCTCTCAAAGGCAGTAGCAAATGTTCTTGTCATTAACAGGATCATAAGAAACGTTTGGTGATATGATGGAGGACCTTACCTTTTCATAAGTTTCTTTGATGCTTTTTATAGTTTTGCTCTTCTTTTCACATATTAAGAACCTGTGCTGCAAAGAGGAAGCACAAAGATACAGTGGTTTTCTTCTGGTTAATTGGTCAGTGATCTGCAATCACTATTATAATATTGTTCCAATTCAGCAAGGAGCATTCGTATTTGGAAATGTGTTCCATGCATGCAAGTGTTCCATGCATGCAAATATTCTGCATTTTGTGATTGTGACAGGACACATCTTAAGATTCCAGTGCTAATATGGATGAGCCTCAAAATCTCCTAGGTTCGCCCAACTAGGTCAAAGCTCACATATGTGAATCTTGAATTCTTCAGGGATTCATGTTTTCCTGTTTCAGTTTGTGCACAAAGGATTGTTTCTTGAGAGTACTATAAGTAAACTAAATTCTTCTGTTCCATCACCCACTTCTCCAATTCCATGGTTCCCATTTTTTATTTCCTCCTTTTATACAATGAATTCTGTTCCGAAGGAACCAAATACCTTCTGAGTATTAATGTGGGTGGAGGAACAGAAAATAACAAGTTTAAAATACTATTTCATTTATTTGATAAATAATGACCTTAGGACATCAGAACAGCCTTGCTGATCTTGGGGAAGTGGTTCAGTTCATTATTATCAGTTCAAACCATTTTTGGAAGTAAATAATATGTCCACCGAGAGCCAACGTGGTATAGTGCACTCTACTCTGGAGAACTATGTTGGACTCCTTACTCATCCACATGAAGCCTGCTGGGTGACCTTGGGCCAGTCACAATTTTGTCAAAACTGACTCGGTGTAGGCAGAGGCAGGCAATGGCAAATCACCTCTGAATGTCTCTTGGCATGAAAATGGTATGAGGATGCTATAAACGTAAGCATGTTGGTGATGGAAAATGCCATCAAGTCACTGCCAACTTTGTGAGCTGCTTTACTTTCAGTTTATAGTTTAGCTTTACTATAATTTGATATGATATCTGAATTGGCAAACTGTGGTTTACAATGCCCTCTAGTCTGGAACTGATAACCTACTTCTAACATTTGGATCTGTTTTTAGTGCGGAAGGCAAGAGCAAACCATAGTTTGTTGATTTTGACATCATAGCAAATTATGTCTTAGGACCAAACTGAATTTTCTGCACGGAGAAGACAAGATAGTGGAAGCAATTTCCCACTGCAGACCCTTACATTGTGTCCCACCAGGGGTGGAGCATGGGCCACTGTGCCCAGGGCACACGTGCGCCCTGCACCCCCACCATGCCCCTGAAATGCCACGGAACACCCCCAGAACATCCCAGCCATGCCTCAGCCACGCCCCCCCACAGGCATGCACCTGGGGCGTTGTGCCCCCACGCCCTGTTGGTTCTACTTCACTGTGTCCCACTGCTCCCTTAATGACTCTCAGAGCAGCTCTTGGGAGTCATGAAAGGCTGTAGGCTAACAGGTTCTGAAAGTTATGAGTATTGCCTCTGGTTTGTATGAAACAGGAAACAAGAAAGCAAAAGCCATGTGTGAATGTAGAAGTCCCTGTCCTCCAATCACAGTTTGGGGAATCAATTGAACTGAGCCAGTCTCTGTTCTATGAATTAGGGGACTGAACAAAAGTTGTTGAATATCAATACATTTCAAGCCAAAGGATACTATTTCTGTACCAAGGACTGCGCAAAAATGGCCCTGTAATTTAAACAAGCCAGCAAAAACCTGAGAATGACAATGGTTGCCCTGAGAAAAAAAGAGAAAATAAAATGTTGTCTTATAGAACAGGCAAAATAGGAATAAACTTGTAAATGGCTACTTTTTAGCTTGAACAAATGGGAAGACATTTAAAAGAACACAAAGTTTGTATTTGGGGAGAAGGACAAGAACATTACATATACAGAGAAAAATAAATGATGTGTGCAAATGAAACAGACCAATGGCATAGATTTAGATAAGTTACATGAGACAATGATAAGACATCCAACCAGAAGTAGCAATTAATACGGACTGATATTAGAAAGACAAGTCAAAGATGGACCAGAAGAAGAAGAGTTGCAGATCGCTGGCACAGAAGTGATAATGAATGTTAAGATAATAAATGTACCCTAGAAGAAAAAAATAGTCTAGGCTAGTCTGATCTTGCCAGATCTTGCAACTTAAGCAGGGTTGGCTCTGTTTAGTATTTGGATAGGAGACCAAGTCCAGGTTTGCTATGAAGAGGCGGACAATGGCAAATGACCTGTGAATGTCTCCTGCCTTGAAAACCGTAGAAGCTCACCATAAGTTGGCTGTGATTTGATGGTGCTTTTCACCACTACTAGAAGAAGAAAATAAGAAAAATGAAGATTGAACAGTGGCGTAGGAAGTTAAGAGCAGCAGTGGCATAGGAGGTTAAGAGCTCATGTATCTAATCTGGAGGAACCAGGTTTGATTCCCAGCTCTGCCGCCTGAGCTGTGGAGGCTTATCTGGGGAATTCAGATTAGCCTGTACACTCCCACACACGCCAGCTGGGTGACCTTGGGCTAGTCACAGCTTCTCGGAGCTCTCTCGGCTCCACCTACCTCACAGGGTGTTTGTTGTGAGGGGGGAAGGGCAAGGAGATTGTCAGCCCCTTTGAGTCTCCTGCAGGAGAGAAAGGGGGGATATGAATCCAAACTCTTCCTCTTCTTCTATTTATATATATACCTTCTTACTAAGGAAGGGAAAGCTGCAAAGTATAATGCAAGGTTGTTAGATCTTGGAAGATAAGCAGGGTCAATATTTGGAAGGGCAGACCACCAAGCAAGACTCTGAAGATGAAGGCAATGGAAAACTATTTCTGCTTCTCATTTGCCTTGAAAGCCCCTTGGTGGGATCACCATAGTTGGCTGTGATTTGATGGCATTTTACAACACACAGCTGAGGAGAGGATAAGTATCATTAACTGATGCAGAAAAAAGAAGAATGAAACAAAGGTGTACCAAAACCCAGAGACAGTACAAAATAAGTCGAGTGATCAAAAGTATCAAAATCTAAAGATAAATGAAGTAAAAGAACGAGAATCTGACCACATGATTTCATTGATCAAGAAATTACTAAGTGGATTCAGTGGAGTAACAAGAAGGAAAGAGGCCCGAGTTGGTAAAAAGAAAACTGAAACACTGACTTTTGAAGTAAACATTAAGAAAGAAATAGGATGGCAAGTGCATCAAGAGAAAATGTCTTCAACGTAAGAGTGGCAGTAGCAAACTTAAATAATTCAATTTTCTGATGAAGGGAATGGAGATGTTCAGATATAGGATCTTGCTTTCTTTCATTCATGTTCTGAGTGTATTGCAATTTTCTTTGAGTTCAGCATGAGAGCCCAAAACCAGAAAGGATACTTTGGCTATTGTCAAAAGAGATTTTACTATTGCTCTACAATAAATGTACTTCTGCAAAGCATCATCCCTGGCAGAGGTCCAGATTCTAACCAGCAATATTACAATATCTAACTGTGCTAGAGGAGACCTCAGAAAGAAGTATTTACAGCTGCTTTGCTAAGCACAAAGGGGTTTGTGGCCTTGTATGTTTGTTCTTGAGTCATTTTGTGACCAGCTGACACAATGAAATCACCACAGCAAAGAAATGTTGGTATCTGCGGCTGAAACTTTGTCAACTGGAATTCAGCCTTCATCAGAAAACTATTAGGTAAGGGATTTATGTGAACTTGATTAAGGGATCTCTACTTTGAAGGATGATTATGTAAACTGGATAGGCACTGTGATAAAAGAATGGCTTTGTCTAGGTAAACATTTAGTTCTTCATCTCAGCATATCTGTCTCCAACTTACTCTTCTGTCTTTCTGCTTACAGTGAGCATGCCTATCAGATCATCTTTATGCAATCTTATACTTGAAGCAGGACTGCTGTTGTATCCTTTATGCTATGCCCTGGGCTGTGAGTATTCTTCATTTCTTCGTAGAAATTGTTGGTAGATGCAAAGTACACACTGGCCTCAGATTAATTTAAAGTATTTTTCTAGATGTTATAAAGATCAGTTTGAAGGTGTTTAGAGAATGCCCTGTGAAATTTCAGAAGCTAGTTGGATTTCTAGTACCCACAAAATTTAAGCTTGGCTGCATTTACAGTGAAGGTATCCCTGTCTTTTACTGCTCTGTCAAAGAGTATCTGCAGTCATCACAACATGTACATGAGATACCACGATATCTTTGATTTACAATTGGAAAATGGAAAGCCTTGAATGGACTACATTCAAAGGCACAGAAAAGGAAAATGGTGTTGAATTAATGCCTTCTATGAAATCTTGAATAGTACTTGCACCATTTTTTTCTTTCCTTCTCTGTTCCAATTAGTATCTGGAATTTCAAGGACTGTCTTCTTGCAGAACAAAAATCTTTTATAGGAACTCTGTCATTTTAAGGAATTCAGTTCTGTTGGGTGCCATATTTTACTACTCTAGAGTAATTGTAGTTTTAGTTTTCACAGTACAGTTAACAAATACAGAATGTTTTAATATTGCAGTTTTTTACAAGCCACCCAGGCAAGTGGGTCAATACACAGGTGGCTGAAGAGAGGAAATGCAAATACTTACACAGCGCTTGAGTGTCTGTCTCAGATGCAGAAGCATATTGCCTAGACAGTCTACATGCTGCTTGATATTTTTGCTGGTGTTGCTTGCTTTTGACAAAACATCATCCAGGTAAAATTGGATCATTTCTGCCACTGACTGGCAGCCCAAGTACTCCTAAAGATAAATGAGAAAAAGGTTGTAATGGTCAGAGGCCATGAGGGAGAAACTGCCTTGCTATTCCATATTACTCTATATGATATTAGGCTTGCCAGGTCCCCTCTGGCCACCATTGCCAGATCCAGAATGGGACACTCCTGGATATTTGGGACTGGCATCCCTATACTGGCATCCCTATAGAATATACATAGGAATATTCTGTAGCCATACATAGAATGTTTTGATGTCTACAGTGTTCAATAAATCAGAAAACATGATCATACCTATTGGGAACATGGGGGGGAATGTTTGCTTGACATGACAAAGGCTGAAAATGGTGGAAACTATATTTGACTATCTGACTTTATCTACCCAATAGATTAGTGGTTCTCAACCTGGGGGTTGGGACCCCTTTGGGGGTCGAACGACCATTTCACAGGGGTCACCTAGGACTCTCTGGATCAGTGTTCTCCATCTGTAAAATGGATAAATGTTAGGGCTGGGGGTCACCATAACACGAGGAACTGTATTAAAGGGTCGTGGCATTAGGAAGGTTGAGAACCACTGCAATAGATAGCATTAAATACATCCAATCTCATGAAACCACAGTTCTCTGGAGGAAGAATGACTTTCCTAGATGAAGAATGATGCCAAGCTCAGTTTTGCCTGGCTGGGCCATTCTGCCAACCTAGTGGCCAAAAGAATCTTATCCTAAAGACAGCATTACCTTGAACTCTTCCAATAAGTCTTCATTTAACAGCATGATGTCTAGCTCATTGTCTCTGGATTGCTGTAAAAATAGTCAGACAATTTTATTCATCTAGGCAAGCACAAGTATTTGGTAAATAATACACATGGATATTATGTGATGTTTTCTATTGCTAGCACTTGAATTTGAGCATTGAATGCTATTGATCAAGAGAAAAGAGAGATATAAGTATATTTTAAACAAATTTAGATGCAACTTATTTGAAGGAACTGTTCCAATGCATTTTTCTATTGTTGTCAATTTCAGACAAATTTTAGACATGTTCAAACACATCAGTGAATGCTGACAGTGAGACATCAGATATCTATATGTAGGCATTCTCAAAATGCTTTGAACCATCAGCCTTTACAGATGACTGAACGTTCTCCAAATTTATTGTAATATAAATAAATATTATTTTAGTTTTCCCTGAAATGTTTTATCATCTAAAAAAATTCTTCCCAGCTACTAACCTGGAGAAAAAAACACAATAGGCTTCTCTTTTGCTGTTAATTGTAAGTGGGATGAAATCACAACTGTTTGCAATATTTCATCTAAGTAGAGATAAAACTAAATTTTCCCATCTTGCAGAACATCTGGGTCCCCAAAGACTCCTACTTATGAGTATAAGTAAATAATGAGTCCATTTGCACTTCTGAATTCTGTACAATGATCAGAGTCTGTCTTTCCTTCTTTTATGTTTCCCAAAACTTGGATGCAAAAGAAGCAGCTAGAAACAGGGATAATCATACTCACAAAATAATCTTTAATCTCATTGAATGCAACCCTCAGCTCTCTGAGTTTTAGAGGTAGGACGTCCGCAAAGTGCTTACAGCTGCCTTCCTTGAGCTGGCAATGTGCCTTGTTGAGCACCAGGGACAGCAGAGCAAATGCTACAAGAGATTTCATGCCTTCACACAGTTCCCTTTTGGTCCAGATGTGAATACCATCACCTTGATTGGTCCCTAATTTATACACACTCCCCCCCCCCCCAACTTCCTCAGGATATTGGGTTAGAATTAATCAGTAAAACCCAAAATGTCACTGGGACTTTCCATAAATGGCTAGGGTTTTTTAAATGAATTGAATCCCCTAAAAACAGCTTAGATTTTTTTCTTTTCTTTTTCATAATTTGTGGGAAAGTTAGATTTATGCTAGGGACAAAGTAAGCACAATAAGATACCAAAGTACAATACAGTAGTATGATATTTCTTTTTTAAAAATCCTTGTAAAAGTTGGGGAAAATGGGTTTCCATCATTCAGATTTTTGTGAATCTAATTTGGTTCATTGTCCTACATGTTCTTGGATATAGTAGGCAAATCAATTTCAGATTTATTTATTTGCAGTCTGTAGAAAAAGAAAATATTTTCCTGAAAAATGTAAACTCCCCAATTATATATCCAATCAAATAAAGCTTTATCCAGGGGAAAATGCACTTATAAGAAAATAAATGGTACACTAAATTAAAGGCCATGGCTAACTTTTAACCTGTGTGGGTATTATTTGTTCAAAATTAAAACACAACCATTTAAAGTTTAAAACAAACCAGTTAAATAGGCTTTCAAAACTAGCTGATGTCATTAAAACAAAATGAAACAAAACAAAAAATGACAACATTGAGCATTCTTAAAATGATGTAGATAAAATGATTGTTAGGTCAGACCATAAAAAATTTAAAAGGTAAATTCCCTTAGTTAAAAGTTTAGGTAAAAATGAATGTTTTATGCTGACACCTAAAAGAAAGTAAGGTAAACATAGGGTTCCCAGGTCCCCTGCTATGGTGGGAGATTTCCTGCTAATAATTCTATCTTCCTGTTGCTGTTCTTAGAGATGGTAGGAGAATTTTTTTAAAAAAAATCATTGCCAGTTTATGGCATGAGATCACTTTTGGGGAAAACCTGAAAGTGACATGACATCACTTTTTACCATAGACATTCCAGAGATTCATAAAACAGTCGACATCAATCCCCATTTCCCATGGAAGTAACTTCATATTGTGTACAATACCAATGCAATGTCAGTGCCACTGCCATTTCCCTGCCCTCATATTCTGCTGGTTTCCAGCCACTGGCTGACAATCGTAGTTAAACACTAAGTGAAAAGCATAAGGGAGGGCATTCCAAAGGTGAGGGGCTACAATTTAATAAGCCCTGCTGTTGATTACCATCTGCTTTACCTTGCATAGACATATACTATTTTCTTGAGGAAATCCACATCTAACTGTTAAACAGGACACAGGTAGACATAGTGTGTAGTGGCAAGAGAATAATTTTTCTGTGAGGACTTTGTTTTTATACACTGTTTTTTTATTCCTCAAGGAGTCTCAAAGTGCCTTACAATTGCAATCCCTTCCTCTCCCCAAAACAGGAACTTTGTGAAGTAGGTTGAGCTGACAGAACTGGTTCTCATGCCCATCCAACTTTAGTTTTGGTCCAAACTGCAGATTTGCCATGGTATTCCTCAAAAATAGCAGGGCTGATCCACTCAAACCAGTCAATAAGACCCTATCATCCTAGTAATTTATGCATGGTAGAAACTCAAAATGAGGTAAATAGTTTTCCCAATCTCTTTTGCCCTCATAACCAGTGGGCATGTGACTATTGGAGAGAAAAGGTCACAAGGCATGTTTAATGGCAGTGGTGCCCTCTGGTAAGAAGCCTGTGATTGGTCTGTTGCTGGCCTGCACAGTTGCAGTCCCAATGTGTGGATTGCACAGAAGACCAAAGGAGAATCTACTGAATGACTTCCACTGGAAGTTTCTGTCTCTGTCAGATGTAGGGGCCTGATCCCATCCAGGAATACCTATGAAATAAAGAAGACAGAAAAAGATTTTACCTCATACCCTGGTCCAAACCCTCCAGCATATTCTTTTTCATGGGTAACTTGGGATGGTAAGCTTATAAGGAGGACTCCTCCTCCATGATTGCAGGTTTATCTTCCTTCAAGACACTTACTTCAGTTATGGATTGCCCTTCCTTCCTTCCTTCCTTCCTTCCTTCCTTCCTTCCTTCCTTCCTTCCTTCCTTCCTTCCTTCCTTCCTTCCTTCCTTCCTTCCTTCCTTCCTTCCTTCCTTCCTTGCTCATGGATGACCATTGTTAAATTTTCATCCACAATTTAATCACGATTGACAGGTGCCTGAATGGACAAAGGCTCAAGCTCATTAGTTGTTCACACATCTTTTCAGACACCTGCAACTGGATATTCTACAACTGTGCTTCAGAATCAGGACTGCTATGATGACAGAACAAGGCTTTCATTTTTCACAGGGAGACTGTGTGTTGGTTTTGTTTCTGCAGAACCTCCACTGGCTGCAAGTAGAGTGGTACTTCAAGACTGTTTGTTGTTTTGCGAAGCTTTTAAGATCTTTATTCAACTGACATTGCTATGCCATTTGCTCTAGATGTATCTCAATCTCCATTCTGACTGTGTTACACCAGCCCAACGGATCTCTCCAAGGAAGCAGAAGCCCATTGTTGAAACCAGTGTCACATATTCCTTTGAGCAGCAAGAAGAAAGGGCTGAAGTCCTATGCTATTTTTAATATTTGCTTAATTAACAAATATACACACAGAACAAAGAGGTGGTGGTGGTGGTGGTGGGGGATCTGCTACCCTACAGCAGACTGAAAGAGAAAGAGAGAGAGAGAGACCGAGAGCACTTCTTGTGCTCATAGAATTCAACATTCTCACCTCCCCATTCTCTGGGCAGTCAAAAATACCCCCAGCATTTCCTGTGCCCCAGAAGCAACTTTCATTTGGCATTTCAGATTGCTATGGGAGGAGGGGAATGAGAAAATTGTGCTTTGAGAGGAGAAATCATTACTCCTGCAGAAAACGTCTTATAGGTCCCAACCACTGATTTTACTGACTTTAAGCATTCCTGACTGTAGTGGATTGCACATGGGCCAAAAGCAGTGGTGTGAAAACGGTGTAAAAGGGTTTTAAATGGTGTAAAAGGGTTTACACGGTTTTCGCACCACTTTCGCACTGCTGTTTTTGGCCCATGCGGAATCCGCTTGTGTTGGATTGTGACCAAGCTCTAGTAATTCTTAAAATGTTTGCCTTTGAATGTTTAACTGTAATATACACAGTGTAAATGTGTGAATGGTCTATAAGAAAGCTTTTCCACAGATTTTACAACATCTATTGTATCTGCCTTATCTATTGTATCTACCTTATTTGTCATTGCCCACAGAACATACATGGCTGCTCAGTATTATTTTATTCAAGAGTATGCAGGGAAGGAATTTGCATAGGTATCATCGTACAGAGAATTGGAAAACCAGATTCAGAAGAACCAAAAATTTCTTGCTTTTTTCAGCGTTATGTAAATGTCTTGCTGACTTGAAGGGAAATTAATCTAAACCAGTTTCTACAACTTGAATAGTACTTCAAGTACTACATTGGCGAGTTATATTTCACAAAGCTGACTGAAGTCTAATGGGTATTTTATATGTTTACAGTCAATTGGGGTGTGATATGGAGGACAAGAACATAAAAGACTGAACCTGTTTTTTAACGTAACAGTATTTGTACACTGGTAATTTTTATCACTCTGGCCCCTTCCACACGGAGGCGGAAAGGGTTGGGTCGGCATAATCTACGCCGACCCGACAACGCTGGGACCATCCGCATGGATGGTCCCAGAACCGGCTGGGACGATGGCGCCGCAGAGCGCCATTGCCCGGCCGACCCGCCTCTTCCCCGTCCCTCTCCCGTCGCCTCCGTCGCCCTGCTGGCTTCCATAGACCCGCCCACGCTGCCCTCCGACCTCCAGGGGTCGGAGGACAGCGAGGGAGGGCCTTCGGAGGCCAGCAGGGTGACAGAGGTGACGAGGTGAGTGGGAGAGGGATGGGGACAACAGCACATTCCCGGAGGTGCTGTTCGCACCGCGCCGCCGGGAATGCGCTGTTGTGCCAAAAACCTCCCTCCAGGAGGGAGGTTTTTGGAGGTGGCCTGAGGCCGCCCTGGGGGAGGGGAGCCATGTCAGCGCTGCTGCGTTGTGGCAGCTCCGCCTGTGCGAACGGCTCCCTGGGGACGGCGTTTTTGCCGTCCCCAGGGTGTCGTTATTGGCCCGTGCGGAAAAGGCCTTAGAATGCCATCCTAAGCAGATTTATAACTTCAAAGTCATTAACTTTAATTCTGCTTCAGGTGCCACTATCCTCTCCCAAATGTGGTCAAATTGTAATGGTTTAAAGAATATAGTTTAGATAATTTGGGGACACATTCCCAAGAGTTGAATGATTTATACAAAAAGACCCTAGATGGAACAGTCAATACCTTATTAAAAAGATACTAACTTTGTCATATCACGTAACACTTTGGACAGTCATTCTGCAATGTCTACCATCCTGGCTATCATTACTGCCTTACTTCTCCATTATCCTAAACAATAAAACATTAAGCCTTCGAATATTGCAATGTTGAACCCTCAGCCAGTGAGGGAGCTCTCCTAGTGAGAGTGACATTCCTAGTGACATTCCCCCTGGCTTGGCAACACTGCTCTGTGGGCCCCAAGAAGTCCTCCAAAAGCTGATCTGGGCAATGGAGGAGCTGCTCCGCCACTGGCACCCTCTTGCCTTTCCCACCCCCCAAAACTGAGCCCGGCCGGCACCCTCCTCCCACTCCATCCGCATCCCCAAAAGCTGAGCTGCTCCACTGGCAGGTACCCTCCTCCAGCTGCCCCCAACCCCAAAAGCTGAGCCTCCCCCACCCTTAAAAGCCGAGTTTACAGGTGGGGAATGCTTCCTAGAGCCCATTGCATCCTCCTCCCCCCCCACAATGGACTTTTGATGCTAATTGTTGTATCATCTGAGTAAATCTGTTGATCATCTTAGCCTCTTCTATTCTTTTATATTTCCATGCCATGTGATCTCTTTTCATACAATATATAATTCTTGGTAATATTGGGTTGGATCCCGTGATCTGGCAGTATAAAGTGCTGACACCTCTAGGTCCTCCTGGCTTTCTACTTTTCTTAACAACCCTTATATATATTGTCACAACAAAAAGGGCAAGAGGTTTACCTTTTGAAAGTGAAAGCTGGGAACTGAGAGAAACTAGCAGATTAGATCCTGTCAATGCAAGGTTATAACATTATTAGGCTATAGTTCAATAGCCATTATAATTTAGAAAACAGGTGTAGGGTTGAAGCAAGGAAGATGGCATTGATATAGGTAGAGCATTCCAAAGTTTGGTCTCCCTGTCTAGATGGCTTGCTAATGTGGATTCCATTCTTTCTGGATAGATCATTATAAACCAAGCTTTGCAAAAGGAGATACCATGGATGGGGAAAGTCTGGAAGGTAGACAATTAGAGAGCAATATTGTGTTGATGCTTCCAAATAATCCCGCTGGCCCCTGGAAACCAAGGTGGAGTAAAACCTCAATGTAAAGACAGCCTATGATTGCGTTCTCAGAGTTTCCAAGAAGCAGAAGGACTTAACAATAACTTCAAGACAGTTGATCAGTTTCGGATATGTTTGGATGTATTAGACAAAAATGTGAGAATTGTCACAAAGCATCTCTCAAACAGGTTGTGGTGGGTTTTCCGGGCTGTGTGGCTATGGCCTGGTAGATCTTGTTCCTAACGTTTCGCCTGCACCTGTGACTGGTCTCCTCAGAGGTGTATCACAGAGAGAAGTCTGTTACACACTGAGTCCTATGGGAAAAGGTTGAAGGAGCTGGGTAGTTTAGCCTGGAGAGGAGAAGACTAAGAGATCTCCAAGTTTATTCTCCCCCACCCCTTCCAACAGCTACTCTAATCAAATTCTGAGAGCCTCTTTGACTGCATTACACTAATACATGGGAACGTTGAGAGACTCTTCATCAGTTTCCCATGTCATGCCTGAGACCTGTCCATGGCTGCCCCTGTATTCCCACAAATTTAGTCTTCTGGCCAGAACTGGGTGAGTAACTCAGGCTATATTCTCCATCCCACATTCAAAGTAGGAATCATAAAAATTGTCTGGCAAATAGACACATGATTCAATTTTGGAGCCAAAATTATTGCTTCAGGTGCACCCACATCTTTTATGTACTCTTTATGTCTTTACTTCCACTATGTGCTTCTCAGATGTGAAGGAAAATTGTTTCTACTTTCCACAGCAATTAGCCAAGTTCATGTGCTCAGACTGAAACTACATAGTTATGCTCTCAGGTGCAATTTTATGAAACAGATATCTAGGAAAATGAGTTTTATGAAATCTCTCATATGACAAGTCACATTTAACTGTTTCTTATTTACCCTGTGACTTAAAAGCCACATACCACATTTATTACTGTTAAAACAGTAGCATGATGCTGTAGTCATCCAAAGCTTATGGTAAAGATGCATCATCTTCCACAAACAATTGTTCACAAAGCAACTATGAATTTAAAAAAATGAAATGAAGTGATTGGTATGTGCTCCACTGAAATTGAATGAGCCCAGTAGCACTTTAAAGACTCACACACATTTATTTCACCTTTAGGTTGATCCTGCACTGAGCAAATAGTTGGACTATATAGGGCCTATATAGCCCCTTTCAACTCTATGATTCTGTTGACTTCAAGGGCAGATCCATGAAGAGTGCATTACAAAAATCTAGTCTCAATGTTGGCATAGATCCAGGTGGCTAAATCAGTTGTGTCTAGATAAAAGCTATCTTCCAGAGTTGATGAAGTTGGAAGAAAGAGTTTTTTTTGTAGTTATATCAACTTTCTTTTCCAGCAGTATGCTCTTAAGTGAGCCAACAGTGGTCAGGTGAACCCCACTGAAAGTGCAAAATATTTTTAAAGGCCTCAGCCTTCCTATCCAGGATAACCTTCTTCTTGTAAAGGATCAATTTCTGTTTGTTCTCTTAACCATATAACCACAGCAATCATCCCAGCAAAAACTACAGCATAACCCATAAGTACCCATGTAATAGAAAAGGCAAAGCATCCCTCCCCAGCCACAGTCCTGCCCATAAGCCCCACTGTAGCGCAGGATGGCAACTACAGTTGTACCCAATCACAGCCCACCCACTCACACTACATAAACCTGACCCAGAATGCCACATAATTCACTATAAGCTTTTATGAGTCAGAGTTCACTTAATTAAATGCAAACATTTGGTGCAAACATACTAATTTCATGGCACCAGAGCCATGAAGACAGAATTCTGAGCCCAGCGGAGTCCAGCTGAGATCTGGGAGAGGGGAAAGAGATGCTCACTTTGCCTTTATTGAGCTGGTTTCCTGTGTCTTTTGTATTGCTTAAGAGAAAATTAATTTACAGGCTTCAAAGGGTCAGTGAGAGCTTCTTGGCACAAGCCAAAGGGCTCTTAGCCCGAGGCCCAAGTCAGTTATTTGTACAGATTGGGAAATTCTAGAATGAATGTTATGCCCTCATGTATCATCTAGTCATCCTTTTAGCATTCTATAGATCTGCTTTTAGCAATCCCCTAGAATTCCACACCAATGTTTCAACATGCTTGTTTGCATTGTTCTTGCTTTTCAGAACTTTTCCCTAGACAGACAGGCATTAACTTTCCTCCTAGAAGGCACCTTCATTTATACTGTTAGATGCTGGAGAGCAGGTAGCAATAGCTTTGCTCTTGATGAAAACAGGTAGTTTTGCAGTTTTGAAGATCATCTTAGTATACACCATAAAATGCACCCAACTTGAGCCAAAACCATGGGAAGATGTAGAGAGATTTCTCAGATATTACTGCCAAGATCTGAAACTCTGTCTCTAATCCACATCTTATCCCCATATGGAGACACCCATTGATAAACCCATCCAAATAAACATGCATCTAGTTTAATGGGAAATGGATGAGAATCATGGTGCAAATGCATCCACATAACTGAGGACACAAACCTCAACTTATTGTCTTATTGAAATAAGTGTTATTTTTTGTTATATTTTTCTTTCTGTGAGAGCCCAAGCCTAGGATCTCCCAGTCCATCACACCCCCCATATTGTGAGTTGTAAGTTGTAACTTGTCCCTTTCACCTGTGGCTGCCAATGTGAAAAAAAAGTTTGTGTGATCTAGTCCAGCACTTGTTGCGTTTCAAAGATGTAAGTTTGGACAGCCACTAACCATTGCTGTTGTCTTTCATTTTGATTCCTCCTGTCCTTCAGCCATTGCTGGACTGTATGGTCTGCCTCAAAACAAATGCATGTTACAACAGGTATCAAAGAGCTGTTACAGCCCTCTTTCACCCCTAAGGCATGGGTCCTTGCTAAGACCTGTGTCCCATCAGATAATTTGGGGGCCATTCCTTCCTGCCATAAACCAATCAAAATGGAGCTTCCTGGCAGTATACCTGAGGAACGTTCTGGACCACAAACATCAAGGGATCCATTAGATGATCCCCATTCTGTAGCCTCTCACTGGCACAATAAGGAAGTATGCTTTTTAGAATCTGATTAAATTGCTCCATCAGTTTGCCTATTTGTGGGTGATCAATGGATGTCTTGAGGTATGTCATGTCTAACAATTTTCACAACTGTTGGAACAGATGCAATGTGAAACTGTGCCACTGGTCTGTCAGGATCACCTGTTGCATGCCTACCCATGGAGAAAGTGACACCAAGGTCCTGGCTTCCACAGGTGTTTTAATCATCTGTAGTATAAAGACCACTGGGAATCTTGCGGCATAATCCAGAATTACCAGAATGAAATGGTTACCCTGAGGGGTGCGAATTAATGGACTGATGAGTCCATCCCGATTCTTGCAAACAACTGTGCAGTCATGGGAAAGGCCTCCAGCAGGGCTGAGGTAGGATTACAGTATCATGGTACTGAGTCCCCCTCCCCATGGTACTGAGGGAATGATATGTCACTAAGGCCAGCCCAGAAGAAAAGGGCCCAACTTAGGGCACCAAAAATTCATCTTCAGCCGTTTCTTTCTCTCATTTATACCGTTTTTCTTCCTCGCACTTTCCACTTTGTGTTTGCTCTGTACCTATGTAGATGCAGCATAGTGATGAAATGGCATTCCCCCCCCCCCCCCGAGAAATATTTGTACAAGCTGTGGCATTTATGCCTCACACAACATCACACAAGCCCTGCACATACAATGTACATGTGCCAATGTATACAGAGGTAACAGGACAAGCAATGCTGGCCTTACCCCCTGCCCAACCATGTTGCCTCAGATTGGGAATACTTATTTTCTTATGTACATTATGTACATTTTGTGTGCTGATGTTGAAGCGAATGTGTGCAGGCATAGGTGAAGTTAGTGTACTTGGTCAGAAGTGAGTGACAGGAACAGCACGATTTTTCCTATCTCCTTTCTCTATATATGTGTTGCCCTCCTGTAGCCACAATATGAAGTCCACTGGGCTGTTGTGTTCCTTATAGAGCTCTGCCATATTTCTATGAATCCCAGAGAGCCAGTGTGGTGTAGTAGTTAAAAGTATCAGACTTCCAGGTTCAACTTCCCACTCTGCCAAAGACACTTGCTATGCGACCTTGGGCTAGTCACATACTCTCAGCTTTGACCCTGGCAAGTATTTGGATGAGAGACCTCTAAGGAATGCCAGGGGCATGACGTGGAGGCAGACAATGGCAAACTACCTCCGAATGTCTCCTGACTTGAAAACCCTACAGGAGCCACCATAGGTCAGCTGTGACTTGACAAAAAGAAAGAAGGAAAGAAGGCTCACTTCTCTAGCACAAGCAGCCCTTCTGTGCAACCTTTATCACTGATTTGTATACAAAATCCTATGTCTATATATGGAACTTGCTTACTGGAGTGAATTGGGGCACTGAACTGGGCTTCTGAAAATATAAATCCAAAGATTAAATATACTTTTTACTATTAGCAAGTCTTCTTCACTTCATCTGGGGACTTTAAGCTAAATCTTCATTTTCCTCCAGTGTTGCTCACTTTTGGTAACATGAATGTTAATTATTGACCAGGCAAAATTAAACACTTGAATAGCTGTGATATGTAATTGTGTTCTCTAAGAGAAACTCAGGGGACTGTAGGCCATTAAGAGCTTTATTTGTTTATTTACTTAATTTGCCCTTGTCTTTCTCTACACCAGAGAGTCAGAATGGCTTGCACTGTTTTCCTCTCTTCGGTTTTATCCTCACAAGAACCCTGTGAAGTAGGCTAGGCTGAGAGGGAGTGAGCAAGCTTCCATGGCAGAGTGGAGATTCAAACCTGTCTCTCTCAGGCCTTAGCCTGACATGCTAACCACTATACCACACTGTCTCTTCCAGGACTTTCCCCCTAGTTTCCCTTATTACCCTCTATTTGGTTGTTTTTTTAAAAAAAAACACCCCAAAACCATACAGTGAAATCCAATGATTCCTCATTAGGGGCTCTCCCAGTGCCAATTTCCTGGTGAAAAATTCTGTAAAGACCAAAGTGCAATATGACAGTGTTACTCACCCACGTAGTAACAGATGGTAACAGTGTATTTAAATGGATTTCCTATATTGGCAGTAAAAACATCAAATCTGCTCTGATGATTTCCAGAATGATCTATTTATGGATCTATTAATAAAGATAAAGCTTTGCATCTTTACAGTTAAGTATGTCCAAAATATTGAATGGGACATCAGCTTTCAGCACAAAGCTTTCAATTTACACTGCTGTTTCCAGTGTCACATTTTGAGTGAGCAGAGTGGAACACCACAAAGACTGAATGCAGGGGGTGGGAGTGGGAAGGCAGAGATATGACAGCCATGGGAACTGGGGCAGACAACATATGGGGAAAGCTGCAATCTGGCTGCCTCATAGCTGTTGTACTAAATTCAGTAGCTGCTGTGCTGCTTCCATAAGAAAGCATCACCATGTGGAAAAGGTGGAAGTCTCCCTTAGTATGCCCCTAAGTATGTTTAACTAACTTTTTCTACCTTTGGTAATAATTTATTTTGCTGCACGCTCACCATCTTGCATACGGTATGGTTAGAAGCCATATAGATTCAGCCAGGGGAATAAACAATGCCAGAAACAAAAGCTAATATCATCTGCTGTATGTTGTTGGCAGTGGCATACCAGGGCTAAATTGATCCCGTGGACATGATTGCCTCCCCCTGCCCCCCCCCCCGCCCAGCTCCCCGTGCTTCCTCCCATACTTTCCCCCTGTGCTCCACTTATAGGAGGGAGCCAGCAGGGAGGGCGGGGGAGGGTTGGGCTTAGGGGGCTGGGCTCGGATGGGTGCTGAGGTGGCAGGCCAGTTCCTGGATACCATGCACCAGCATACACCTGACCTGGCTGGCATCCGGCGTCCTCCCACGTGATGGAACTGCATGCACCTGGGGACATGGAATATCCATGTTCCCATTAGCGGTACCTTTGTCTTAGTTCGATCCTTTGTCTTAAAAAAAACCCCTCTCCCTCCCTTGCTTACCTGCAATTTGGCTGGATCCAGCATTCAACTGTGACCTCCACCTCCATAGTTCACATGCATTTCAGAGGCGGCGTGTGCAGCTCAACACTGGACTTAACCCAGCTGTATTCAGCTTTAAACTGTGGACTTTGGAGATGGAGTCCATAATCTAAAGCTAGACCAGGTCCAGCTGAGCCTGCAGTTGAACGCAGGCCTGACCAGGCCCAGTGTTCAACTCTGCACCTGCCTCTGAAGCCCACGTGGGTCTCAGAGACAACAGACAATGGTGTTCAGCCCTGCACTGCATTCTACCTCCCACATGGAGTTCAGAGGGAGACATATTTTGGGGGTTCAGGTTTAATAACCTGAATATTTTCAGAAAAACATAAAAAATCCCAATGTTGTATTGGCTTTTTTCAGATTTTCCCAAAAAATTCCAGGATTTATAAATCCGAATCCCCCAAATAGCATTTTTGTCCACCCCTAGTTGCTGAGTTTTTTGCCATCAAGTGGCACCTGACTTATGGAAACCCTACACATTTTTCAAGGTGAGGGATGTTCAGAGGTGGTTTCCATTGCCTGTCCCTGTTTGGCAATCCTATATTGTGTTTCACATAAAGACATTATTAGATCATAATATTAGACCAAACCACAGAACAAAGCATACCGAACCTTCTTTGTTGTGGAATGTTCTGCCTAGTGCCTACCTAGCCCTGCTCCCTCCATCTGTTTGCAAGTTTGAAAGTAAAAATGCATTTTGGCATAAATGGTCTTATATCAAAGTACCATATTCAATAACACACACAATAATGGTTTTGACAAAGGCAGGGTGTAAAGATTTCTGTATGTAATTGAGAAAGAGCCTGGTTGGGTGGAGATGATGAATTTCTAGCCAATCACCCTGCACCAGTGAAGTGCACATGACTTTGGCGGGTGAGACACACAACTGCGACAGCTCCAACTGCTGAGGACCAGGACAACTCTGATTCACTCCCCACTCCCAGCAATCATTGCAATGCAATCTCAGTGTCTCATAACTGAAAGGTGGTTGCTTTTTCATTCCTTCTCACCCTCCATTCCTCCGCCCATTCCATTGCCATTTCCTTGCTGCCTCCCCACTACCTTTCTCTCCATGGTGGCCACTTTTTCATTCCCTTCCATCTTTCCTTCCTCCACCTGTTTGATCAAGATATGGGCCTGAGGCAACATTCTGAGCACAGGAGACAAATCAAGCACAGAGCCTGCATACATGGGGGGGGGGGGGAGAGATGAGGATGGAACACAGAGCAGCAAAAGAATAAAGGGGAGAAAGAAGAATCCATTGTTGGGAACTGAGCTACCCCCCTGGGGTTGGGAGTCTGTGTTGGGAGCCCCTTGGGGATGGGACGGTATAGAAATCGAAATAATAAATAAATAAACAAACAAACAAACAAACAAACAAACAAATAAATAAATAAATAAATAAATAAATAAATAAATAAATATGTGGGAGCAAGAGAAAGAGAAAGAAGCAGGCAGAGAGGGAGAGAGAGTGAAATATCAAACAATGGCCAAAGAATCACAAGCAGTCAACATTTGCTAGGAGGCAACATGAGGCCTTCACCTCTACCCTGATGTTGGGCCTTCCAAGGAACCAGCTACCACTGCATGAGACAGGATGCTGGACTAGATGGACTGCTGGTCTGATCCAGTAGGACTTTTCTTATGTTCTTATGATTATTCAGCTAAATGTGTGAAATGAACTGTGATTATGGTGAATGCATACTGATATCACAAATTCCTATTGTAATGTTTTGATCTGTGATGATTCAGAATGATTGACATGAACATTGTCATGTTGATGGTGACTTTTCCACTCTTTGTACATAATGTTAAGCAACAGACAGTATGAATCAAAAGCATCACACAATGACTCTTTCTGATATATTACTGGCAGCTCAAAAGAAAAAAAACAATAAAAGTCCTGTTGGACAGGAGTACACACTTCTCTATTTCCTGGGCAGGAGAAAGGGTGAGGAGCAAATCTAAGGCAGAGGTGGGGCCAAGGATACAAAGATAGCTGAAAACTAAATAATGAAGCACATACCTTTATTACATTAATTAAAACAAATTTATTATTTGGTAGAGTATTAATTAGAAAAATGTCACAATCATTCTCTCTCCTTGTTCATGGAAGAGGTTTCTCTTGGTCACCCCATGAGTGGCAGAAACTGGTTCTCCAGTTTGCTTTGCTTACAGTTGGGGCCACTTCTGCCTGCCTCGCACATAAGCTTCTGCCTGCCTCGCACATAAGAGTTTGGGATAAGGTGTCCTGTGTGGGGGTGGGAGGATGCTGCTCAGGTCATTGGCCTACTTAGTTTTTTTCTTGTGCTTCTAATGGCCAATATGCCCCTGGTGGTCTTTGATACTGTTCAAAGTTGCTCTGCCGTTGCTTTACATTCTTCTTGGAAGAAGAACTTGAAGTTCTGCTTGATGGAGTGGTAAGTAACTTTTTTGAATAGCTGGATTTAGCATGTCCAAACATGTGAACACAATTGGCAATAACTAGCATAAAATGAGATGCAAAGCTCTCCAAGTTCCATGAATATACATCTGCTTCTTCCAGGATCTCCTCAGATGACACAAGCCTCAAGGAACACCCCATAATTAGAAGCAACCACTCGCAAGGAAGTTTTTCTAGCAATCCACTGCAAAAAGGAAAAATCAGCAGTCAATCAGATATAACTTTAAAAACAAAGCAGCTCTTTGTACAGCTGGTAGATAGTAATCTTTGCTTTATAGTTTACATTCTTTTGGTTGGGAAAATCCACAATAGAGTCTACACAACCAATGATAAATTCATTGATCAAAAGATAAAACCAAAACCAAAAGATAGGAAATCAAAACAAAACCGTTCCAGTGAGGGGGCAAGGTGTGGTGCCTGGTAATAGCATGCTGCCAGGACATGGGCCCAGCACAGATCACTTGTCACATAAACCAACTGCTACCCAGCCTCTGGGAGCCAGAAGGGGAGAAAGGGAAGGAGGGATGGCAGAAGGGTGCTTGTAAAAAACCAGTTGTTAAATTGTTGAAGGCTTTCATGGCCGGATTCAAATGGTTGTGGTGGGTTTTCCGGGCTGTGTGGCCGTGGTCTGGTGGATCTTGTTCCTAACGTTTCACCTGCATCTGTGGCTGGCATCTTCAGAAGTGTATCACAGAGTGTTTAATAGACTTCCCTCACTTGTCTGTTCTTGGTCAATTGCCACCCATATCACTGAGTGATCTGGAGGTATTCTGTTTTGAAAGATGGAGAAGATGCTATTTGTCCACTTTTACCATCCCATACACAATATTATAAGTCACATTGCTCCTTACTTGTATTTTTTCCTAAGCCATGCACATGTTAACTGTAGGTAACATTCTCCAAATCCACAATCATCAGAAAAGGAAACCTCCATCTTCTGCAACATTTTTCTGTTCTACCGCACTATTTTGGGGTAGTAATACCTCTGAATATCAGCTGCTGGGGACAAAAAACAGAGAAAGTGTCTTGCAATCATGGCATCCTTGTAACTGGCCAGAAACATTTGCTGGGCATGAAACAGAATGCTGGTCCAGTCTGATCCTGCAGAGCTCTTCATAAGTTTTTATGGAATAGAATTCTTCCCAAGAGGGATTCCAGGTTTCTGTTGTGGTTGCTCCCACTGCATGAAATTCCTTTGCATATTTTGCTAGGGGCACTGTGGAGTTTGTCACTCAACTCTTTTCATGCAATCATTTTAAACACTGTGAACCATGCATTAAAAACTATAGGAAGGTCCCACTTTTTGGTACAAGCACACCCAGAACTATAGTCCCTGCAGGTCATCTCTATCTTCAGAAATAATGGACTGGTTACTCAATAATAAACAGATTTCATCGTAGCATTGTCATACAATTATTTGTTTAAACATTGCCATGGCCAACCCAAATTGTCCCCTAACCTCTTAAAACATGATCAAGAAGGGTAATAAAATGCCTGTGGGGAATAAAGCAGCCTTAGAACACCCTCCTAAAGATTTCCAAGACAGCCTTCCTGTCAGGAACAAAGCCTGTTAATTGAGGAACATTTCTATGTATTCGATGTAACCTGATTAATGTGTAATCTGATTGATATGTAAAAGACCTTTCTCTCTTTTCCTCTCACTTCTGATCTTTATGGCTTTAACATGGATTGTAGATAACAAGGCTAAGTGACTCTGGAGTCATCCTTCGAGAGAAACAGGATGTGCCTGTTGACCCGAGGGGGGAGGCTAGCCAGGTGGCTGAATCTATATCATGGCCTTGAGGTGCCTAAGCCTCTAAACAACTCTCTTCACACTTTCTCTGGGGAAAAAAGGAGGGAGAGAACCAATTGGGAACACAGGGCGCCACGAAAGCTAGGTCTGGCAGAACTGGCTTTCTCAATCTAGGTACTATGCAACTTTTCAATAAACACTACTGATCAAGAATCCAGAGTCTGTTCACTGGCTAAAGGGATGAGACCTAACAGTAATCATGCATAGACTGGAGGACAATTTATCACACTACTCACATTCATTTTACATCAAAACTGTGAAAAGAGCAATTGTCAAAGGTAGTCCAAAAAGGCTCTTGCTTTTGTCACATGTTAGGGACTTTTATAATATTGTTCAAAGGATGCTTCCCCTTTGCACTCCATGTGCTTTTTTATAAGGATAGGCATTTTTATCTGCCTGAGGCTCTATCTAATGCTGCGTCACAACGCAGGCAAGCCAGAAGCGTGCTTGTTTTGTGCCAGCTCAGACCTCAGTATGATGATTCATAGATGGGATAGAAGAGCACTTATGAGTCATTACCTGTGCCTGTCAAGTGCTTCACACGCTCTTTCTATTTCTTACATAATGCAATGATCAATTAATAGGGTGCCAAAGCAAACTAATTGTCCTAAACTGCCTGCTTATACTTATGATTATGATTATTTAGTGCCTATGAGCCCATAGATTTTCATGGGGAGCATTCAACATGTATTTAATTTTTTCCATTGAAAACACAAGGCCTTAAAAAAAGTACTTAAATATGTTTTTAATCAGGCTGTGTTACCTGGTGAGGTTGCATGGGTGCCTTTGATCTCACTACATGTTGGAAAATCTGCCAGGATGTTCAGCAAATTGGGCAAATTTTGAAGCCATCGATGACCAAAATTCATATCACAGTTCAGCTTCTGCTGCACAAATCATTAGTAGTGTTGCTCCAGGTAGGTGCTTTAAACCAATGCAATGGATTATGCCATCTGCAGCAACAGCTGTAGCAGTACTATCAGTGCTGTATGTCTTTTTATTTAATTTTAGTTGTTCAGCAAGTTACAAACACCTGAATTGATGGAGTTAACTCAGTGAGATATGGGAGATTGGTTCCTGGATGATTGGACATATGTTTTAAGGCTGAAAGATACTTGTGAGTGGTTGCAATTTGTGTGTGTGTGCCTTTACCTTTTTGCTGTGTCCTTAGGCATAGTTACTAATTTCCCTCTGAAAATGTATTTAGTCTTGTCAGTTTTCACGGTTAATGACAATTGTGTGTGTTAAATGCTGTCAAGTTCCTTGCAATTCATGGCAACCTTATGAATCAATGTCCTCCAAAACACCCTATCATTAACAGCCTTGCTCAGGTCTTTAGTCCATCTCATGTTGGGCCTCCCTCTTTTCCTGCAGCCTTCAACCTTACCTAGCATTATTGCCTTTTCCCAGTGTCTCTTGCCTTCCCATTATGTCATTCAGTCCAGTTGTGATTTGATCTAGCACCCATTTACCGGCGGGGGGTGGGTGGGTGGGGGGGGTGGGGGGGTTCCATGGTTTCTGTAATGCTCTCTTCCAACACAAATTTCAAGTGAATCTTTTTTCTTCCTGTCCGCTTTCTTCACTGTCCAGCTTTCACACTAATACATAATACAAATTAAACAATATTGGAGCAAGCTGGCATCTAATGCCCTTCTGTAAAGGAATAGAATTGGACAAATTGTTTTCTAAATTACAGTGAACCCAAGCCAAAGGTCAATCATATATTTTCTTGTTTAACAATATTTGGTCAGTTGAAGTTTTTCCTAATTTTTCCCACAAGCAGTCCCTTGGGATTGAATCAAAAACAGTTTAGAAATCCATGAAGGTGGCATATAAATTGCTTTTAGGAACTGATGTATATTTCCTGGCTAAATGATTTAAAGCTAAGCTTTGATCTGTTGTTGATCTTCCATTGAAAAAGCCTGCTTGTTCAGGACCCAGAATTTCTTCAGAAATTACTCAATCCAATAATCTCCGTAATAAAAAAGGAGTAGAGGTTCCTAATGAAGACAAGCGAATAACTGGGTGATAATTAGATGGATTCATCCTACCTTCATTTTTATAGATAGGCACTATAATCAGTTGTCTCCACACACTTGTACTACAGCTGTTCAGGTTTTGTAGCATATTTAAAAATGTGAATACATAATCAGCCCTTAATATTTTCCCCATGTCCCCTGATGTCCCTATTCATCTGGCCACTGACTAGCAGATGTCACTGATGAAGAAAATGCTTGCTGTATATAGTACCATGTTCTTTCCAAACAAGAGATGAGATAGATGAAAACTTGGATCAGAGTCTTTTGTGGCTACATAGACCTGGTTAGTCTCTGAGATCTGAGCTTGTCCCGAAACTGTACAGCACACTTTCTGTTGCCCACTCTGCGATGAAAGTGAAGTATATAAACCCCATTTTATGGCAGAGGGCTGAGTTTTCTGATAGTTCCAAGATGACCTTCCTATTAAACAGCCCCACCTTAGAAATGTGCAAGAGTGCAGCTAAATTTCTGCAGGAATGGAAGCCATTAAGCAGTATTATACCAATATTTTAGGGCCATTTTTTAAAAGTTACTGTCTTGGGGTGGAGAGGGAGTGTTTCAATGACAGTAGTCCAGTCACTGAAAAGTGAGCTGTAGATGAGTGGGAGTGGGCTGGACAAAGAAAACTAACAGAAACATTACACACTAAGAAAAAGCCAATTCAAAATTGGCTTCCAGAAAAAAACATTGTGGTAAAAATGGTCTCAAAAAAGGCCAGGAAAAAACTGAGGGGGAAAAATGAAGTGAAAATTAAAGGGACAAAATGTATGCAGAAATCAGGGGTTAAACTGAAATAGTATGGGGTCAGGACAGACAAAAATCTTGTGTGGAAAAGTCCAGAATTTCCATTTTTGGTTAACTTTTTTTAATCCCCCACCCATTGCTATATTGATGTTCTTTTCACAAGATATAAAAAGTGAACATGAAGATGATTGCTAAATTTAAAAATTTGCCCCAAGAGGATGAGAGTTGCAACCTCTGGAAAACTCCCAGAATATGATCTTGATATTTCTGAGAGCATTTCACAACCAGCAGAAATCAGCAGGAGTTCACTGAACTCCCTGGGTAATCCTGAGAGGTGCTTCTGCCCATTTCTGATCAAAAATGTGCACAATTGGACTACACAGGGCTAGGATATAAGTTTCTGCAGTTGTGGAGGAAGCCCTGGGTTTGCAGAAAAATATGAAACATTAAAAAAATGGAGAGCTAAAAGATCCTCCCCTAACTAGTAACAGAGGTGTCTGTGCATACAGATATTGTGAGGAAAAAAATAGTTATTTACATTTGAATTTTGCTTTGTCAGAACAACCAAAATGCACACCCAAAAGTCAATGCCATGAACAGAGAGAGGCAATGTGGGGATGGAAGCAGCAGCAGAGTGGAAAGAGACGCTGTGGGGGGACTGTGAGAAGGGAGTTCTGCTTATAGAGTGGTAAAACAAAAGACTGGGAGGATGGGGTGAACAGACATGGGGGAAAACTGGAGAGGTAGTTGGATGAGGGGATAGGAAGGAAGAAAGGTTGGGCAGATGTGTGGCTGGGGAAGAGAAAGAAAACAGTAAGCACATGCAGGACTGGAAGGAGAATCAGGGCAAAGGAGTGGTGTGGGCGAGTGGAGATGGAGCCCTCCAGGGTTCTTCTCTTGTACATTCATTTTTTTAATACAATGTAATTGACTTTCAGTGCTTCTTAGAAAACAATTTATGGTAAGTACAAAATGGTCATATCTTCATTGGATGCAGTGGCATTTCTATTGCAATTCTGTATTGCAATTTAGGTTCTATGTTTTTTGTTTTTCCAACTTGGGAGTCACCTATTTTGTATACAAGAAAATAGAGTCTAATAAATGGAAAAAACTTTTCCCCATGAAATCGCTTTGAAAAAGAAGTCATTTAAAATGTTTTGGGACTGGAAATAAAATGTTTGGCAATAAAAACAATGTGTAACTCCATGGAGGAAATGTTTTCTTTCCTGCCTCAAAACGTTTTAAATGAATCCTCTTTTCAAACGATTGTCTAGAATGTTTTGAAAATGTCTTCAGTTGCTGTTCAGTCTATTGACTATGTTTCCCATGTTTTTCTGCTTCTCTGAACTTCCTCCTTGGCGTGATTTTCTGAGCTTGTTCAGTTCTCCCTCGCCTGTTTATTTGCAACATTTATTTATTTATTCTTTTATTGGGGTGAGGCAGTCTTCAAAACATCAAGTGTATGAGCATGAGGCTGTGAAGTACGGCTTCAACACAGAACTCAAATAAGAGGGAAAAAATAATTAATGGCAGCCAGGAATCATTTTGAGGGCGTGAGTGCAAAGAAAAACACTTTACAAATATTTTACAAATGTTTTAGGAGATTTGTGAGAAAAGGACCAATCACTCAGTGCTTGTCTGAAGCAAGATGTTCTGACCAGTGATCTGAAAAATACTTTAGCTGGCTATAGAAATGTCACTGACTTTCAGTGCTTCTTAGAAAACAATTTAAGGTACCGTAAGTACAAAATGGTTATATCTTCATTGAATGCAATGGCATTTCTATTGCAATTCTGTATTGCAATTTAGGTTCTATGTTTTTTGTTTTTCCAACTTGAGAGTCACCTATTTTGTATTGAATTAAATGTCTCTTCTCTTACAGTGAGTACAACAGGAATGCACAGCAGCAAATGACTTGACTTTCGGAGTTAGTATTGTGGTTGTGAATTACAACGTGACTAGAAAGATTTCCCTGTACATACCATATGTATTCATTTAAATCAGCTTCCAGTTTGCTTTGAGTCATAGCTATATGGGTTGCTGAGAAAAAATGAGTTTCTCAACCGCATTTGGGGCCGGATGAACACACTACAGACTAACTGCTTTGATAATCGGATTTGTCAATTGTAAAATTTATACAGCTGCTTGTGACTGGCTGATATGTAACTGTTATAAAGGGGAAAAGAACAGAATATGAAAGTTAGACTCGGTGTCAACAATAGCAGCAAGGGAGCAAATACCATTGTGTAATTACAGAGACATGTTTTATATGTTATTCTTTATAAAGGCCAGTGATAATACAGAACACACATTACATTATAAATTATTGCAGATTTGCTTAATTAAATTTATAACTATGTATTAAAGTTATGTGTATTTTTAAAACTTTAAATAACTGTCTAAACTTTAACTAATAATTGTGGAGAATAGTAACATCTTATGTTACACTACAAGGATCTGGTACAAAGTACTTTTGTATGGTGGTCCAATTATTACTACATATACGTACATTATGACATGGGCACATTTGAACCATTTAATACTGTAGATTAGTAAGTCATTGAATGGAAATTATGTGGAAATATGGAGAAGAGAGAAACTTACCTGAGTTCCAACTATAATTTGGTTAATAATAGATTACAAGGTAGAGAAATTAATCCGCTCATACCACCCACTAGAGAGACATTATGATTGCAAAATTGGGTTGGGAAATTCCTGGACATTTGGGGGCAGAGCCTGGGAAAGGGGATGGGGAAGGGTGTCAGTGCGGATGGGATTCCATAGAATTACCTCCAAAATTGCCAGTTTCTCTAAGGGGACTGAAATCAGCTATAATTTTGGAGATCAGCTATAATTCTGAGAGAACTCTAGACCTAGTTGGAGGCTGGGAATCTAGGAATTTTAGGAATCGCCAGAAACTCTAATAAAACCAACTTGGAGGTAAAACCATAGAGTTCTAGCAATTCCTAGAGCTTCCCTAAGCCACTAACAAATTTCCCCTGGAAGTGACAGATGGTGCTGTCATTTTAACCTTATACAAAAAAAAATTTATACAAAAAAAAATCAGTAACTCTCTAAAGAGTACCCTCTGAAACTGGTATATAGAACAGGACCATCACTGCTGAGCCTGTCTCTGACCTCTGCACATTGAATAAAATGTCAGCACACAGGCTCTGCAAAGAACTTTACTTTTTGCAGAGATTGCAATCAAGCAGAAGAGCTGATGATGATATATATGCACATGGGGCTCTGTGCAGAATGCAGCTGTTGGGGGATGAGGTCCACAGGTACAATTCTGCTCCCTTTTGTGCACCCAAGATTGAAGGATACTATTGTTTTCTGCTTTGGTCATACTAGTGCAGTGGTGGCGAACCTATGGCACTCCAGATGTTCGTAGACTACAATTCCCATCAGCCCCTGCCAGCATGGCCAATGCTTGCAGGGGCTGATGGGAATTGCAGTCCACAAACATCTGGAGTGCCATAGGTTCGCCACCACGGTACTAGTGTGTAGATATTGAATCCATATGGGTCTTTTAATGTTTTAATTGCCATTCAGTTATTACTACTGTTTGCCATGGCTTTAGTACCAATTGGACAAAGGATTATATGGCTTGGATCCCACCTAGAATTTTTATGGGTGCAAGGAGAGGTGATTTCCATTGGTTCCTTCCTCCTGTGGGACACCAATTTCAAGTAATTGCGGGAGTTTCCCATTCTTCTGGAGTAGCATTTTGGGCTGCCATGGGTGAAAATCAGTGAAAATCACCCTTCTCCCATGTTCATAGAAATTCTAGCCATGATATAAACCTGTGTACCTTGATGGTGTTAAATGAAATTAAAAGAATGAGTTGATATTCACTTTATACCTTTGTCAGGAAAGACTTTGTGCATACCGGGGTTTCAGATATTTCGTTCAGACAGGATTGCAGAATTATCAGGGAAGAAAAAAGGAGGAGGATTATGTATATACATCAACAAAAGCTGGTGTCAGGACATAACAATAATTCAAAAATTCTGTGATGAAAACTTGGAGTCCTTACTTATTAATTGTAAACCCTTTTATTCCCCTCGAGAGATAAATTCAGTTCTGTTTTTTTTGGTTTATGTTCATCCACAAGCGTCTGTAAAAAAGGCATTAAGAACTCTAGCCGATCAGATTATGGAGGCTGAAGCCAAATACCCTGATTCACTGGTTATTATTTTGGGAGATTTAAACAAAGCAAACTTAAGGGAAGACCTACCAAAATACTTTCAGCATGTCAACTGTCCCACCAGAGGCAAGAATATCTTAGACCACTGCTATACAACACTGAAAGATGCTTATCGGTCTTTACCACGAGCAGCTGTAGGCCATTCTGATCATTGCATGATTCACCTTGTACCTGCTTACAAACAAAGATTTAAAGCCACAAAACCAATAACTAAATCAGTGAGAACTTGGACTGAAGAGGCAAAGTTAAAGCTGCAGGCTTGCCTTGACTGTACAGACTGGAATATTTTTAAAGACACCTCTGCAGATTTGGATGAACTCACAGATACTGTAACATCATATGTCAGCTTCTGTGAAGATCTTTGTATACCAACCAGGAACTTGCGTATATATAGTAACAACAAACCTTGGTTCACAGCTAAACTTAAGCAGTTACGTCGTTCCAAAGAAGAGGCCTATAGAAAAGGTGATAGAATGCTGTACAATCAGGCCAGAAATGTATTAACAAAGGAGATCAGAGCAGCAAAAAGAAACTACTCTGAAAAGCTAAAAAATCAGTTTTCACCAAACGAAACAGCAAACATGTGGAAAACTCTCAAAAATATCACCGGTTACAGCAAACCACCTTCCCAAGCTGAAGGAAATCAGCAATTGGCAGACGACCTGAATGTGTTCTACTGTAGGTTTGAAAACAATCTACAGTCACCTTTCTCCACAACCTCTATCTCAGATGCACCAACAATAGCCAAACTTCCTACAACTGAACCCATTTCATTGGGTTTACAACCCCTGGTGATCTCAGAAAAGGAAGTGCAAGATCTATTTCACAGACAGAAGCCTGGAAAAGCACCAGGTCCAGACAAGATAACACCTTCTTGCTTAAAAGTCTGTGCTGTCCAATTGGCCCCCATCTTCACCCAAATCTTCAACAAATCACTAGAGATGTGCTATGTTCCTTCCTGCTTCAAACACTCCACTATCGTCCCAGTGCCGAAGAAGCCTTCCATCAAGGAACTGAACGACTACAGACCAGTTGCTCTAACATCTGTAGTTATGAAAACTTTTGAAAGGCTAGTGATGTACCATTTGAAAACCATCACGGATCCACTGTTGGACCCCTTGCAATTTGCATACCGAGCAAATAGATCGACAGATGATGCTGTTAATATGGCTTTGCACTATATCCTACAGCATCTTGAATCGCCAAAGACCTATGCAAGGGTCCTCTTTGTTGACTTTAGTTCAGCATTCAATACTATCATACCGGACATTCTTCTAACCAAACTAAATCAGCTAGCAGTACCTGAGCATATTTGTAAGTGGATCACAAGCTTCCTAACAGATAGGAAACAGCAGGTGAAGCTAGGAAAAATTACATCAGGACACTCCGTGGGGTCGAAGTAATAGGGGCCCCTCAAGGCTGTGTACTTTTCACCACTTCTCTTCTCTCTGTATACCAATGACTGTGATCTCAAACGATCCATCTGTTAAAATACCAAATTTGCAGATGATACAATAGTGATTGGTCTTATTCGAGACAACTATGAATCCGCATACAGACGGGTTGTTGAACAACTATCTCTGTGGTCCCACTGGAACACTCAAGAATTGAACACACGTAAACCCGTAGAAATGGTGGTAGATTTCAGGAGAAACCCTCCCATCCTACCTCTCCCTTTCACAATATTAGACAACACAGTATCAACAAGAGTAGAGACCTTTAAATTTCTAGGCTCCATCATATCTCATGACCTAAAATGGTCACCTAACATCAAAAATGTCATCAAAAAAGCACAACAAAGAATGTTCTTTCTGCGACCACTCAGGCAGCCCAAACTGCCCAAGGCGCTGTTGATACAGTTCTACAGAGGAATCATTGAGTCTGTCATCTGCACCGCTATAACTGTGTGGTTTGGTTCTGCAACCCAACAAGATCGACACAGACTTCAGAGAATAATCAGAACTGCAGAAAAAACAATTGCTGCTAATCCCTGCCTTCCCATTGAGGACCTGTATATTGCACGGGTCAAAAAAAGGCCAGTGAAAATATTTTCTACTGACCCCTCGTGATCCTGGACATAAACTGTTTCAACTCTTACCCTCTAAACGTCGCTACAGAGCACTGCACAACAAGACAACTAGACATAAGAACAGTTTTTTCCCGAATGCCATCACTCTGTTAAACAAATAATTCCCTCGATAATGTCAAACTATTTATTATATATTTATTATATAATTACTGCACTACTTTTTTTCATTATTCCTATTATCTATCTCCTCCCACTTATGACTGTATGACTATAGCCTGTGCTGACATTTCATTCATTTTATTTCATGATTTTACATTTTATGTTTTCATTACTATTGATTGTTTCCTGATGCTTACTAGACCTATATGACAATCATTAAGTGTTGTACCTTATGATTCTTGACAAATGTATTTTTCTTTTATGTACACTGAGAGCATATGCACCGGAGACAAATTCCTTGTGTGTCCAATCACACTTGGCCAATAAAGATTCTATTCTATTCTATTCTATTCTATTCTATTCTATTCTAGTCTATTCTATTCTATTCTAGTCTATTCTATTCTATAATTTCTTAACATACACTACTGTTCAAGACAGAATTCCAACAGTCACTGGATGAAACATTAAAACAAATAAGTGTTTGCACAAGCAGCCAGATCAGTGCAGCAGGTATTCACTTGTATCCCAACTTCTAGATTGTATTTCATTTTTTTTATACTCCCTAGTTCCTCCACTAGGTAAATAATAGAGTTTGCTGACCTCTAGTGCTACAAAATTGAATTAGCAGTGATTATTCTTGTGATTCCACTCCTGTGATTATACATGCCTATGCAGTTTTTGCACACAGGGATAAAATGTGCAGAGTTAACTTTAACAGATGCTCCTTGAGCGCCCTTGTTTGGAAGTCCTCTATGTCCATTTAGCCAGTGAGGGGGACAGGGACATAAAAATGCTTAGGGTGATATGGTTATAAAAATCCATACAGAACATGGTGTTTGTGGTAACTTTTTAAAAATTAAGTAAATTCTGCAGAAAATACTAGTAAGAACCAGCATGAAGTTAGGATCATATTTATCAACTTTCCTTCAAAATCCATGGGAATTTTTATTTTGATGTAATCTTGCCCACATGAGTTCAGACCCCAAGCACGAATTCTTGGTGAACTAGTATAAATTTGTAACATAGGCTCCCTCCCATCCACATGTCACAATCACATCCAATACAAATGTGACATACATGGTCTCACCAATCATGGAAGAAAAGTTCCTTTTTCAAATTCTGAAAAGGCAAACATTTTTAACTAGACCATTTCACTTTATAGCTTTATTCTTTTGACCTTTTTTCAGTGCAAACTAATTAATTGTCTTCCCAAAGTCCATTCCTCTTGCAAATGGACAACCAATAGGAAAAATAGAATCATAGAGTTGGAAAGAGACCACAAGGGCCATCAAGTCCAACCCCCTAGCATGCAGGAACAGACAACTAAAGCACCCCTGACAGATGACTGTCCAGCCATTTTTTAAAAACTTCCAAAGAAGGAAATTCCACTACACTCTGAGGAAGTGTATTCCACTGTTGAACAGCCCTAACTGTCAGGAAGTTTCTCTTAATGTTTAGATGGAATCTCTTTTCCTGCACCTTGAACCCATTACTCTTTGTCCTAGTCTCTGGAATAGCAGAAAACAAGCTTGCTCCCCTTTCAACATGACATCCCTTCAAATATTTAAACATGGCTATCATGTCACCCCTTTACCTTCTCTTTGCCAAACTAAACATTCCCAGCTCTCTTAGTCTCTCCTCATGGGGCATGGATTCCAGACCTTTTACCATGTTATTTGCCCTCCTCTAGACCCGTTCCAGCTTGTCAATATCCTTTTTGAATTGCGGTGCCCAGAACTGTACACAATATTCCAGGTGAGGTCTGACCAATGCAGAATAGAGAGGTACTATTACGTCGCTTGATCTAGACACTATAATCCTATTGATGCATCCCAAAATTGCATTGGCTTTCTTGGCTGCTATGTCACACTGCTGACTCATGTTCAGCTTGTGGTCTACTAAGACTTCCAGATCCCATTCACATGTAGTGTTGTCAAGCCAGGTGTCACCCATCATATATCTGTGCAATTCATTTTTTTCTGCCTAAGTGGAGTATCTTACCTTTATCTCTGTTGAAGTTCATTAGCTTTGGCCCATCTCTCTAACTTATCCAGGTCATTTTGACTCCTGACTCTGTCCTCTGGGGTATTAGCTACTCCTCCTAATTTGGTGTCATCTGCAAATTTGATTAGCATGCCCTCTACTTCATCATCCAAGTCATTGATAAAAATATTGAGTAGCACTGGGCCCAGGATAGAACCCTTCATCCAGGATGAAGATGAGCCATTGATGAGCAAGCATTCCTTGAGTTCGGTCAGTCAACCAACTGCAAATCTATCTAGCAGTAGCATTGTCCAGTCCATGTCTTACAAGCTTACTTGCAAGAATGTCATGGGGCACCTTATCAAAGGCTTTACTGAAATTTAGATACACTACATCAACAGCATTCCCTTCGTCTACCAAGCATGTCACTCTATCAAAAAATAGATGAGATTCATCTGGCATGATTTGGTTTTGAGAAACCCATGCTGACTTTTTGTGATCACAGTATTCCCTTCTAAGTCCTGACAGACCATTTGTCTAATGATCTGCTCCAGAATCTTTCCTGGTATTGATGTCAGGCTGACATGACGGTAATTGTTTGGGTGCCCTTTCCCCCCCTTTTTGAAGATGGGAATAACATTAGCCCTTCTCCAGCCCACTGGGATGTCTCCTGTCTCTAGGAGTTCTCAAAGATTATAGCATGTAGTTCTGAGATTACTTCTGCCAGTTCTTTTAACACTCTGGCCCCTTCTGCACACGCAAAATAATGCGTTTTCAAACCACTTTCACAACTGTTTGCAAGTGGATTTTGCTATTCCGCACAGCTTCAAAGAGCACTGAAAGCAGTTTGAAAGTGCATTATTCTGCATGTGCGGAATGAGCCACTGGGATGTAGCTCATCAGGGCCTGGAGATTTGAATTCATTTAAGGGAGCCACATACTCCTGTACCACCTCTTTATTTATTCTGTGCTGAATTTCCCCTACTGTATCTTCTGTTTCATTTTCCTCTGGATGAGCACTGTTTTCTTTTTGAGAAAAGACTGAGGCAAAGAAGGTGTTAAGTAGTTCTGCCTTTTCTCCATCCCCTCTTAGCATTATGCCATCTTCTCCATTCAGTGACTCTATCCTGTCTTTTTTCTTTCTTTTTCTATGCACATACCCCCAAAAAGCCTATTTGTTATTTTTAACCCCTCTGGCAAGCCTGAGCTCATTGTGAGCTTTAGCTTTTCTGATTTTCTCCCTACACATCCTCGCCATTTGTTTGAATTCTTCTTTGGTGATTTCCTCCCTTTTCCATTTCTTGTACATGTCTTTTTAAAACCTTATCTCAGTTGAAAGTTCTTTAGACATCCATCCTGGTTTCCTTAGACACCTCCCATTTTTCCTCTGTTTCAAATTGTGTTTCAAATTGTGCCTTCACGATCTCACTTTTAAGAAATTCCCATTCATCCTGCACTCCCTTCTCTATTAGTATTTTTAATCATGGGATCACACTCAGTAGTTTCCTAAGCTTACTGAAGTCTGCCTTCTTAAAGTCTAGGATGTGTGTCTGACTGTGCTTCATATCCCCTTTCCACTGTATAACAAACTCCAGGAGAACATGATCACTCCCACTTAAGGATCCCACTACTTCCTCTCCACTAATCAGGTCATCATTATTGGTTAGAAGCAGATCTAAAATAGCCGTTCCCCTTGTTGCTTCTTCCATCTTCTGGACCATGAAAATTGTCTGCAAGGCAAGTGAGAAATTTGTTGGACCTGACAGTCTTGGCAGAGTTTTACTCCCAACAAATATCAGGATAATTGAAATCTCCCATTACTACTACTTCTTTCCTTTCTGAAAGTTTGGTCATCTGTTCCAGGAAGCCTTCATCCAACTCTTCAGTCTGACTTGAGGATCTGTAATAGACCACCACAATGAGATCACTGCTGTTTTTCTCTCCCATAATTTTTACCCAGATGCTCTCAACATGGCTTCCAGGATTTAAGTCATGGACTTGCTCACAGCTGTAATCATCCCTGATGTATAATGTTCATCCTCCTCCTTTCCTGTTTGATCTATTTCTCTGAAATAAGTCATACTCTTCAATTATTACATTCTAATCATGAGACTCGTCTCACCAGGTTTCAGTGATGCCTATTATATCGTATTTGCTTAGCCGTGTTAAGAGTTCAAGTTCATCTTGTTTATTTTCCAAGCTCTGTGTATTAGTTTTGGGACACTGAAAACCATCTGGCTGCTTATTTAAGGTTTTATCCCTCACACTGGTGGGTTCATGAACTATTCATTCAGTTCAGAAAGATGGGGTAGCCATGGGTAGCCCTCTTAGCCCTGTAATAGCTAATTTTTATATGGAACATTTTGAGAAGCAAGCCCTGAAAACAGCACCAAAAAAGCCCACCATATGGTTCCGTTATGTGGATGACACATTCACCATTTGGAGCCACGGAGAAGAAGAACTAAACAAGTTCCTGGACCATATCAACAAGATCCACCCAAACATCCAATTTACTATGGAGAAAGAAAATGAAGGAAAACTACCATTTTTAGATGTTTTAGTCATCCGCAAACCAAACCAGCAATTGGGACACACAGTATACAGAAAACCTACTCACACAGACAGATATCTACACAAAAACTCCAATCACCATCCAGGGCAAAAAAGGAGCACCATAAAAACCTTGGTACATCGCGCAAACAGAATCTGTGAACCTCACCTCCTACAAGATGAATTGAATCACCTAAACAGGGCTCTACAGGCTAATGGTTACTCTAATACAGAAATCAGAAGGGCTGCAAGACCAAGAACAAGCCACATGAACAAAGATAAAGAGCCATCTAGAGGGAAGGTGTTCTTACCATACATCAAGGGAACCACTGATCGCATAGGAAAACTGATGAAGAAGCACAACCTACAAACAATCTACAGACCCACTAAGAAAATTCAACAGATGCTACGTTCAGCAAAGGATAAGAGGGATCCTCTAGCTACTGCAGGAGTCTATCGCATACCATGCAGCTGTGGACAAGTCTACATAGGAACCACCAAACGCAGCGCACAGACACGTATCAAAGAACACGAAAGGCACTGCAGACTATTTCAGCCAGAAAAATCAGCAATAGCAGAACACATGATAAACCAACCTGGACATAGAATATTATTTGAAAAAACAGAAATTCTGGACCACTCTGAAAGCCACTACGTCAGACTACACAGAGAAGCAATTGAAATCCATAAGCACATGGACAATTTTAACAGGAAGGAAGAAACTCTGAAAATGAACAGAACTTGGCTGTCAGTGTTGAAAAATACTAGGGTCAAGACTGTGTCAAACCAGCTCCACACAAACACAGGATGACCATAGACAAAAGAAACAGGCCAGGATACTTCTATTCAGATGCTCCCACCAGTGACCTTGCTATCTACAGGGTTACTCCCAGGCTATAGTCTTCATTGTTACTCATACTTCTATTCAGATGCCCTCAACTATTGACCTGGTTGCCGCCTTTGTTACTCATCCCTGAAGTAAAGTTCCCCAAACCTGGATGGTGTCATCCAGAGACTCTCCTGAAGATACCCTGAAAGTTTTGTGACCATACCTTCAGAAATGTGCACCTCACAGCCCTCTACCAGAAATTCCCCATTGACAGCAATACAGCTAAGTCACTGCAGAACAAAGAATCTTGGGCAAATTTCTGGGGGTGCCTGCAGGGGACGCATTTTGAGATGTATCGGCACCAAATTATCAGGGTATCATCAGGTGACTGTCCTGATGCCCACCAAGTTTGGTTCAGTTTGGTTCAGGTATGGACCCTCAAAAGGGTGTAACTATCCCCCCATTGTTTCCAATGGGAGCTGATAGGGGATGGGGGCTGGCACCTTTGAGAGTCCATGTAACTCTGGCTCCCCTGAACTGCAAACTGTACTAAACTGTGGGGGTACTATCAGGACAGTCTCCCTGATGATACCCTGAAAGTTTACAGTGTCACTAGCTTTAAAAAATGCTGGAGCCGGCGTGTTTCACCGCTCACTCACTCCAGCAGGCTTCATGTGCAGGAGCTGCGTGAAACACAAAACCGGAATTTTTAAAGCCCTTAGTGGCACTGTTTCAGGGTATCATCAGGAGACTGTCTCTGATGACACTTAAGTTTGGTGCAGTTTGGATCGGGGGGGCCAAAGTTAAGGGACCCTCAAAGGGGGCCTTCTATCCCCCATTGTTTCCAATGAGAGCTAAGGGGAGATGGTGGCTACCATTTTGAGGGTCCATAACCCTTTGGCCCCCCTAAACCAAAACTTGCACCAAGTATGGGGGGTAACATCAGTACACTGTATGCCCTGATGATACCCTGATATTTTAAGTGCTGATATGTCTAAAAAATGCGCCTCCCCGCAGGCACCCTGCAAAATTCTGTCCAAGACTTTTTTTTTCTGTAAGGACTTCTGCATTGCTGTCAATGGGGAATTTCTCATGGAGGGAGCCAGGGTGCACATTTATCAGCGGTACAGTCATTGGGGTCAAAATGTTCAGGGTGGCCTTCAGGAGAGTCTTTGGATGGACACCATCCAGGTTTGAGGAACTTTGCTTATGGGGGCAGTGGGAGATGGACCCTACCCATAACATTGAACCCCTTGAAGCAACGGTCACCAAACCTGGATGGTGTCATTCAGAGACTCTCCTGAAGATACCCTGAACATTTTGTGACTGTACCTTGATAAATGTGCACTCCACAGCCCTCCCACAGAAATTTCCTATTGGCTGCAATGGAGCCAGCCAGCCACTACAGAGCACAGAATCTGGGGAAATTTCTTTGGGTGACTGTGAGGGGTGCAGTTTTAGAGCTACTGTCACCAAAATTTCCTTGGGTAGACATAAATGTACTGTCTCTATGATACCTCTCTTAAGCTCTTAGAAGTTTATTCAGGGGGTCCAAAGTTATGGACCTTCTCAAAAGTGTAGCCCCCATCTCCTGTTAGCTTCCCATTGAAAACAATGGGGGATAAGGCACCCCTTTTGAGGGTCACACCTGCCCCCCCTGAACCAAACTGCACTAAACTTTGGGGAGAATCACATCAGGACACCCTCCAGATGATATCCTGAAATTTTAGTGCTGCTAGCTTTAAAATTGCACCCTCTGCAGGCCCAAACGTGTAAAAACATCAAAAATTCAAAATAATAATAAAACGGACCCGAATTTTTCGGATTTACCCGAATTTTCGGGTATATCCGAATCGGCTATGATTCGGATTCGGGCATACAAATCATTTTATGCCCCAAAATACCCAAATCCGAATTTTACCGAATTTTTTTAGTATTGACCAACCCTACTTTAGACACAAGAAGCCCAGTTACCTATTCTGAATTATTCTGCATAGCCTTATGAGCAGAATGAGAAGGGCTATATTGTAAACATTTGATATGACATAAAAAATTTGGGTCCAAGGTAGGAATGTTTAATATATTTATTTACAAAAGTGATCACATATATATGTGTGTAACCCAAATCTTTATCCATCCCAAGTCCATGACTCTCCTCTCTTTAAAAATTCACCCTCCCTCATGTAAAATTTTCATTTATCTCAATTTTCTGTCAGTGCCCCATAGCAACCAAACACTTTGAGCCTTGACTCTAGTAGAGCATTCACAGTCAAAATAGAAAAGGCTTCTTGGTGACATGACAGAGATAATGAAAATAACTCAGAAGTCAATGTGTTCTTTACAAGGTGAGAATTATCAACCCCAAAGGTCATCAGACATTAATTGCATAAAGGGAAAGCTGGTCAAGTCAGCATGGATCACGCTGCATGGAATGTAAAATAAGTAATATTGTTTATTTTAAAATCAGTGTTTTTATTCACAGCTTTGTCCAAGATGCATTGAAAACATTTCTTCTGAATAAAGACTCTGGCTCATTATCAGGAATGATAGAACATGATTCCTCAGGCTCAGATGTGCAGCACTTGATTGATAGATTCTAAAAAAGCAAGTTGGCTGGGATTAAGACTGGCGTGGGTTGATAGTGTGACACTAGGACAGGGGTAGGGAACCTGCGGCTCTCCAGATGTTCAGGAACTACAATTCCCATCAGCCCCTACTAGCATGACCAATTGGCCATGCTGACAGAGGCTGATGGGAATTGTAGTTCCTGAACATCTGGAGAGCCGCAGGTTCCCTACCCCTGCACTAGGACAATCAGGAGTGACATCACACCTCTTTAAAAATTGCTGGAAACTCTATAGTAACCATGGAGTTTCTAGTGATTCCTAGAGAGGACTGACTCGATTTCTAGGGAATGAGATGTCATTTCTGGGGAAAAGTGAGAGGAAGAATAAAAAAAAATTCTGTCAAGCTAATTATATTGTTTCTAGAGCAAACCCAGAAATGCTTTCCCAAATCTCTTGCTGATGCCCTCTGTCCCTCCTCCCAGTCTCCTACTGATTGCTGCACCAGGCCTAGCAATACCATGGGTGTCTTTTTTCCTCACATTTGAGAAGAAATTCAGAAAAATTATGCTCACAAGATCTTTTGACTCTATTATTGCTAGCTTCCACAATTCTACAAAAGTCAGAGTACTAAAGAAAATATTTTTGCCAGAGTCTATGTTTCTAGGCTACAAGCCTAGATTTTGAGGTGGATGGTGGTGGTGGTGAATCAGATACAGCAGAACTAGTCACATGTCCTTTTTGTAAACCATAGGGCATTGTGATGGCAATGCTGATAAGACCTGTCCTTTGAAAGTGTTCAACTAGAGCTCCATGGTGCATCTTGCTGTTTTTCTTCACTTCAGTTGCCACTGGGACACTCGCAATAACAAAATAAATTTGGGCTGGATCCAGAATAAAGTTTCCATCAGTGGAAATGAACTTTCCTCCATCCCCTCACTGTAGCCCACTGGTCATGAAATGCTGCTCCTAGGGGGTAGGAAAGCCGAAGGTGGAGTTTTCAGCGCCAAGGGGGAATCAACGGAGATTGTCTGGATCCAACCATCTTATTTTTATACTTCCCTAATTAGCATACCAGAAAAGGCCTTGTCTGGAGCAATGGTTGCTATTATTTAGCTTTGTAAGATTTGTTAAAACATTTATTTATTATTTTAAAAATTGTGATAATATTTTCACTGGCATAGCAGGCCGCAGGCCGGCAACACTGCCTCCTAGAGGGTTGTGATTCCTACCGAGCAGCTGGCTAACTGATTGCCTAACAACAGGTCAGGCCAAGGAGAGGTAGATTCCAAGAAAGACTTAGGCAGAGAGAAACTTAGGCAAATTGTTCTTTAGAGAGTATAGAATTTCTGGAGATGTTCCAGAATAAAATGCCAGTGGAGATGGGGAGAGGTAGTTGGCAGAAGAGTGTCCATCTTCTGACCTGGGTCTTTGATCTTTACTACTTATGGGGTTTTTCCTGTTGTGACCAGGAGGAAAAATGGCTTCTGAGAGGTTGTAAAGAAAACAGACCTCAGCAATTGTGCAATAAGACCTGTCTCCAGTATGCAAGTCAAAACTCAGAAACTAAAGATAATTTCTTGTTTTTTCATGACTTTGGAACTGCCCAGTATTATTTCGTTATTTACACTGTTTTGTTTAAAAGTCCTACTTTAAGCCCATTGTTTCCCCTTGCCTTTGAATAAAAGAGATCTGTTTAAATGCTGTTCAGGTTTTGAACAGGGCATACAAAATTCTGTGACCACTACCTTGATGCTTTTGTTTAATCTTTTTATGTTTCTAACCATACAGATTCTTCTTTTAATCTGACCCTCCAGTCCTTCAAGCAGAGTAGCAATTTAGAATGGAGCCCACCAATACACATCTGTTCACTTTGGCTCTCTGATCAGAACTCCCTTTAAAATTGCCTCACACAGCCTTTATAAGTCTGGCCTTTGTAGTTAGCCAGTCACAAGCAATCCTGACTTAACTCCTTGTGGGCTGTAGTCCTCTTACAGAAAATAAGGCTAAGTGTTAGTAATCATCTCACAGAAGGTTCCCACAGAGGTTTTTCTCTGCTTGCAGCTCACCTATCCACAAAATCTGTTTAAAAAGTACATGAATAAAGTTAGTGGCATATGTGTCATTTTCCCTTTTTTGTTGTTGTTTTGAGGGAGATAGCCTCAAAGCTATGAAGACTTGAAATATATGCATACTACTGATTCTCATATCATGTCTTCATAGCTTCAAAACAAAACAAAAAAGGAAAAACAACATGTGTGCCGAATCAGCAGTAGAACTAACTTTATTCATGTACTTTTTAGGTGGAAATTGCAGGTGGATGAGCTGTGAGCAGATGAAATCTCCATGGGAACCTTCTGTGAATGGTGGGCAACACAGAGAATCAGAGATGTAGGTATAGATTTTTATGGGGGCTTTGGGGGGCCACACCCCCACCCGCCCCTAGGGCATTGGCCATGCCTCCCCAAGTCCCGCCCCGGCCTAGCGCTTATAAAGCAGCTCTCCAAGGCCGGGGACAGCAGATTCCCCCGCCCTGCTCTCCCCTGCCCCCCACCAGCTGGGCTCCCAGCCAGCAGCTGGCAGTTCCTTCTGCCCTCCTCTCTGGGCAGAGGAATAGAGGGAAGATGGACAACTGTGAGTTTGTTTCAGGTAATAACTAGTACTACATAGTATGCAGATCACACTTTTGATCTAGCATTTTATTCAGGGTGAAGTTTCATCTCCAGACAACTGGGCCATTCTGAAGAGGGGAAGAGTTGATGATATTTTCTTTGTTGTGGCGAAAGGTCACTACTTGCTCAGGTTTACACATACAAGGATACCAAGCTTCTGAGGGGGTGGGAGATCTATTAAAATGATGGATTTGAATGGCTTTCTAATGGCTCTAGGAGGTTTTGCTGTTGATATGATTAGTGCTCCTGTTGGTGTCCTAGTTCACCTCTGGAATAAGGAAATGATCTGAACAGTTGTAGCATTTACTCCCAATCACTTCTTTCAGGTGTTGGAGCACCAGTACCCTTTGGTTTACAGACATGACAAAGGTCATGATTGGAGTAACAGTGGAGACAATGAGAGAAGACAAATCCAATCAAATATGGGCTAAAGCTGATTCTAAAGCATACAGTGGGGTGGTGACGGTGGCATCACAGCACATCTTCATAGTGTAGGCCAGTGAAACTGTTCCAGGTGATCAGAGGGGGGGGGGTTTGGATCTGGGCCGTGGGAGGAAGTGAACTGTTCAATGGCCTACTGTGATCATCTTGTTCAACATTTTGCAAATAAAATCTCTCGCATCTGTACTGATTTGGATTTTACATTAGCAATTAGAAGGTCAGATGGTGATAAGGTGCTAACTTGTCCAGTTGTTTGAGATATATTTCAGTTTATTTTCTCTGAGATGTGGACTGGGTCCTTCGAGGTTTGAGCTGACCACCTGCTTGTATGACTCTTGACCCTTCTGGTCACCTAAAACTTCCAGGGAAGCTGGCTAACTGGGTCTGAGAGGTAATTAATGCCTTCTTGCTACAGGGAGTGGTTCCCCTGGCTTTAAACCAGCTGTAGTGTGTCTCCTACTAAAGAAGAAGAAGAGTTTAGATTCATACCCTAACTTTCCCTCCTGTAAGGAGACTCAAGGTGGACTTCAAGCTCCTTTCCCTCCCTCTCCCTTGTGAGGTAGTTGAGGCTGAGAGAGTTCTAAAGAACTATGACTAGCCTAAGGTCACCCAACTGTAATGTAGGAGTGTGGAAACACATCTGCTTCACCAGATAAGCCTCTGCCACTCAGGTGGAGGGGGGGGAGTCAAACCTGGTTCTCCAAATTAGAATCTGCCTGCTCTTAACCACTACACCACGATTAGACTAGAAGTCTAATGTAGATCCAGGAGATGTCAATAAGCATTGACCAGTCTCAAATGTTTCATTCTTGAGCAAGATGGTTGAATGGTGGTAGCTGGACACTTCAAGCATTCCTGGATGAAGCAGATTGTTTGGAACCTTTCAAATCTGGTTTCATGCCTAGTTATGGGATGAAGACACCCTTGGTTGCCCTGTTGGATGACCTATGTCAGAAGATGGCCAAAGGAAGTGTAACTCTGTAGATTCTCCTGGACCTCCCAGTGGCTTTTAGTACCTTCCTCGGCTGAGATTGGTAGGCATCATTTTTTTAGTAGTGCTGGTTTTCCTTGGAGGGTAGGTTTCAGAAACTGCTCAGTCCCTTGGTTCCATCTGGTCCCCATACACTTTAACATCTCAGGTAAGATCACCTGCAGGTTTAGGCTTGGCAGCTCTCTTCCATGCTTCTTGGCAGCTCTCTTCCATGCTTCTGGCTAATCCCTGGGAGGCCGTGGAAACCCTGAACCAGAGCCTGAGGCAGTCTGGAGTGGATGTGGGTTAATAAACTGAAGGAACAGGACTATAGTTTGGGGGTGGTCTTGGGCATAAAACTCTCTCCCCCCCACCCTTTTCTATGAGGTTATGCTCTCCTTCCCTAGCCACTTTGGATATAAATTTTCTCAGCAACAAGAAGCTTCATTTCATCTGTTTTCATCTGCCACTTTTCTCATTTCCTTCAAATTCCTCTTCAAACCCCACCATTTCCATGTGGTTTTTGACTTATCCTCTTAATTCTCATTCTTTACACCAATCAATCTTCAATGAATTGCATATGCTAGCATTCATCCTTTCTTCTCCCTCCTGCTCTCTGCTGTTTCCCATTTTAGGTTGCCAACTCCTTAGAGCAAAGACTTGTCTATTTTTGCCTATGAAACTCAGGAAGGCACTATGTATGCTGATGATAGTGTAGTCCTCATCATTGCTGTCATCATTCCTGGGTGCTAAACTGCAAACTCAAGAGCTGAGGATGCCAGCAAGTAAGCTTCATTTTTATAATCACAAAATGTTCCTTGACTATATTGCTGACGGTACCACAACCCAAAGACGTGCACTGTTACATAATATAGCCTAAAGGTGTTCATGATCAACTCAGTTCTTAAAGCAGTCCATTGGTTTGTGATTCATATATTTCAAATATATTTGTGCCAAAAGAGCCCTTAGAAGATCAGATGCCATTCAGTTGCTACATACATACTATCAACACTATCCCACCTGGAAAAAGAGAAGGAAATAAATGGCTATTGTATGATATTAGTCAGATATGGCTATTTGTCTAACACGTTTGATCTTGCCATAGAGAAACTAGATGTCCTTGTTCGCAGCTGATACAAAGTAATTTTCTTACCTAGTGCTCTGTGGGAACTTCCTTTGATTATGGTTTGATCTGAATTGGAGCAGATTTGCGTCTTATGCTCTAGTCTGGGAACATAATCTTTCCAATCAGCTTCTTCAGGTTGTTTCAGTAACAATAGGTTCTGCCAAAGAAGAAGCAGGATATATCCATTTCTTTGCTAACAGGAGGAATGTGAGCCTGCTAGTTCTACAGCCTTTGATACTATTGACCACAGTATTCTAAAGGACTGGGACTAAGTGACACTATTTTATGGTGGCTTGAGTCCTATCTTGGGAGGGGGAGGGGGAAATCAATCTCAGAAGACAGTGTTGGGGAATTCCTTCTTCTCCATGGTTCTATAGGTTCTATAGGTTCTATAGCACCTTTAGGGTGCTGCAGAGTTTCATCTTATCCCACATGTTATTTAATATCTATGTGAAGCCACTGGGAGAGGTCATCAGGAGATATGGGCTGTGATGTCACCAATATGCAAATGTACCCAGCTCTCCATTTCTTTTCCTAATTCTGAGGATGTTGTTAATGTTCCGAACTGATGCTTGGAGTCAGTAGTGGGCTGGAGGAGGATAAACAAGCTACAACTTAATTTGGGCAAGACAGGTTCTCTGGATTAGTAGAAAGGTACACCAGGAACTTGAGATCTCCCCTGTGTTAGATGGCATTGTACTCCCCTTAAAAATCAGGTTTGCAGCTTGGGATTGCTGCTTGACACAGCAGTCTCCATGGAAAACCAAATGCCTGCTGTGGCTCAAAGTGTGTTTGCCCAACTCCAGCTGGTGCATTAACTGCATCTATTCTTGGGTCAGTCAGATCTAGCCACAGTGATCCATACTTTAGTTATATCTTGATTGAAGTTTTTAAATTGTGACTTATGGGTTTTTATAATAGTTGCTTTTATTGTATTTTACAATGTTTTATTTGTATTGTGAGCTGCCTTAAGTTCATCAGGGGAGAAAGGTAGCTGATAAATGTTTTAAATACATGAACGAATAAGTCCAACCACAGCTCTAACTAGTCCAGTATCTCAGTTCTGCCTACAATCTCATGGATGCTAGGAAGTCCAAATACTAGGCACAATGCTGGAATGAACTGGCCACTTAACTGACGGTCCACTGTTTTAGAGGGTCACTGGCAGCCAGCAGCAAGCAGATCCAAGCTTCGCAGGCTTTGCCACTGCAGGGCCACTTAATTCAGATCTGGTCAGTAGCGCTAGCAATAAGTTGTAATTTCCCTACTGTCTTTTCTACACCACTGACAGTTGGCAGCTAGTTGGTGGTGAGGCATTACTGTCCAGGTTTGAGCTACTTTTATTCTTGTCAATGCCAGCCTTGTATTAATACGCAAAGCCCGTAATGGTCCAAGGTAGGAGCATCCAGGTTTGTGTCTATATGAAGCAAATGGCAAGGGCTCTCAAGTCTGTCCCTTCTGAACTTCAAATCAAAACTTGAGACATTCTAAGTCTGCTCTTGGGGTTTGAGAGTGATTTTGCCTATAGGCTAAGGTGTAAGCATCAGACACCACTGGACAAGCATACCAAAGCCTAGCACTACAATATCCAGGAAGGTACTTGAATTGTCTCAGAATTACAACTGATCATCAGACTGCAAAAAGCAGTTCTGCTAAGGAAAACGGCAGCCTCAGAGGCTGGGCTGTATGGCATCACATCCCTGCTATACTCCTTCTCCTCCCCAGGCCCCACCATGAAATCTCCAGGAATTTCCCAACCCAGTGTTGGAAACCCTAAGTTGACTGTAGGCCACAGCCAGGCCTTCATACTCCTTTTGAGGCATGCCTCAAACAGAATGCAGTTATGCCATTTGTGGCACCCACCCCACAAGCTGTCCTCCTACAATCCTTTAAGGTGCATGATGTTCAAATAACAGAATCTGCATGTAGAATAATAGGAGTATGTATTATTTGTTCAGGAATTATATGGCTCCAATGGCAAACTATGCCTCTCTAGATATATTTTCAAGCTCTCACATCTGCACAAGTCACTAAGAAAGGTGTTTTCCAAACATGTTTGTTTAAGGGTGCAAGTTGACAGAAAAGCTTCCTGTAAATAAGTGTGCCATGTTTGTATGATTTATCTTTCTTAACATTGGAAAGTGTGAACAATCCCCTTCATATGTAAACTTGTGGGAGTATTTTGGTGTCACCATAGAGAAACATGGTGACCAAACAATGAATGATCCCGAAACAAGTATAAACATTCAGTAAGTGTAATTAATTGGCCCTTAACTGCACCTGTAGCTTGCCTGAACATGCTTTATTCTGACACTATCAGGTATTACTAAGTTGGATACAGGAGAAATTGTATTTCCACAGCAAAAGTACTATGAATTTATTTCATGTATACCCTCATTTCTCCTTAATATAGACCCAAAGCGGCTTACATCGTTCTCCTCTATTTTAATTTCTCCTCCATTTTAACCTTAGATTAAGCTGAGCGTGACTGGTTCAAGTTCACCCAACAAGCTTTCATGGCAGAGTGGGGATTAGAATCTGGGTCATTCAGATCTTAGTACAGTGCTCTAAAGCTTAGTACAATAACCCCTATACCACACTGCTGCAAGACACACTGAAGTCCCAAATTAATTAATTCTTATATGCACCGAGTACCCATCATGCCGATGGTATAGTGGAGGCCACTGCAGAAAGCAATGGTAAACCATCCCATAAACATAGTCCACTTAGTAAACATGTTGTGAAATCACCCTATGGGTCAATAATGACCGGGTGTTGTTCAGGGGACTATATTTACCTTTATGCACAATGGGGGTCACTTTTTGTATATTTTAGTTTTAAAATTTATGTTCCTTCCCTTCACTTTTGTTATTATACTTTTTGTTTCCCTTATATTTGTTTTCCATTTCTACTGGATTCACTTTTTACCCCATTTCAACAGGGATGAAGTAAGAATTCTATATATCACCCAAGGGATCTTTCCAGATTTCAGACAAAGTATAGCCATTTGATAGGCAATCAAAATTCAGTGCAATCACATGAAATCATTTAATGCCTCTAGAAATAAGGTGATTGGAACATATAGCGTACAATGTAAAATAAGGGGTTCCAAGTTTCAGCAAAAGTTTTGTATCAACAGGAAGAATGGAAAGGGTTTGGTAAACCAAATATTAGAATATATGATCAGGCAGTAAAATTAGCTGCATTATTTGATTGACTGAAAAAAGAACAGGAAATTTTAAAATGGGATCTTGGTTATCTCCTTTGGTTTCAGGAAAGAGATTAGAAGGGAAAATTGCAGAAAATCCCCTCAGGGGCCCCTTTTTTGAATGTATAATATAAACTAAAATATAAGCTATCTCTAGATCTCTCTCTATTAACTTGTTTTATAATGAACTGATAATTACTGAGGTTGGATTTTTAGGGGATATTACTAATTGGAATTTTTTCATTTATCCCCCCTAGGAAAATTATTGAATAATGACACAGTTTTGCTTTATGAACAAATTAACAGATAGCACAGGGAGAATTTAAACCACAGATGTATCAGTACTTTAAAATCAAGCATATCCTATTAGCATTATTAAGAAAACACAATATCCTGAGGAAGACAACATTGCTGGAATGTTTGATGGAAAACAACACTACAAAATTAAACAATGCATTAAAAAATAAAAGAGTTAATAGGACTTTTTAAAATAAATTTTCATTAAATGGCTATTGGTAACTTTTTAAAAAGTAAAATGAAAATCTGCTATATGCTCTCCTTAGCCAGAAGATATGCTCGGCAAAAGTTTACTACTGTGTTTAGCAGGGGCAGTGCCAGAGAAAACAGAGAAGCAAGCAAACGGGAGCCGTTATGCCTATATAGATTCAAATTAAATCCCTCTCCATTATCAAGCCAAAAATATAATTGGTATAAACACTTTGGAGTGTTATCCTTCTTGGTGACAGGATTTGGGTGTTTCTCTCAGATGGGTTAATGTTCCTTTTCTTTACATATCTCTTGAGTCATTCCTGCCCTTCCCTTTGACATTCTTGAACTGTGACATCTAGGCAGAGACTAGCAAAGCGGTAAGATGTGGGGTGAGGGATGAAGGAGGCATTTAACCCAGACAACCACAATCCATTGCCATGAAGGAAAAAATTAAGAGAAAAGTGTGGACAATACTTGAGAGTGTTTATGGAAACTTATTTCCATGTATTTGTGTCATTTACTTATATGGGGTATTCAGAGTTTTGCTGGAGTCAATGACAAAAAGTGTTAGAGCAGAATAAGCATTTTGAACAGTGAGTTGCTGATCCATTTCAGGCCCTTCTCTAGAACAGAGAGAATGTGCTAGTTCAGTTGAACAAGGAATAGTAGGTTTGGGATACTGTAGCCCTCTTCAGAAGATATGTCCACATGAATGGACAACCTGGCTGCTGTGTGTATTGGGAGTACTTGGACCAGATATGCATCATCACTATTTTGCATGAAATGGGCAATATGTGGATTTTTCATGGGGTCAGGTTCACATGTATGGCAGCTGTACATGGAAAGTCCTCATGTTGCCCTATTCACGTTATGGGACATGTTCCCAGTATGTGTAACTGGCTACTAGTTCACTTGGACTTAATGTCTGAAGAATGCTAGAGAGATTGCTGTTTCCCTGTTTGACATGCTTGCTCAGGAATTACCAATCCCAGAGCTCTTTGTACATAAGCAGCAAGGAGGGACTGCTGTGGGAGGAGAAAGCACTATAATAATCATGGACATTGATCCTAAGGAAAATGGAAGCCAGTGCTGGCTTGCAACAGGATTTATGGGGTGAATATTAGAGATGCCAACCTTCAGGTTTGTCCTGGAGTTCTCCCAGAAGACTTGCCATTCCTCCACTGCCATTGGGAACTTCACCACCACTACTCAGTTGGCCAAAGGGGAGAAAATGGTGGGAATTTTTGGGGGGATGGGGTGTGGAGTGGAATTTTAGCAGCCTCTCAATGCACTGATGTCATTTTCTGGCACACAGGGAGTGGAAATGGCAGGAAACTGGGGGACATCAACATCATTCTGACTCACTGATGTTATTCTGAATGTACTTGGGGGTCATCCCTATCTTTTCTTTTTCTTTTTTTTAAACAGAACTGTTAGGGTATTTTGTTATGTGGAAGGTTTGCTTGGGAAATAAATTTGGTGTAGTCATTTTTTTGCTCTTCTCTCAACATGCAGCAGTTGGAGACAGAAGTCCATTATATAAGCAGGGCTCTTTTCTTCGCAGTAGGTTTTTCCTGTGGTTTTCAATTTTAACTAGGGTTCTCCTGCTGAAAATCTTTCCTGGATGAGCCATCTGCCATTTCCCTTACCCACTACTTCTCTTGTTGACTGCCACTTCTCTCTCTCGCTTTGAAAAACAGACAGAAAAAGGAAAACTCTTTGGGCTGCTTTCTGGTTGAGAATGGAAGAAACTGCTGTTGAGTGAGTGGAAGAAGGCAGGATGGTCTAACAAAGCCAAAGAGAGCTGAACATACAGCAAAGATCTTCAATTTCTCAGTGAAGAGAAAGAAAAAGTCACACTTTAAGAGGTTTTGGAAATCATGAGGCTTCTCTGATCTGCTGCTCAGTGAGTTCGAGGGGGGAAATGTGTGCGCAACCAAGAATCTGACCCTAGGGAAATGTACAATCATTAAAGAGCAGACCATAAGTTCATAAATAGCCACAAAGAAGCATGTTCTGAGGACAACCTGCAAACTGGAAAATTACTGAAGGTAACTTTGGCTAACCTTTCAGCACCTAATTGGGACAGCTACATCCAGCTGCTGTTTAAATGAAGCTTCCTTATCAGAGTTGCATAATTTCTTTTACATTTATTTAGGCAGCATAATTTCTGCATTATTTATGAATTTACCCCCATCCCTAGCCCAAAATCTATCTGAGTGGACCCAAATCAGGGTGGCCACACTATGTGAAGCACTGCATGACTGGTGCCTGTTTAAAGGTCGTAATGAAATTGTTGTGGAACTCCCCAATGAGGGAGGCTCATTTGGCTGATTCCCTTCTTATAATTGGCAAGATTTGTTCAAGCTTGTTTATACAGGAGGGCCTCTGCATGTTAAGTTACAGTTGATTTTATTAATCTGATGGTTGATCTTATATAGATTGTTTTATTGTTTACATGATTGATGTTTTAATGTGTTGTGTAATAATTCTACAGCCCATTCTAAGATAGCTGAAAACTTCATTTGAACTAAAGCAAGGCATCCTCCATCTTTAAAGACCCATGCTACAGAGTTAATCTATTTGGTATTGTTTTAAGGCTCTGTCCTAAGCCTTGCCTCCAAATATTGTGTGAGGGTGACTGAGCTCTATAACAAATTCACCTTGGGTAGAGTTTGGCATGTGTAGGGGTGGATCTGAAGTTAGTCACAATTCTAAGACTCACTGATCCTAGGCATTCCTCAGGAACACCGTTTTAAACCATTTTACACGGCTTTCACACAGTTTTCACACTACTGTTTTTAGCCCATGCGGAATCCGCCAACGATTTCCCCATGGCCCCATAGAGTGGTGTCAATCAAGAACAGCTGCCAGTAGTAGGCCTGGCAGCCCTAATTCACATGTAGTTCCCCTTACTCATTAGAAAGTTATCATGTTCATTGGGGAACAACATGAGGACTTTGCATCAGACGTGTGATGGGAGTTTTGTGCCCCCTCCCCCAATTTGGCTGTTTTTGCTTGTGACCAAAGCAAAGAGGTAGAGGTAGCTTTAGCCTTCCCCCACCTTCTCAGCATTTGCAAACTGCCCTGGGGCACAGCTATTAGCTCTGCTGTCAAACTTAGCTGCAGCCATTTAAGTGACATGATTTTAACAATGATACCAGCAGCTGCACTGAGCAATTTGCAAATGCTAAAACATGGTGCAGCCAGCATGCTATAGCATTAAGATGTCAAAGAGGAACCTGGGAAACCCATTTTTGACTCCCCACTCTGATTTGACTGTGGCAAGTGTTTGGATAGGTGACCTCCAGGAAATCACAGGAGTGTGATGCAGAGGCAGACAATGTCAAACCACCTCTGAGAAGAGAAAGAGAAGAGTTTGGATTTATATCCTGCCTTTCTCTTTTGTAAGGAGTCTCGAAGTAGCTTCCCTTCCTCTCCCCACAACAGGTGCCTTGTGAGGTAGGTGGATCTGAGAGAGTTCTCAGAGAACCGTGACTAGCCCAAGGTCACCCAGCAGGCTTCAAATCCAGTTCATCAGATAACAGACTGCCATCTCATGCCTCAAAAATCCCACTAGGGGTCACCAGAAATCAGCTGTGACTTGATGGCAAAAAAGGGGGGGGGCAGGAGAGATTAAAAGTTGCTTCTCCTCACCTGTGAGGGTCACAAGCAGAAAATAACCAATGGGGGGGGGGTGTCAGAACATTCACATACCACATCTGATGCATAATCCTCAGGTTGTTCCTCAGTGAGCATGAGGACTTAGTAATGTGTAGATAAATCAGAGGGATTTAGGGGATTGTAACCCCACTGAAATAGCACTTTGCACAATATTGCTAGCATTGCTTTGCTCAGATCTATAACAGGATCTCCACCCCAGAACATAGACATCAAAGGGGAAATGATATTCATCCACACATTAAATAAACAAGGGAGTCACTGACTCAAACTGGTTTGCTGCAACTGTTTCCCCTCCCTGGAATTAGTATTCACAGCAACCCTGGCTTTTCCAATAGTTGATTATTTATGCCCACTGCAGAAGGTGGACACCCTGGCAGATCACTTAGTCAGCATTGGGGTTGCCTATTCCAGGTTAGGAAATAGCTGGAGATTTTGGAGGTGGAGTTCAAGGAGGGTGGGATTTGGGGAGAAGAAGGACTTAGTGCCATATAGTCCATCTTCCAAAGCAGCCATTTTCTCCAGGAAAACTCACCTGGAGGTGAACTCACCTGGAGGTTGGCAACACTAGTCAGAACCATGCCATGGTGGGGAAATCCATTCCACTGTAAAAGGGGATACAGGAAACAGAAATGTAGCCTGGAGGCCCTACCAGACATTACATGGTAATCTCTGCAACTTCTGGGCATATTCCCATGATGCCTATTGGCTTGCAAGATGAAAACCCCATGGAGCTGCTACATCAGATAGTGGTAATACAGTTTCACAGCAACTCCCTACATGAGATGCATGAGTATTGGCTCAATGCTACTCTCTCTCTCTCTCTCTCTCTCTCTCTCTCTCTCTCCCTCCCTCTCCGCCCCCCTGGTGGGAGCTAAGGAAACTGCAAGAACATAATGGGTAAAATTGTGGGGCTTACTTGCAATTTGCTGCTTTGTACAGCACTTCTTTTCATTTTGTTTGTGTCTCTTTGGACAAACCATCCAGCAGTGTAAGAAATCACAATGGACAAAAGCATATCATGATAATTCAAAAGCCCAAATATGCCTTTAGCTCTGAAACCGAGGTAAATGCTGAGGCTTCCACAATGACCTTATTTTCTACCATACTGGAGGAGACCCTTCTTCATTCACACTTAAACCAACCTACTTCACGGGAAAAACCGAATAGAGGAGAATTTTGTAAGCTGCTTTGGGTCCCCACTGGCAAGAAAGGCAGAGTATAAATATAGTGAGTAAACAAAGAAACAGAATATCTCAATATTATACAAAGACCATAAGAGAAAACTTATGCTTATGTATTTTGAGTGTCAAATTTTGGAGCTTTTCTGGAACCACTTGCAGTACATCTAAACAGGCTTTCCCAGTTTATTGTGTAGAGCAGAATGTCATCAGAATAAGTGAGAACACTGGGAATACCTTTTCATTTCTGTTCAAGGTACTGCAAAATGGAGGCATGCATACTTCAATAATCACTCATGAGTATTACAGTGCAATCCTATACAGAGTTACTCCAGTCTAACCCAATTGAAATAAATGGGTTTAGACTGGAGTATCTTTCCTTAGGATTGCATTGTTAATCTTTTGCAGTTCTTTGGCTCTTTCATGGAGAATCAGCTAGAGAAGGACTGAGGTCCTGTTTGGAGAATACTGTCTCCCAAGCTAAGGATGCAAATAAATTTTCAGTTTTGGATAGTGGGCAGGGATCCAGCTATTTAACAATTGAAATCCAATGTATAATCCCTGAAGATCCATTCTCACAGATCTACTGTCCTTAACTACTGGTTTAATTGAGACGATCCACTGGGAGAACTGGATTACTTCCAGAATACCTTTCTTCTCCAGATACTGGAGGTCTGCATCTACTTTACAATACAAAGCATATGGTATGAGGGAGGAGCTGTAAGGAGGATGCTGTGTATCCAGACTTATATGAATTTTATTGCATTCATTGTTCATTTTCCCAGCTCAGTGGTGAAGACTGCTTTTGTTTGCCACAACATTCTATGATCCAGGTTCACCAAACAATGCAAGAGAAAATGTTCTGCTAATCCAGCCCCAGTTTCCATAACCAATTCTAGTTTATCTTGATTTTTCTCATTGCACTACAAACAAAATGTAAATTCTAGTGCTAGTCTTTATATGTCACTGACAGAAGCATCCTGGTCAGCAGGGTAATATGCATCCATGCTGATTCTAAGAATGGTGGTATGATGGACTAACTAAATTTAATTCAGCACATAGTTGTCTCATTCCTGTTGGGAAAAGTATTTGCGTGCAGATGGTGTAGACCCTTCCCCGGCAAATAAACACAACAAGGATTTGGAAATAGATTGGGCCACAGCCCAATTTATTAATTAACAAACATAACACTCAAGAAGCTGGGAGACAAACGAATCGCAACATCAGCAGGTCAGCACTGTTGCTGACCAGACCATGCTGTCCTCAATCCCATATTGGGGCATTGGAGGAAGCCGGGAGCCACTGGGGTGGATACCCTTGGTGTCAACCCTTCCTGCTGGGGTGGCGGGCACCAGCTAAGCCTACCGGCTTGCTTACCGGCCTGCCCCACCCCAGGCCCTTCCTTCAGGGCACCAACCATGGAGAAGACCGGCTGCCCGGCTCGGCTTCTCCCCACAGATGCGGCGGCCTCGCCGCCAACCCGCCAACGAGCTGCTCGGTAAGCCCCAGCCCTCGCTTCTCAAGCCTGAATCAACTCGAGAAGGGTGTGCCGGATGGCATGAAGCCATTATTCATCCCCCCCCACCCTGTGCTGGTGGACGCCGTCTGAGCGGAAGAGCGCATGCTGGTCATAAGTGATGTCGGGGTGGTCTACCACGGCACCACCCAGAGAAAGGATGAGCCATGCAGCTGCCTTGTCCACCTTTCGCCTGGCACGGTCCACCTTACTTGGGCGCTCAGCATCCCTCCACAGGATCCGCTGCAGCAGTCGGGACCAGACCAGTTTGGTGTTGGGCAAACGGCGATGGAGTTGTTGAAGGTCGCTGGCCATCTTCAGGGACAGTTCAAGGCCTTTCATGGCCAGTAGATCATCATTCTTCAGCTGCAAGACTGAAGCTAATATCTCAGTCGGCCCTTTATGGTGATGCACGGTTAATAATTCACCCATTGTAACTCGGCCCATCTCATGCTGCTTTATCCCAGCCACCGGAACTCCATCACCGGGTCCAGCCCGAGGTTCAGGCCCTAGCCAGAATAAGCTGCATATACCCGAGCTCTCTCCACGATGCTGTGCCCCATGATCCACACCTGCCGGCGGGCAGTCTGCGGTGTTGCTGGTGAGACTGCAAAGGGGGGTTAAAGCAATAAGTGAGGAAGCACATAGGCCTTGAAGGCTCCCAAACGCCACCTGCCTATGGCCTGAATCTGGTCCGGGGCCCTGCCCTCCTGGGTCGCTGCAGTGGCCGCCCCTATGCAGAATGAATGGAGCCCAAACTCCTTGCAGGGCAACCCCAATTCGTTCAGGCAACTCCTTAACACATCTGACATCTGATATCTGGTCAGCGGGGAACAGTCCTGATGAATGAAAAGCATGCCCACCCGCCTGGGCCTGAATGGCAACCAGACTGCTATGGAGACACAGGGACATATGATATCGCCTGGTAAGGCTGGCATAGTCACCCATGTACCCCGCCCCGCCTGATCCATATTGGAATGGGAGAGCCAAACATGCACGGCATCCTCTGCCACCACTAAGTGGTGGAACTGGAGCACCTTAGCTGACCTCACAGCTCGGGAGGGGGTGACTAACTCACTGGGCCTGAACACCCCATGATGGGCCAAGTGAAATGTGGCCGTGAACAACAGAATTTCGTAGTCTGCTGAACAAACTCTGTGCATTACCCCGGTGATGGCACGCAACACCCCCTTGGTGATGGGGTGTCGGAGATCCTTTTGGCCAGGCACCGAGCGGGCCAGCCTGCCAACAGCTTGCATACTAGAAAGGATGATGTGACGTCCGGAAAGCCAGACAAAAGAAGGCGATCCCAGCCAACTGTACCCGAATGGTGCGGGCGTGCAACCCCGAACCATGCAAGTGTACCAGATATTCCAGGAGTAAACCTTCCCCAACCCCTTGGCTGGGGGGCGGGGGGCGACCAGCATTAGCTGTGAATGATTGGAAAGCCCTCACGGCCCCTTCATATGTCCGGCGAGTCGCCGGAGCTAAAGAACGTAAGACACCTTCTATTACTGTTCGCTGCCAAGGTCCCAAAGGCCGACTGGCACGATCTCCGGGTGTCGCTCTGCCTCTGGGGCCAAACGCCTGAAGCGATCCACCTGCTGGTGAGAAAGAGCGTCGGCAATTTCGTTAGTCAGGCCTGGAATAAAAGCTGCCCTAAAGGAAATGTTGTGCACCAGCAAGTGAGCACAAAGTTTCACACTAGATGCATTAGACGCTCCGATCTGCTGGACTGGCGATTGACTACTAACTATGGCCTGGTTGTCACACCAGAACAACACCCTGTTGTTTTGAAATTGCCTGTGCCATAAGTGGACCGCTACTAGGATGGGAAAGAGCTCTAAAAATGTTAGATCCCTGGTGATGCCGGTCCTGTGCCAGGCCGGAGGCCATGAGCCCCAGGCCCACTTCCCTTGGAAATAAACTCCGAAGCCAACTCCACCTGCGGCATCTGAGTGTACTTGAAAATCGGAACCCGGTTCCATGGGTGCTTGCCAGAGTGAAGGGCCGTTAAAGGCAACCAAAAAGTGCTGCCACACCCTTAGGTCGGCTTTCATGCCCCTGGTGAGTCTGATCCAGTGATGTGGGGCAGAAACACCTGAAAGGGACCTGGCCAGACAGGCGGAAAATGCCCGGCCTGGGAAAACCACCCGGCAGGCGAAGTTTAAATGGTCCAGGAGTGATTGGAGAAAACGAAGCCTACATTTCTTGCTATGCAATGCCTCGGCTATGATGCCTTCCAAGGCCGCCAATTTGTCCTGAGGGAGTGATGACGTACCCTGGACGGTGTCCAGTTGCACGCCCAAATAGCTGAGGTGGACAGCCGGTCCTTCCGTCTTCTTGGGGGCTAATGGAACTCCCAACTCCTCCATTAAGGTCTGGAAGGTGTGCAATGCCCTTTGGCATTCCCCTGTTCCCCGCCCACCAATAAACAAGAAATCATCCAGGTAGTGGGTCACTAAGCCTGACGGTGCCCTACGGGAAAAGGCCCACTCCAGAAAAGTGCTGAATGCCTCAAATGCTGAGCATGCAATTGAACAGCCCATTGGCATCGCCTTGTCGACATACCGGTGATTCTGGAAACAAATCCCCAGCAAGTCAAAGTCCCCAGGAGAAATGGACAGGAGTCTGAAAGCCAACTGTATATCACATTTCGCAGTTCGGCCCCAAAGCCAGCCACCCTGATCAGCTCAACCGTCTCATCCAGGGTGGCATACCGAACTGAGCACCTGGCTGGGTCAATAAAGTCGTTTACTGATCCTCCTTTGGGGTAAGAAAGGTGCTGGATCATGCGGTACTCCCCTGAGGCTTTCTTGGGCACGATTCCTATTGGTGAGACCCTTAATGTCACCAAAGGAGGGCTGGCAAATGGGCCTGCAATCCTGCCGGCCTCCACCTCCTTCTCGATCTTCTCAGCCACTATCTCTGGGAATTCTCTTACAGATCTTAAGTTAGGGGCAAAGGAGGTCCTCCTGGGACCCGTGTATGGAATCCTGAAACCCCTAAGGAAACCTTCCCTCAAGAACTCGGCCCCTGGCTTATTTGGGTACTGTTCTAGCCATTGGCAAAGGACGGGTAAACAAACCGGTGAAGGGGCCATGGACTGGAGTGGATCCAGCACCTCAATTCTTCTGGGATGCGGCTGTTCCTCCCTGGCTACTGTTGTCTCTTCGGATGGGGCTGGAGCCAGGGTTCCGGCCCTGACAAAAGGGCTGCTGAGAGGTTCCCCTCGTGCAGTGAGCCTTGGCGTGTGAGCCAGAGCTCGTATTTACACCTTGGCCGCTGAAAGGAACCTCTGTTAAAATCCCAACATGTCCCTTTTAACGGGACCTTTCCAGCCAGGGCACCCTTCAGTGCTTTATCACTTAAGCTGTTGTCACCGGCTCCTTTTATGGAGGGGTTCACCACCACCATCCATGTCTGGTCGTGGATCAAGTCCCAACAGAAACGGCTTTTGTGTGACGTGTTCTTTCTGACCACCTCGTCATAGGCTATGGCTGCCGCGTCACCAGCTAGAACCTGAACCCAAAGGATATGGGTCATGTGGGCAATCAAATGCCAGGCTCGAAGGGGGTACGAAGCGGCTATAAGGGCCAGGTACTCCCCGAATCCCCTCAACCAGTTGTCAAAGGACCTGTCTGCTGCCTGACTATCCCTCTTTTTCTTATCTGCACGGCCGCCTGCCAAGCCTTGCTCCCCTTCCTGATGTAGAATAATGTATAATAACCATCTAAGGCCCTTTCCCTGAGTTTCCTAGGTAGATGCGACTGATTTAGTAATATTCGAGGTGGCTTCACAAGGTGCCACCTCCCGGCCACTCAGTTTGCTACGCTTTGCTAACCAAAGGGGGAGAGAAGGCACCTTTTCACCCTGAAACCAGAATTCTCCCGATGCCTACATCGCATCGTCATCGGATGACTCACTCGAAGTCAAAGAACTGGGTGACCTCCGAGAGGACCGAGAGCGCCGTGAAGATCGGTTCTGTCTGCGCCCCTCTCTTTTTGTAGTGCCCATGGACACATCGACTGATGTCGATGCACTGGCAAGAGGAGATAGCTGGGAAGTGGAAGCCGCGCAGCTGATACCACTCTGAGCCACCGAGGAAGCCACAGCTTCTGGAGGAGACGGGGTGCTGCCGCCCGTCCTGTAAGGTCGGCAAGGTCTAACTGTACTGGAAGGGACCCTCCCAGTGCTTGGGATAAATGCAGCAAGGTGTCAGCCAAACTTTTCATCAAGCTGCTGCTGGGTCAAGGCTCCGAGGCCGCCATGCCCGCAGAGGTGCTGGGCTGCACCTTGGAACTCCATTCCTGGGCTGGGATGCTGGAATCCCTCAGCTGGGCTGATGGGGTGGGGCTATGTCTTTCACTAACAGGAGCCCGCCATGGCGCCTCCTCGTGCTCCACTGACTGAGCCCTGGTGCTAGCAGCAAGCCTACCCACTACCGGGTCTGCCTTGTGGACGGACAGGCCTGTCTGGGCACGCAACCTGTTCAACAGGGCTCTGCCCCTGCCTGAAGCCCTCCAATCTCCTGGGGCTGGACCTTTGCTTCTTGAACACTTGGGGGGCATTGTAAGTCCAGGTAAATCCCCTTGTTCCCAGGGGAAAGCCGCTTGCCAAATTCTAACGCCCCTCTCTGGAGAGAGGGGGGGTTTCAGCTTCACGGGCGTTTTCGCTCTCATACTGCGGCTGGTTCCCCTCACGCAGGACCACAGCCTTAACTGCACGATGAAATGACAACTTCCAGTCAAGCGCCTCACGGAGGCAATTCCTCCCGGTACCAAAGCTAAACCACGACTTGCTCCTAGAATGCTGTCATGTCGCTCTTGAGCCTCGGCTAGCCAAGAAGGCCGAGGCTCGGGGCATGGCGCTTATAAGCATTCTGTTGTTCCCACCTTTGCAGCTCAGGCCAATCGTTGCAGCTCCCTGCAACTGCACCCTCAGAGCTGGCTGCCCCATTCCTTTTGCCTCGTGCTGCTCACCTCTGCTGCAATGGCTGCCACCGGTGACTCGATGGCTGCTATTTTTAAAAGTTATTGTGAGATTCTATCCTCAATGTTATCTCCCTTTGGATTTTTGTATTTAATGCCTTGGCCATATCTTTTCAATGTCTATGAAATACTTACAATTGCTATTAAGCATACGCTTAGTTTTATTATAAAGGCTGCTCATCCAGAAATGTTTCTAGTTGTCAGCAAAATGTCCTTCACCTGGAAAATAAAACCCTAAGAATACAGAACATGACTCTCTGGATGAATAGATAGGTGAATTGAAGAATATCAAAGTTTATGGAACATATTTCAAAATACCAAATTCTATGCAACATACCGGTATTTCAGACTCCATTTGCAAATCATTCATAATCTGGCTACTCTGCTTTCAGTAGGTAACAAAAACAAAGAACAGACTGTGGACAAGAAATCTTCCAAATACATAAACATGCTCAGAACTTCAATGTGAGTGCCATCCCCATTTGAACTTACTGATCATTTACATACATGTCAGACCCCTGATTGGATCATCTTGATGTTTTTGTTTGAAGTTCAACTCGTACGCAATGTCAGGCAGATTTGCACCTGCACTGTAGTCACTTCTAAGGCTTTACTGAATAAGTTGCTTCATGTGTTTCAGGGTCATGGCAGGTCAAGCCTTGGCAAATAGCTTACATTTTATATCCTACGTGTTGCAACTTTCTGTAGCTTTTGCACGGGCACATTCAGCGTACAGAACCTTCTCAAATACAGAAGGCATATATCTCCCAGGTTCATGGTTGGGTCATTTTTGAACACAAATAACTCTTGGTTTTCAACTTCTTTGCACATACACATCTAATGATGTCTCTTTTAAATGATATATGCATTTCTGATTCAGAAACACCAAGTAGTCAAGGTGTGCTAGGTCAAGAACAGAAATGGTATAGCCTGACAAGCTGTTTTATTAGTGAAACAAACTTTTAACAATGAGGATTTTGCAGAGGCAAGAGGAAAATATATTTGTGATGAGACAGTGCAAGAATGTGCATGCATATCATCATCATCATCTGGACATGTTGTGTCTCTTTTTCATTCATAATGAACACTGAGTCAGGCAGCCATAAAGAGCACAGAGATACATCATGCCTTTAAGTCACTGTAAAATGATTTTTTCAAACTTTAAAATGTAACAAATTGCTGAGAGGGAGATAATAGGAAAGGTGGTGGTGGACACTGAGGTATTGGGAGAGGAGAGAACATGTAGGAAAATTGAATGAGATCATGCAGGTACAACTGACTATTTAACATAACTGGAGACATCTGAATGCTTCAAGCCCCACTGAGCTATTTGGTGGTTGTTCAACTGTGTTGATGGCTATTGGCAAATAGACCTAAGTTGCGATTGATAAATAGATCATAAGTTTAAAAAACAGGTGATCAAACATTTTAAAAAGGGATTCAACATATGTTTGTTTTGAAATAATTCTGACCTGCCCCCCCCCCCTCACTTTGCTCTTGCAGGTTCCTTGACACTCTCCCCCACAGCAGATATTTTTGAGGCATGGCAGACTAGAACAGGAAGGGAAGGTTAAGGGATTCTTTGATCTGACAGTGGGGCAAGTGCCAAAAAGGGGAAAACTTATGCATAACAGAGAATCAAATCTAATGGAAATGTATGCTCAAAGCCAAAAAGATCACATGTGTGTAAATAGCGCATATCTTTTGTGGACACTTCTGCGCTCATGTTATTACAATTTAACAGCCCAGTCCAGATTGAGGAGGAGAGCTCTGTGGAGGTCAGAGATGGTATAGGGAAGGCTGCCTCAAGCTGTCTCCAAAGGAGTTTTGGGTGGCATAAAAAGGAAGGAAATTGAATAACCCTCTTGCTATCCAAATACCCCTTAGGCTAAACAGGTCTATGCCACACTTTCTGGTGGTGTAAGTCTGCAGCTGTGGAGTGGGGAGTTCACAAGCTGGAAGTCTTGTGGAAGCTGACCAAAGTTGCCCCCACCCCTGGGGATGCCTCCTGCCCACCCCCTGCTGTACTGGGGTGCTCTGCCACCCCAGTTTAACTTCCCAGCAGCAACCTCTTCCAGGTTTGGGCACCACAGAGCTGTTTGGATGCCCATCAGTGTCTTTGTCCTCTATGACAACATAGATGCCACCTATGGCAGTGGTGGGCCTGCACCACTCCCACAAACCATTTTGCCCCCAACATCTGGATTGGGCCTTAGGTTTCCTAGAACACCAACAAGAAGAAGGATTGTGTGAGAAAGCATAAAGAACAAACTTCTACTGACAAATTTTTAAAAAGTCATTCCTACTTTGCCCTGCAGAGTAAGTGTCGTGGCATTCTGTAAAAGAAAAGGGGCAGAGAAGTTCCATGGATCATCATGAGATCAGCATCAACAGGTAATCATCAGATGAGTAGATTCTGGTACATGTGCATCAAAATCTCCATTGTTGTACCACTCTTCCAACAGTCTCCTGTAGAATGTCTTGCAGACTTGGTGACACCCCGGGAGTCTGAGAATTTTATAGCTACCTATACTTTGCAGAGTTTCCTGCAGACTCTTTGACACCTATGATTTTCCATTTTCCTTGAGGCAGAATAGTAACTTATATGAGTGAAGAAGGAAACTCTGAAGGAATCAATTAATACTTTAAATCCACCTAAGGCAAAGGAAGGTTTTCCAAGGTGTCTGGCACTGTGATTCAGGTCACAAAGATTGTGCCAACCTGTAAGCAGATCATTCCTAGTTCAAAGGCAAACCTAGGTCTAGCAGAATCAGCATAGGTGGCACCATCCAAATGACTGACTTTTGGAAAAACCCCTCATCTCCTTGACACTTTTTCCTTGAGCGACCTCTCTCATCCTCCTGGCTTCACTCTGCTATGATACGTACACATGGGGGAAAGTTCCAGCTGTACCCAGCCTGCTTGACTCCGAATAAGTGAAACACTATCTTGTACTGCATCAGTCTATTTAATTTAGGGTTTGTAATTTCAAAATACTACAGGTACCTAGGTTTTTAAAGAACAAAACACAAAGTAAACATTTAGGCTGCCAAATGACTTCATTGTACCAAAAAAAAAGAAAAGAAAAGAAAAAAGAATCATGATGAATAGATTGTGTTAGCTAAATCACATGTTAGGCTTAATCCGGAAGAATGGTTTGAAGTCAAAGTTTGAGCCATTCTTTAGAAACAGGATTGCAAATTAAAGTATGTAATAGATGGAAACATATCAGCTCTGGAATGACATTTCTCTCTTTTCATTTAGATCTTCAGTGAATCTTTTGGTATAGCCCATCCTTGTCCTCTTCCTCCAGGACTGTACTGAGAAATCAAAACAGCCTTGGGGTGGGGTGGGGTGGGGTGGGGTGGGGGAAAGCATCAGAGTAACCCATGAATTCTTCTGATCACCACGAAGGATGCAACCTAGCAAGCCAAAGTGTAAGATACTGATGTCTCATCTGGTGGTAACCTTGGCCCTTTCCATACATGCAGAATAATGCACTTTCAACCCACTTTTAATGCACTTTGAAGCTGGATTTTACTGTGCGGAATAGCAAAATTTACTTGCAAACAATTGTGAAAGTGAATGGAAAGTGCATTGTTCTGCATGTGCAGAAGAAGCCAAGTTTTGCCCCAGAGCGTTGGTTTTAGAGAGTTCCTGCAACATCCCTCTCCCCAATAAGATTTCATGGATAAGGAGAGCAGTTGCAATACACAAATTTTGTTTATTTAAACAGATAAATATAAACAAATAATTTCTTACATTCCTTTCATGAGATTTCTCAAGGCAAATGACAAAATGAAATGAAAACAAGTGCAAACAGTTACAACCATATCTTGCATATGTGTGCTTTAACTCCCCTCCCTTCCACAGTTTTCACTAGATTGGCTGTTATGGATTTTCTGGAAACATCCAGGTCCTTTTCATTTTTAATTAAAGAAAGAGCCATTAGGACAGGTAGGATCGGGTTTATTCTAAGCTTTTTTCCGATTACGCAAGAAACCAATACTAGCACAAAATCCGCAATTCTGACTAGACTTAAATAGTTGGTCCCCATAATATTTCTATATGGTTATGAAGATTGAGGTAACAGTAACCAACTTAATTTTCTATTTCTTTATCTTTTTTTCATGCATTTGTGTTAAAAATAACTTTGTATCTTTTAAAAGTCCATATTGCCAACTGCACAAAAATGATTTCCTATTGCACATTTTATTTTTCTACTGTACAAAATATGTCCCACTGCATGTTAGAGTGCACCCTGGGCTGGACATATACCAGTGTGAGCCTGCACAGGACGTGTTGCCAAACAGACAGTGTCTGTTTGCATCACAATCACCACAGCTATAATGCGTGACAGAATTCAGGACCTAAGCATCATTTTTCTGGGCCCAGTAAAAACACAGAGCCTCCTAAGGTTGCCAACTCTGAATTGGGAAATTCCTGGAGATGTGGGATGGTGCCTGGGAAGGGCAAGATTAGGAGAAGAGAACAACCTCAGGGGATAATGCCATAGAGTCTCCTCTCCAAAGTTGCCATTTTTTCTAGGGAAATTAATCTCTACAGTCCGGAGATCAGTTTGTAATTCTGGTAGATCTCCAGGCATCACCTGGAGTTTAGCAACACTGGCCTGATGCTCACAGTCCTCTTGTTCCTGCTGTAGCCTACATATCCAACCCCATAAATTAGGAAATTTAAAGATATTTAATATAGATCTGAAAGGACATGAGTAGACCACATCATGATTAAGGGTTTAGACCCTGATAACAATGAGCTGCACATTCAAAAATGCACATTCATTAACTTGAGCCAGCTTGATCTGGGGTGTATGTGAGTGAACAATGAAATGCAGCTGAAGGAGGAATTACAACACAGCCTTTTCTCTACCTTACTGTGGACTATCACAGCTTGAATTGAGACCTTCCCAAGGGGGCTCTAATCTCTCAAGTAGTCTCAGTTCCTGTTAAAATGCAGTGCATGATCACATACATTACAAATTCAAAGCAATACAAAACTGCTCCTCCAGTTCCTCATGGTTGGAGGGTTCCCTTACATTGGAAAGGTGCTCTGGGTGTACTAATGAACTATGCATGCTTTCCTGGTTAATCCTCTGCCAGTGGCTGTCACAACCATGCAGTCCCAGGATGCACTGGAAGCAAAAAATGAAGCACTTACCATCTCCTTAACAATCTGGTGGGATTGGCTCCTCAGCTTTCACCTGGCTAGTCTGGAAAAGCTCCAGAAGGGAGTGACAGGCATGTGTCTTCTTCTATAGTGCTGCTCAGGCAGTTGGGTCAAAACTGAGCATTCGCAGCCCGAAACTGCACTTCAAGAAGCAGCAGACAAACCAATAGCTCCTCCCATGCTGCTACTGATCTTCTACAACACTGGCCCATTCCCGTCAGTCCACCCCTGATCATCATAGCCTGTGACAGGATTGAGATCCCGCCTTCTGCTTTCCCCCTTCCTCCTGGCATGAATATCACTGGTTTGGCACAATGGATACGAGAAAAATGGTTGGTTGTACAAATAGGGGAGGTGCACTGGGTCCTCCCATTTAAAATAATGACTGGTATCATGTGGTAGTGTACATGTGCTAGGCCAGGGGCCAAACAGGGAAGCAGAAGGGAAGCGGGCTGAAGTTGAGCCATATGTGGATCCATCCCCGTATTTACAGCTAGGTCCTCAGTGAATTGCTTGTGCCTCTAGTGAAGCCATGAAAAGAACCAGTGAAACAAAAAGGATTATGAGCTGAACTGAAAATTAATTTAATCACTTAAATGGAAACTAGAATTTTCTGAAATGTCTGAATTTATGTAAATATCTCTGCTCTGGACAAAAGATGATTGAGACTTGAATCACAATGACATGATTCTGCAACAGGAGTGCTGCTGTTATCAAATTAAGTCATAAACTCCAAGGTAGTGTCCTAGCCCTTGGGCTAGGAAATAATGTTCCTCCCAGCACCATGATTAACAACTTTTCATTGAAATATACATGTAAGCACACTGACTCTTAATCAGCATGACCTGTTTGGGGGCATGATAAGGCCAACTCAGTAGAGTAGAATAGAATGGAATGAGGCAACTCAGTCAAATGATTGATTAAAAATTGGACTGAATGGAATGTTTGTTAATAAATACCTTGAGCACAAAATATAGTGTGTATGTGTGTATACATATACCCCTTCACTGTATTATTGTTTTTCTGTTTTTATTTTCAGTTTGTGGTAGTTGTTTCTCCACTTGCCTTTTCTTTCAGTGCCAGCCTCCTGCTAGTTCTTCTTCAGTAAACTTATGGTCTGATTTTTTCTGTTCTGATGTGTCTGTGTTGTTTTTTTCTCTCCTCCACTTTCTGGCTGATTCCCCACTCCAGGTACATATTCCTTCCCTCTCCAGTTCTCACATAAAGCACACAATCTGGGCTTAGACCTAATTAACAATATCCAGGAAGAGAAACTACCATACAAATGAACAGTGGTTATTTCATATTTGGAGCATTTCCCCTCTTTGGAGCAGGGATACGTGATATAATAAGGTCTGAGGTCATTTTTTAATAAGAATAGCAATCACATAACTGATCCTATAATCAGAGCCACTCATATGAACCAGCCTGAATTCTGTACTTCAAACATAAACAGATTTAAATGTACTATAATTGACTATTAACAGGCTTTGAAACTCCACAGTGCCTGTGTTTCAGATTCCCTGATCTATACTTCACTCCATTCTGTTGTACTTGGATAGAATGTGTGCACTCATAAAGAATAGGAAATTCCTATTAACTTTTACTTTCTTGCCCATTTTCCTAACAAGAAACTCAAAAAGTAAACCATTCTCTAACTTGAACTGACCAAATGACAATTGATTTCCTGTACATGTAGACTTTACATGTTGGGAGCAGCGGCGCCATAGTGGTTAACAGCAGGTGTACTCTAATCTGGAGAAACCGGGTTTGATTCCCCGCTCTGCCGCTTGACTTGTGGAGGCTTATCTGGGGAATTCAGATTAGTCTGTGTACTCCAACACATGCCAGCTGGGTGACCTTGGGCTAGTCACAGCTCTTCAGAGCTCTCTCAGCCCTACCTACCTCACAGGGTGTTTGTTGTGCGGGGGGAAGGGAAAGGAGTTTGTGTGCCCCTTTGAGTCTCCTTACAGGAGAGAAAGGGGGATATAAATCCAACTCTTCTTCTTAATATATGACTGATGGGGTGGGTAAAGAAATAAATTGATTGCCTCTGATGTGTTTAAAGTATGTCAATATTTTGCAATAAGGTTGTAGAAACTGAAGGGGGTTCACTGGGTAGAGCTTATGTTGGAGAGGATTGATGACTAGACAGACTATAGGAAAAAAATGCTGTGAACAGGATAAATTTTAGGTTTCCCTAGTAGAATTTCCTTTCCATGGACATTAAGGGCCCCTCCGCACTGTAGGATTCGACCTTAGTTCGACTTGGGTCCGACCCAGGTACTCCGCACAGCCGTAGCTTTGGACTCGTGTCAACTCATCCCCCTCTCACCGTTAAATTTTTGGCAGGCTTGGACTGAGAGGTGGGAACTTTCCTAGTGAACTTGGCCGTTGCCTCAAGCCCGAGCAGTCAGGAATCTCCCTCGCCTCGACTCTGCCAGCCAGCCAATCACAGTGCAGTATTTTCGGCCATGCGCAGAATGGGAGACTCGGGCCGGCAGCCAGAAGCATGCCTTTAAAAAAATCCTCCTACATAGCTCCTACCTCGGTAAACGGAAAAAAAAGGACACGCACTCATGTTTCCCGCCAGAGAACGGCAGCCAATCAGGAATGAGGAGTGGAAGATGCGAGAAGGTAATCCCACCCTCTGAACTCGGTTCCAGAGACACGAGTCAGCTGCTGTGCGGAGAAACAGAGGATTTGAGCTCAGGTAACGATTTCCGCGGACACGAGTCAAACCTGAGTCGCCTTGTGTGTGCGGAGAGGGCCTAAGAATGTTGCTGAATTTCATTAATACAATTCTAGTTTATGACATGCGATTTTTCCACTTAGGGTATTAATCTATCCCTGATGTGCAATCAGAACTATATTAATCACAGTCCAATCTGAACCATACCCATTCTTTAACACCATATATTCTTTGAGTCTGAAAAGAATTATTTCCAGCATTCATGGGTAGTCCAAAACAATCAAATCTGACAGTTATTCTGGCATCTTGTTGTCTGGTTTTGGTCTGCCAAGCAGCAGAGAGAGGGGAGAGAGCGACTCAGCAGATATGTGTCTGACAAAGATGTTATCCAACCAGAACATGTAGTTGATGTTCATGCCAAATAAGGTTACCTTGAATGGACTTTCTTTGTACAGTGTTTCTATTTCTCACCAATCACTGCATAGTTTAGGTTTTGGGAGGTCTTCCTATTGTATATGAGCTTGGGTCCTGTTTGCATGAACAATTTGTTCTCTGGGACTGTGTTTATGTGCTAGGCAGGGGCAAAGGCTTTAGTTGTACTCATTGGCAAACTACCAGGGCTGTGTGGCTGGGGAGAGAAGGCAGGTGCTGAAAATGGAATAGAAGAGTCAAGCTGGTAATAGGCTTTGGCAGCCTAAGAGAGATAAAACGGTTGCTAGCAATATTCCTGCAAGATGATCAGAGAATATAATCAGAACACAGTCTTGTTACAACTGCTTGGATGTACTTTGCTTACTGTAGCCTAAGGAAGACAACACAGTGTTTTTAGAGGTGAGATCTACCACCTTTGTGATGAATCTTTGAGCATACTGGTATATTGTAGCTTTGGTTAGCCAGCAGTACCTGCTTGGAAATTTAGTCAGTTATTCATACTCTGATCACATCCAGATCAGACTGCTGCAATCCACTTTACATGGGATTGCCTTTGAAAACTATATGATATCTTCATTTGGTCTAAAATGCCGCTATAAAAATGTTGACTTAAACAGGTAAGTAGAAGCAACAACTGAAAGAACTTTGCTGGATGCTGGTTGAATTATGGGCACAGTTTAAAGCACTGGTAGTTTTAATCTTTGAAGGACTAATTAGCCTGGAGCATGGGGATCTGAAAGGCTGTCTGATTCCCCTTGAACTTGCCCATCCATCAGAGGGCCTGTATGGTGTTCCCACCTTGTGAGCTGGAGGTGGTGTGTGTGTGTGTGTGTGTGTGTGTGTGTGTGTGTGTGGTTAGAGATGTTTCTTCTATGGCATCTCGAATGGGTAAGGTCCAATGGAAAAATTCACTAAAGGAGTTGGCAGAATGGAGTTCTCTCCCCTTTCCTTATCCCAAAGCAATCTCTGAGCACTGGAATGGTTTCCTAGTCATCATGCACAATGATACAGGTGCTGGAGAGACAAAAGAGATTCAAATAAAACTATCCCCTCCTCCCTCTTTTGTCAATATAAGTCACTAGTGGAAGAGGGAGAAGGTGCACTGCAACCTCGAGGGGAAATCAGGTAAAAGCGTTTTACCTGATTTCCCCTCAAGGTTGCAGTGACCTGTGTTGTGGTGCTTTTTGTTTGTGTGGTTCTCCAGTTCCACACTGAAAATTTTCAGAGCAAACAGCAGGCTACACAGGGAAAGGAAAGATGGGGAAAATCCACTTGGTCCAGGGCTGGATCTACTAATTTCACTGTCCCAAGCAGTGACAGCACAGCATGGAAAGAAGTATCCTTTCCCTGCAACATGAATATGGCTGGGGTCTACTTGTGCTCCAGTGCATTTCAACTAGTTTTGGGCAGCAGTGGCACAAACTCCCTCATCTCTTGCTGAGCTTCTACCTGCTATAGAGTCTGTCTGCCAGCCTCTGGAACTAGATAGGCTGGGAGGTACAAGTAAGGTTCCCAGCTTCTGACTGGAAAACTCCTGGAGATTTAGGGGTGGGACCTGGGGAGGGCAGAATTTGGGCAGGGGAGGAACTTCAGCCAATATAATGCCATAGAGTATACCATACAAAAGAACCATTTTCTCAAGGAAAACTGACCTCTGTTTTCTGTCAGTTGTGATTCCAGGATATCTCCAGGACCCACCTGGAGGTTGGCAACCATAGGTACAAGCCATGGCTGTCTCTTCTTCCCCTGTGGTGCCCTGAGAAATGATGCCCCAATGACCACATGGGCCACTTGGGCAGTGAACTAGCTGTAGTTCCACTAGCTCCTCCACAAGATTTTCTGCAGGATCAAGCCAGTATTTTCACATGGCACTCTTTTCAGCTTTATTTACCAGGTAAAGTTGTTCTTGTTTTCCTAGGCTTTTTGTGGTATGTTGGAAGAGTGCTGGTTTCAATATTTGCTGTGTTGCTGAAGCTGTCTTAGCTACTGTTTTAATTTATATTGGATTTTTAGTGGATTGATTTTCATTTTGATTTTATTGCATTGTATATTGCCTCATGAATTATGTTATCAGCCAGCATAGAAATGCTTTAAAATACTTAAATAAAAATAGGGAAATTGGCTGCAGAAATTAATCCAGGCTGAAATTCCACAAGGACCATCCTAAGGTTGATAGATGTTTTATCTCTATGTGTCTGGGCCCAGAGCCCTTCAGGGATAGGGCAGTGTATCAAATAAAATAAATAATAATAAATAAAATAAATATATACGACACACCTCTGGCACCCTACCATGAATGGAGAACAGGAAAACTTGATTCTCTTCAGAAGACTCTATGGGTGATGACTGCCTCTGGTTGAAGAAAGCACCCATATCATTTCATGAGTAAGACTTAGTTCAGCTTATGCTCAATCTCATGTCATTTTTAATTAATTTAAACGTTGATCTAGCCTTTTCACTCAAAGATTAAATTTAAAAGATACATATATTCTTATCACTACTGGACTCTAATGTGAATGAACAAAAAGGTATTAAATTTAATCCGTCTTTAAAACTGACTAAGAACATTCATTTGACCCACAGAGAAAATTAAAATAAACTAAGAATAATCCATTTTAAAAACATGAAATCTATATCACTTCGTCCACCAAACTGGATTAATTTTCTATGTAAAAAAGTAATATGTAGCTGTAGCTGGAATAGTTTCATCTGCCTGCTTTGTAGGGTGTTTTTGTTTCCTCATTCTCTGGAATGGCCCTGAAAAGTCATATCAGTCTGATCAGCTCCCACAAGGAAAACCAGGGCAGCTTGTTAAAGAGTAGTTGCTGGGCAGCACTATTCTTGAAAGGCAACAGGAAGGCAATAGGTATTTGAAGACAATTGCCAATGGATTTATGTAAGCTAACAGATGAAATTAAAAATCTGGGCTATAAGAAATTTGATTTTTTCTTAGAAGTATTAAAAGAAAACTCTGCATATTGCCCATTTTGCATGCAGGAAACATACCTGGAAAGGCAGTACCGAGAAAAGAAATGGGGGAAAAAACCTTAAGGCTGATTTCCGCTCCTCACCTATATAAAATGATCAGACGTTTTCAGATTCAACAGCAAATCAAGAGGCAAGTGGCTACACATCAGAGCATAAGGTAAGACACTATGAGTGATATATATCTATGAATTTGGCTTACCTTTCTGTAATTATCTGCACACCTTGTTGCCTACTAAATATGTGATTATACACACACATTTGTATCTAGTTAATCTTATTTGGAAGATATCAGATATTCACCAGCAGCAAACATTTCAATTATACTACAGCATGCAAAGATTAAAGTAGCAGCTTTCCGCTTCCTATGTTTTTCAAAGGAGAGAAGAAAGGTCTGATCCTCCAGAATTAGTACTGGATTACTGCATGAAGGGCATACCTCTGGGTAAGGAATGTACCTTTCATACATGATGGACAAGAAATTCTGTAGTATATCAGTCTTGGGGTAATCAGTCCCCCACCAAAAGCTCAGGATGCTGCTCCTGAAGGTCCCCTGTCTCTTAGAACTGAATCAAGATACTCCAGTGGGACAGGGAAGGTAGTAAAGATCCTTTCATAAACTCTGCTCTGACAATAATTTATAGGATCCAAGCCAATATTACTGAAGCTTACTGCATTGATAATTTCAGTGAGCTTTCTGCTGTAAATTCAGACAGCGTTTCTGGAATGTTTCAAGTCAGTTTGCAACCCAAAAGTTTATGTGCATAGTTAAATTCAGTTATCATTTTGCACATTAATAACAATTGCTTTTTCATTGACTTTAAACCTTGCCAACAATGTTTTTCCCCTTTTCTTAGACATTTTATTTCAGTTCAGCCACAATGCTTAACAGTTAGTAATGCTAAATTTTCAGATGGATGCATATATTTGCATATAGGAGAACGAGCAGCTGTGATTGTGGGACATAGTCCTGTCTTAAAATGCAAAAGGGAAAATGCCAGAAGAACGGTGGATGGCTGCATGGCCAAAATGCTTTGTTTTGCTAAATGTTGAAAATATGTGGTAAAATAATAAAATAAATTACTTGTCAGGTCACATCAGGGTCTATTTAGATCAGCATTGTGTGTTCAATAATGGCCAGTAGGGGGTGTGTGCCCAAAAAAAAAGGAAGTTGCATTTGGATTAGGTTCTAGTGTTATTTTAAATGTTTGAATTAGATTCTTTAATATTTAAATAAAAGCTAGTTAACAAACTTAATCAGATAGTAATTTTTGGGGAAGTGTATTCAAAACACAGTGAGTAAAAATCTGATCTGAATGCCATTTCATTAGTCTTGGAAGGGAAACTAATCTGATTGTTATTACCTCTGACTTTCTGATCCCATGTAAGTCAGTTTTGGCTATTTGGGTATGTATATTTCTGTTCATCATGGATAGAATAATGGACAGAATAGCGGACAGAACAGTGGCAGAATGAAGAGTGAATGATTCTGGAGATATAAGCCTGACAGGAGAGAGCGCATCATCCCATCTATTCCCACCTGGGCACTGAGATCAGAGAGGGAGGCCCGTTTGGCAGTCCCACCCTCTTTGGGGGTCAGGGAGGTGAGGGCAGCCCACAGGGCCCTCTATTCAGTGGCCCCTACACTGCTGAATGCCCTCCTTCTAGAGGTTTGCCAGGTACCTACTTGCTTGGAATTTTAACACCTGGCAAAGACCATGCTCTTCATCTTGGTGTTTGGCTGACTCCCTGCACTGGGAAGGGGGGGGCAAGGTGTCCATACACCCCCTCCCTTTTTGTGGGTGGGGGTGATTTTAGATTGTTTTGGGGGTTTGAGGATGGGTCTTGTAGTGATTTTACTATTGTAGGATTTCATAGTTGTGATTTTATGTCGTGTGGTTTTTATTGTAATGTGCCCTGAGACCTAGGTAAAGGGTGGGGAATACATTTGCATGAAATAAATGTTCTATCTGGAATGCTTAGCCTATGTACACACTACAAATAATCATACTAATTGGTATTTCTGTGCACAGTGTTTCCCCAGTGACACTGCTGACTCATTGGCTTGAAAGAGTTGTATTGAATTAAAGCAGGGGCACTCCTTGCTGAAACTATTGAAGATATTGGATGTTAGCCTGATTACAGATGAAGGAAAATTCCTCCTGAAAGAAAGAATATGCAGGATAGAGGTAGTGGCAAAGGTTTGGGCCATGTCTCATGCTACTTCTTAAACCCACTGCCTGGCATCTATCACAGAAGAAGCAAAGGGTTTTTTTTTTGTATACTTTGTAAAATAGGAAGAACTGACATGACAATGGAGTCACAGGGGGTTTCTTGTGCGCGCCATTCCTCCCAGTTCCCACAAGAAAAGTTCAGATACCAAAGTGGTCTTAACTGAGAGAGTTTCCTCTGCAGGCCCTTCATCCAGTTAGCCTGTAATGTATGGTTTGGTGATCTCTGTTCCTCAGGGTGCTTGCTGATCTAAACTGAATCTGCCCCTACCAGGCTTTACAGATTAACTGATTTCACTGGGACCAGTTTTATTTAGTAAATCTCCCAACATAGCATTGATCTTAGTCTAGCTGACTTACCATATCAGTCAGGCTGGGAGAACATATGTTTCAAATAGCAGAATGCAATGGGGTAAGAGATGACTCTTCACTCCTCTGCTTTTACACCTAGATTTGTGCATGTTGACTTTAGTACTTTTCAATATAATAAATGTATCTGAAAGAACTTGGATCCTGAATCAGTGGTCCTCTCTTGCATAAAGAGATGATCAGAATTCCCACACAAACACTAATCTTACTTGCACCTCACAGTTACTGTTCTCTATTAGTGTTAAATGTAACATGACGATGTCAAGAGAAAAGCATTCGCCCACAGGGCTTTGCATTCACACATCATCTTGTTATACTGGGTTGCCAACCAAAGTAACTATGCAGTACATAGAGCAGTTTTGCATGGACAACAGCCCAGTTTAAACACAATACCATCCAAATACAGGGTGATGGTTGGTGGGAAGTCTCTTAGACCTTTCCCTCCTTTCTCTCACAGTCTGCTGGACAGATGGTCTGCCTGTCACTGGGCTGAAGGGGCAAAGCTTGTGCCTCTAGGTGTCTTGATCTCTGCTCTGCAGTTCCACCTGCTAGTCATATATGCAAAGTACAGAAATGTCAGCTGGAAAATTCATGATTGGCAGAAACTCAGCCAAATGTTCTGGAAGGATGATGCCTGTGTCAGGCTCATATTTGCTGAGTCACAGCCTCTTCTTGTTGCCCTTCCTGATGCTTAGAAATATAAACTAGCTAGCAAAGTGCCATGATAATAGTTAAAACTGTAAGGTTTTTGTCTGCTCCAGAATGTTGAAAATAACTATGTTTGGATTTATATCATTTATTAGATTTACAAATACCACACGTTATGGGTCAGGTCCTTATTATTCTGAGTAGTATATTCCTGGCAACCAGTTACATGCTGTGGAATGCTCCTAGGCAGGGCATAATACAATAGCCAAGATATCTAAACAAAATAATTCAGGAGCATTTTTTTTGTTAACAGGAAAATATCTTGGCCAAAGAGAGTTATTTCCCCAGTGCCATGAAAGTTCTCTACAGCCAGTGTCTCTCTCTTCTGTTTACAACATGGGCCTTGTACTTGGTGCCAGTAATTGGAAACAGATTTTTCTATTTTGGACCTTGTGCTTTTTCAGTGAACATTAATGAAATTCGAGATGGTTTTGCTACAATTAAAGCCTTTATTGTAAGTATTGTTCTATTCCTTCTCACATTAAGACCTAATCACTTGGTAATTCATCAAGGTGAAAAGCCAGTATGATAATGGTTTGCTTTTAATTCCTTGAATTGAGCACTCACAGTACCTGATCTACCAAACATTGTGACAACAGTGGTAGTGAAAACCAAAACAAGACATTATCTTTCACATTATCTCTAAAAACTGAACAAATCAGAACTGAGTGAATGTGCTTGCCACAAGTGCTAAAATGCACAAAAACCAAGAAGTCCTTTTAAAGTCTTGTGAAAAAGTATGCTTATAAGGAAGACAGCACTGCAATGAGACAGGAAGCAACATGGGCAGTCTTAAGAGCTACAAATGTGTGGCAGTTATAGGAGGAAAATATTCATGGGACTACAATGTGGTTTCCTTTTCCATAGCTAACATTAGCAAACAATGGCTTCCAGATTGCATCTGATAAATTTCAATCACAAGAAAGTAGATCAAGCCAGGAGAAAAAGAATTAAGATTGCACTTCTAAACGTATGCTCAGGAGTAAGCTAGGGTTGTCAATCTACAGGAGGTGATAGGAGATTTCCTGGGATTACAACTGATCTCCATGTGATAGATATCAGTTCACCTGGAGAAAATGGCCACTTTGGAAGGTGAACTGTATAGTATTGTACCTTATTGAAGTTCCTTCCTTCTCCAAACCCTGCCCTTCTCAGGTTCCACCCCCAAAATCTCAATGTAATTCCCAAGCCAGAGCTGGCAAACCTTGAATAAGGCCTATTGAAATTCATGGAACTTCTTTCAGAACAAATAAGCTTACATGTAGGTTGTAAGAAACATTTTCCAATGATAAAACATAGAATAGAATCTTTAAAGGGGGGAATTTTGCTTTTCTTTTTAAATGACTAAAGATAGGCGATGATTGCTTCAGTCAGAATTAATCATATTGCACACTTCTGGATGGGAAGAAGCTGTAGCATTACATTATCTTTAAAACCTGCTTTATCTTTACAGTGAACCCAGTTGACAGTTTTCTGCTCTTGATCTGGTTATTTGATAGATTAGGTTTTTGTCCAAAATGATTTATGTTGATCATATTTGGATCAAACAACAGCCCTAAACATCTGGACCTGAAACTATTTTTTTCATACTACAACCACCCACCCCCCACCCCCATCCTTTAACAAGTCAGATGAAGAGAAAGTTGGCAAAATAGAAAAGCTTGTAAAGTGTTTTGTATTTGGATTGGCCATAATACCTGGCTTTTCTGTCTGAATTTTCTTTGGTCCAACATGGTCACCCGGACTCTGAACCATGAACAATTTTCAGATTGACTATGACCGTTGAAATTCATTTTGATAACATTTTTAAACAGATCCAGTTCAGTGATATCTTAGCACCACACAAGTTAACCTAAGCACCAGGAAAAAACATAACTATGACTGCCCTCATTACATTTTTTTCAAGTTGAAACCTATTATTATGCTAAACTAGTTGGCCCCTCCTACTGTTTATATTATTAGGCTTTAGCTGTTTAATGATCAGTGCAGTGAAAAGCGCCATGTCAGACTGGATTTTCTATCTCCCTATTTAGCAAGACAGAGATCCTATCAGGACAACAAGCATTTTGTCCAATCCACCTTCTTTGCATGATTTTCAAGTAAGTACTATATCTTACACTATATCTTTTGCTTGCTTTTTGTTGGGGGCTGGTAACAAGGAAGATACAAGCATAAATATGTTTGCAATCGTTTATGTAATATGAGTGGATAATTAGTGAAATAAAGTTTATCATCTCAATCATCATCCTTGTTGAGGTTAAAGCATTATGTTCTAACCACACTTAATCTATTTTGTGAGTCCATGTGGTATAACAGATAGTGGATAATGTTTTTTGAACTGATTTACATCGCAGAGATGTGGATTCTAATCCCAGCTCAGCTACGATGATCTTGCTGTCCAGCTGACCTTGGATCAGACACTATCTCTTAGCCTACTGTACCCAACAGTGTTCTTTTGAGGATAATATTAGATTATTTTCATACATTGTAAAGCACAGCAGGAACCACTGTGTCAAGGCTGCTTATACACATATACAAGATAACAATGTAAGTGTTTTAATAAATAAAGAGAACATGCAAATAGTAATCAAAAATGCAGAACACAATAGCATGTATATATTTAGAGAAAGCACAATAGCAGCTATGTCTCTATATCAGCAATAAGCAGCCAATATATACTATACCTCAAAGTCCACTAATAAATCCTGAAATGGGTATGTATATAAGTCCCAAGCAGTTCACAAGTATATCCAGCCCTCCAATGGCACATAATACTTGCTTTGTTGGAGTTACCACCACTTCTTATAAGTGGAAGATGACTGGAGAGTCCAATCTGCCAGTTTAACACAGGGTCAGGAGAGAAATTAATCTTCTGGGCAGTTGGCAACCACATAGAACAACCACATCAAAGATCTGAAGAGAAATTCTTCTCCCAGGTAGCTGAAAACCACATGAAGCAATCAGAGGAAGAATGCCATTCGCAAAAACACAGTGTTTTCATAATCTGGTAAAGCTAGCCTCACATATAAGGGTCTGTTAGTACAAATACAATACAATAATAATAGATACTATATAGCTCAATAAATACTGATAATATCAATAAATATCAATAAATATAAAATGTATAATATTTTTAAACTTCATAAAACCATATAAAATATATAAAAAGACAGATGTACTTAATTCAGATTTAATTGAAACATCCCCCTATCAGACTTAGATGCACATATCCATCAGAATATTGCTAACTATATATACAAGAATCTATAAGGGAGAAAGGTTAATTGACTGCAACTGTGTGGTCTATGCTGTTACTAGAATCTTAAAGGTAAGTACCATTTTATTGCTGGCATGTACCGTAATTACAATATTTTTATATTATACTCAAATATTTACATGATTGTTTATAAAAAGAATGCAAGATCCAGTTCAGAACTGGGATCCCATGGTGAATTGCATGTCTTGAGCCTGTGGATCCATCTGGCTTCTTCTTGCAACAGGACTTTTCCAACATTGGTTATGCTGGTATTGACATAAAACACAAAATTGGAAATCTTTATCTTTGTGATTCTTAGACATAAAATGTTGCACAAGGGGTGCCTCGGTCCGACAATTGTGGATCTTCGAGGCATGTTCAAGCACATTGTGTGAACCACCTTGCATGTCATTCCAATGTACAGAAGTTTACGTTTCCAAACAATCAAGTGTACACATTGTTTGGTTGCACACCAAGAGAAATGCTTCAACTTCAATTTAAAGAGAAAGAACAAATGTACAAATTCCCTCATGTTCATTGACATCTCACAGGCAGCAGGTGCCCAGTAGATCATTCCCCACATTTCCCCCCTATATTTCCTTTTATTTTCAACATCTTAAAATCTTGTTAGTGCACATAGGGTTATTTTTTAGGATTTAGCTCCCTGCTTGGGTTTTTAAAGTATTAGCCACTGACTGACCCATCTGTCTAATCCCCTTTTAATGCTGTCTATGCCTGTATCTGTTACTGCATCTTCTGGCAGCAATTCCCACCTTTTATTCACTCTGTATATGAAGAAATATTTCCTTTTGTCTGTCCTGAATCTACTACCCATCAATTTCCTTGGATGACCATAAGTTCTAGTATTTTGGAAGAGGAAGAAAAATGTATTTCCATCAACTGTCTTCATCCCTTGCACAATTCTCTAGAACATCCCCCCTTAGTCATTTCTTCTCTGAACGAAAAGGCCTTCTTCTCTGAACTCTTCAGCCTTTCTTCTCTGAACTCTTCAGCCTTTTTCACAGGGAAGGTGCTCCAACCTCCTGATAATTGTGGTTTGCCCTGTTTGGTACTTTTTCCAACTCTGTATTGTCCTTTTTGAGATACAGACTGTTTCCACACGGGTGGAAAACAATGCCCTAGAGACACTAAAAACACTCTCCCTGGGGCACTGTTCACACAGCTGGTGCTGCTGCATTGCAGCAGCACCATGCTTGCCCTCCCCCCCCAAGCGGCACAAAGACGCTGCTTTTGAAACTCACTCCCTGACATGACGGCGTGACAGTGCTGCTTTTGGCCCCTCTGGTTTCCTGTTCTACCTCTCCTCCCTGCACAGCTCTGGACTGCTGGAGGGACATGCCCACGCTGCCCTCTGTCCCCCGGAGGTTGGAGAGCAGCATGGGCATGTCACTCCAGCCATCCAGAGCTGCGCAGGGGGAGAGGTGGGTGAACGGGATGACCTGCAGGCGGCTCCATGCGGAGCCACCTTTGCGGATCGCAGCAGCCTCGGCGCTGCTCGCACGAGACCATGCGAACAATCTCGTGCATCCACTGGCATGCATTATGCTGGTGGAGAGCCGTTTCCTGCTGCTGTATAGAAACAGCCGTAGTGATCAGAACTGTAATCCAAATAGGGATGCATGATGTGAACTGTTTTATTTTCAACCCCTTTCTTAGTAATCCCTAGCATAGAGTTTGCCTTTTTCATTTATGCAGTACGCCTTTTCCACACAGGCCAATAAAAGTGAGGGAAAGGTGGGTTACATTAATTTGCCCTCGCCCCGGTCTATTTGCATGGCTGGCTGTCCCGTGGACTGCCAGTGTGTTGGCTGGGGTGCACACCTTTGCATGAAGGTGCATCTCCTTTTTTATTCCCTGACTACCTTTTCCCCCTTCCCTGACAGCCTGCAAAGCTTTGCAGGCAGGAAGGACTGACTTCCCTGGGCTGTGATACAGCCCATTTCACCTGTGTGGCTCCGCAGATGGGAGTCAGGGAAGGCTGGCTGCAAGGTGTATTAAAACAAAAGAATTGCACATAATGCAATTCTTGAAAACCCGGGGTGGGGGGTGGGGATGCGGAACAGATCCACATTAGGAACAGATCCACAAAGATCCCCCACAACCCAGGTTTTTTACCAGTGTTATCCCAGTTTAATTGGCCCGTGCGGAAAAAGCCTCAGTCACAGCAAGTTCAGACCCCATTAGCCTATACTTGAAGTTGGGATTTTTTGTTCCAGTGTGCATCTCCTCACACTCACCAGCATGGCTTTCATTTGCCACATTGTTTTTGCAGTCACCCAATTTGTGGAGATCTTCTTGGAGCTCTTCACAGTCATCCATAGTTTTCATCGTCCTAAATAATTTTGTGCCATCTGAAACATAGCCATTATACTGCTCAGCCCTTGTTCCAGATCATTTCTGGATAGATTAAACTCTACTGGCCTTGATATCAATCTTTATGGCACCCCACTGCTTACTTACTTCCATTGTGAGAACTGACAATTTATTCCTACTCTTTGCTCCCTGTTTTGCCAATTCCATCTTGGGAAATTCTTGGAGATTTGTGGGTGGTGCCTGGGGAGGGTGGAGTTTGGGGAGGGAAAGGATGTGTGGATGGGAAGCCATATAGCCTTCTGCTCCTCAAAGATGGCATTCCCTCTGGGGGAACTGATATATGTAGTCCAGAGAACACTTGTAATTTGAAGAGAACCCCAGGCACCACCTAGACCTAGAGGATGGCAATTCAAGTAAACATGTTTAATGTTTCATGGAAAGAACTTCATAAACATAGAAGACGGTAAATCATTTTACTTGCTGCTTGTATCCTCCCATTGTGTTCTGCTGAAGGTAGTGCACTGTATTCGCATCAAAGCACATTTAGCCTATGCACGAGACTTCATGGAACATGTCTTGCACTCACAGCACTTATAAGAAAATGACCACAAAGGCAACTGGAATGTGCTGCTTCAGGAACTCTCTTTGGAAAGAACATTATGATGCATATCAGAGTTGCTTATTAATGTCAGACTTGGTGATGCTTTTCATAATTACTGAAAACTCTATCTACTTACACTCAAAGGAAGAAAAATAAGGTTCCTCCTTGGAATCTGACACTACAATTAGAATCTCCAGTGGTTATGATGCATATCAGCATCAAGAATCTTCAACAATCTCTTTTCAAAGACAGCACCAGCAGCACCATTCAATTATAACAAAACGTAATCAATTCCAGTGATGATGAGGAACATAATTGCTGCCAACCTCTAATCTAACAGTTTTGTACAAGATTATCCACTTGCTTGGGAAGCACTGAAGTGAAACATCTTAAAATTACATCAGTGCATTATAGTCCTAGCCTTCAGCCCCAATAAAGTGCCTTGTAGAGAACAATACATATTTTTCTAAGTGCTCAGTACAGATGGTTAGTGTTGCAACAAAGCAGGCAAAGAATGAAATCCAACCCATCTACCCCCTCTGCATCTTCCCTGTTGTCTCCAAATTCAGAAAAGAAGGTGTCAAGGCAGATGCTGCCTTTGTCCTGAGTTGCTAAGCATAATGTAAGGAGAATCTATGCAAAGAATGGAGGTGTAACAACTCTTCACCAAAGCAGTAGGCCTTGAAGCAGGGGTGCAACCAGCCTTTCTTGTTAGGTGGGGCTATAACATTTCCAGATGAGACTTCAAAGAAAGCAATGGAAAATCAGTGATCTTCTTATACCTAACTTCTATAACAGTTGCCAAAGAAGTGTCAATTTTTCTGTTGCCAAAGAAATGTCTATCAGTTCTAAATTAAACATTTTCCTATCTATATATCACATTTTTATCCCACCCTTCCCTTGAAGCACCTCCATGGGCACGCTGGGAGGTGGAGTTCCTGAGAACAGCTCTGTCTTTTTCTTGTCTAGCATGGGCTTCCTTCCCAGCACTTCCACTTATGCAAGGAAAGGAAGACCCAAAAGGTTCTGTGATATCACAGAGAACTTTGGGAATCCCCTCATTGTACTATGAGAAAAGGTAGGAAAGCCTGAGAGTGACACTGGCTAATGCAGAAGTTGGTCTAGCTAGACTGCAAGACTGGTTTCTAGTATGGCTGTTTTTTTTGTTCTTGTGAGGTACTTCTGCTCTTAGGCCTTCCACCAAGATGATTGACAACCCATCCAGCAATGAATTAGAAAACCCACTCCCTGCTTCCCAGCACCAAGGACTTCAAAGAGATGCCATAAGTAGGGCTGTATTTAGGAAAATTATTAGGTAGGAGGGTACGCCTGTTACCCCTATTTTGGTAACAGCCCTGCCTTGTAGAAAAGGGATATACTCACATGTTACCCTTGTCCTTCTTATTCCCATCTTCCAGTCATCCCAAGGGGATCTCAACTAGCTGATGAGCTAATATGAGGGAAGTCTTTTCTATGTTTAAATTTTGTCTTTGACCCTGTAACATCTACAGCTATCAGTATTTGAAATTTGGTTCTAGAGTGCTTTAATAACACAAAAACCTCTTCCTGAAGTCTTTTGATAGATGCTGCCTCATTCATCTCATCTTCAAGTTCTACATGGACAAAGTGTTCAGGCAATGTGAGACAGAAAACCTTCATGTCAATCGGAAAATTAGTGGCATAGCCAATTCCTTCCTCAGCACAGAAAAGCAACTGAGACAATGTGTAAGTCATAAGTTGGCAACACAGAAGTTATTTTTTTGTATGAAATAAATATATTTCCCTGAATATGGGATTATGGGAATATGAATTAGTATGGGATGAAAATTAAAGTGCTGACCGAAAGTGACATTTGACCATGATGATGTTTTTCTTAGCAAAAAGCAGAAAATTTCCAGGAAGTTTTACAGTTTCCTTCAGAGAACAAAGTAATAGAGAAAGGGGAGCTCCTTTAGAAAACCATAATGGTGATTATATGCCAATACTGGTATTGTGCTGGTAGGATTGCAGTGTTTGAACTGGTAACCCCTGTGAGACTAGAAGATTGGGACATCTGGCTGCATAACCGGAAGTGATGTCACTGAATCTCAAGATACCATAATATTAATCTGAAGCTGTACAGTAAAAATCATAAGAGTTTTAGGTGAATCCTAGAGCATCCTGTGACACAGTAATATTACTTCCACTTACTCAGACAGAAGTGACATCACAGAATCACAGAACACTGTTCCCCTCCCCCCATTTTCCCAGCTGCTCAGAAATAGCTGACTGGGAACAGGGGAGTTCTGGTACAGGTTTCCCCACTGGCAGCAGGCAAATGGCAACTTCATGTGTAGTACCAAAGTTGCTAGTCTGCATCCTCAGCCTGTTGGGCTGGGCTTAGAATGCAGTGTAACTGATGTTTTGTAATCACTATCTGTAACTACCATGTATTAAGAGCAAAACTAAATCTACAATGTCCTTTGATAGCGGAACCAATTACTTCAGGGAAGGGCTATCCTTCACTAATGGTCTTCAAGCAGAGGCTGGACAGGCTTCTCCTGAGGGTTCTGTAGCTTTGGATTTCCTGCAGTGAACCATGGGGTGGACTTGTTGGTCTAAAATGCCACTTCCATTGTGTGATTCTATTATTCAGATACAGATGTGTGATTCTATTATTCAGATACAGATGTTGAACAGGGAGTAAGAAAATAGACAGTTCTAGTCCCAAAACAGCAGCACTCCAAGAGCTGGCAGTGTTATCTTGTGTGTCGCTTGTAGTCACTAACATAAAAATTATGTATACACTGTAGTACAGCCTTAGTGAACAGAATGAAGCTGAAAGAACAAGCGCAACTAAAAGTATCTAATGAATTCAATTACATTTTTCCTAGGAAGACCATAATATGTGCAACTGTGGAGAATATGCAATGAACAAATTTAAGCAGATTATCGCCAACTATGATCAGGTAAATCATCACTGGTGGCGGGCACATAATCCTCAAGGTGCTTTAGAAATATTTTATCAACATTTTAAATTTTCATCAGAGTATAAGCTGACATAAACTTTAGATTGTTATTGGGGTGCTGTGTGGTTTCCGGGCTGTATGGCTGTGTTCTAGCAGCATTCTCTCCTGACGTTTCGCCTGCATCTGTGGCTGGCAGCTTCAGAGGATCTGAAGATGTTATGCTATTATTTAAGTACTATAGAAATTGTTGGCAATTATGGTAATAACAACAATGCACACAAAGTTAAAGGTATCCAGCAAATTTGCTGTGGCCAAAGTGGTATGTTTTGCCAACAGAAGGCTCATTGTATTGAAGCCATTAGTGGAATGCGTTCATCAGATCCAACCTGTAATAATTTGGTTTGGGCTCAGCAATTAAATGTGATTATGCTATATGTCTTTATTGGATGTTTACTAAACTTTCATTTAAATTTTTAGATGGATGTCACATCTGCTGCAACAAAATCCCTTGGAGAACTGGATATATTACTTGATTGGTTGGATGCGTATTAGAATCATAATGTACTCACAACGGGCTCAGATACAGTGTGAAGACACTGTATGCTGCTCAGGATCACAGTCTTCATGACAGGGAAGATCCTTTTTTCCAAAGATGCAATTAGCACTGTAAGGAAAAACAGACATACACATTACCTGTATTTGTCTTCCCCCTGCTGGGGATGCTAATTACAGCTTCAGAAGTGGGGGCTTCGAATCACAGAAAGGGGATGGGAGGAAATGGTTAAACATCTGCCTCCTTAAAGATCCCATCTTCAATGTTCAAAACAGTCACATGGAGATAATTCAGTCTTCAGAAATAATCACACACCTCCCATGTCACATATGGTTTGTGTTGTGATGATGATGGTGGCAACAGGTGTTATCCCAGAATTTTAGAAAAAACAGTGGAAGATAGAATGGCCTCTATTCCAATAAATAAAATCCATTTTAACTTTTCCTGTGCAAGTGCCATTTACAGGAATGGGAGTCTTTGCTAGGTTAATTTTAGACAACAGTGATATCAAATGAAGACCCATTATGAAGTTTCAAACATTTCACCATGTCTGCTTAGGTCTGGCTGTATGTAATCATCTGATGCCACAAAAACCCTTCTTAGTCAATCTTGGAATCACATCCCCACATGAATCCAGATGAAAATTCTGCTACACCTAGTATGGTGAGATTATTTTGCATCTGAATGAAAAACAACGCCAAATATTAATATAGTTTATTTCTATTATGTATGCTATTGTTCAGCTCCCATTCTTTCCAGTGACCTTACACAGGCAAAGTTCCTGATGGATTATTATTGAATTCTTCTATTATTGGATTCTGTGGAAGACAAATGTCTTGTTTACCCAAAAGGAAGATGAGCGTGAATGTCAGACAATCTCTCCCCAAAGGTTATGCACAAAAAGGTGTGTTTTTTACTGTTTAGTCTTCCTTTCAGGTAAATAGGGTAACACAACATTGAATACCACACATTTCCTGCTGTCTTATCTTCAAGTAGGCTCCTCTTGGTAAATGCCTGAAGTCATGGACACAGAAGTATATCTGTAAGGAGGGTGCTATTTTTTCTGCTTATAGCATTACATACAAGAATCTGAATGGATGATTACTTCCTATGCAATATTTCCCACATGCATACCTCCTTGGACAATACGTTACAAGCACTTCCGTGGAGGTAAAGATGTGTTATGCCAAAACAGGCATTTATTTTCAATGTAGCAAAGTAATTACATTCCTGACTATACTTGAAGTATTTTTAGAAGCTGGATTCAAAACACAGGGTCCAATCAGCAGATGTGTCCAGGGGACATATATAGATTAGAACTCATCTATGAAGCTTCTTTCATATTGTTTTTGTTTGCTTTATTTTCTGCATTGTTGTGCTGCCTTATATCAGAACTGCTTTTCAGTGTTTGCTATGCAGACATCCATCTTCCAACTGACATTAAGAGGTGAGAACTTTAAAAAAATGAAATATGCATAAAATGCAACAACACACTCACATATATACCAGTTACTTTGATCAGCAGTGTAGTCCTCTGAGAAGTTATCCACTGAAGTCAATAAACTTAGAAGGATGCAACAGAATGGCACTGTTACTGTATCCATATGGAAACGGAAGGTCTTGAGACATATCTGTAGACCTCTGACACAGTGGGACTTAAGACAAGTGAGAAACATCACTTTTTAATGAACATATTTGCAAAATCTGTGTAGATTTGTAAAAAAAAACAGTCCTGATAAATGAAAGAAAGGCAAGAACCAAGACAAGAAAATAAAAAGAACATCACAGAAATCTTAGTTTACTGAGGTATTAACTTTCAAAGGAAAAAACTTGGAAGTGCTGTTTGGGGCAGAACACATGATCAATTGTGGATAATGGTGGTTACTTAGACACAACCCACTCCCAAAACAGCTGATCTGGACATATCCTGCAATATAAGGAAAAACTGGTAAAGTGACGATAGCGAACCAGATATAAGCTACTTACCATTTCTAATTAGACTAACTATGGCCGTTTCCGCATGGGCAATTAATGGCGGCCTGGAGACGGTAAAAACGCCATCTCCAGGCTGCCATTCGCACAGGGGGCGCAGCTGCATCGCAGCCGCGCCGCCCTCGCGCCGCCCGCCCGTCGCGAAGCCGGCGTTTTCCCAGAGCGCTTGGAAGTGCTCTTTTTGGGGAAACGCCGCCCGCCGAAGCCGCTGCGGTGCGAACGGCAGCTGCTTCGCGATGACATGCCCACCCGGCACTTACCTTGTCCCTGGGCCTCGAAGCGCGTCGCCGAGGCCTGGGGACTACGCCCCCCTACCCTGCGCCACGTGGAGCGGTAGCGCGGGGCCAGAGGGACGTGTCCCCAGGCCTCGGCGGCCTGGCTTATCACCCGAGACCAGCCCGGTTGGCCGGGCGCCGGCGCTCTGTGGTGCCGGCTGCCCGGCTGTTTCCAGGACCGTCCGTGCGGATGGTCCCAGCGTCGTTGGGTTGGCGTCGTAAACGCCGACCCGGCCGCTTCCGCCTTCGTGCGGAAACGGCCTATGATATAAGCTACTTTATGTTCCTGATTAGCCTTGAAATATTACTATTTAGAGTAGTTTTCATTATCTTTTTTACATTTCATAGTAAACAATGAAGTCATAATTTAATAGACTCCTTAACTGCATGATATTTGAGCCCAAGACCATTGTGTAAATCTCATGATCATGTTCTGGGCACACTAGATAGTTTCTGCTTCAGTGTGCACTTTCTCTGGCACTGGTATCTCTTTTTGTATGATATCAATGGTTCTGAGAAAGCCCTTGGGCAAACAGAAATACTAGTGCAAGAGGAAGCATGCTGTGCCATGGAAATTATCTAGCAAGCACAGAGCTTGTTCCTAGAGATACAATCCCTATTTTTATTCATATATAAAATACGAGAAGAAACAGAAAAGCATATTCTGCAATTACAGTACTGGACTGGGAAGTATGTGTGAAAACAGTATAGCTTTTCCCCAGTGCAGTTATGCACATTTACTTGGAAGTAAGCTTCATTTAGAGCAAGTATACACGGGATTGTTCTACAAGTGATTATAAATGCTCATCAATGAGCAGAAAAGGAAACCTCTCAACTAAGATGAGATTTAAATTCATGACCAAAGTCCATGGGCCAGTGCTATAATATTAGGTACTTGTTCCCATGAACAACAATGAAAGATTATTGTGCATGTTACCATGCAGTATGTATATATCAAGTGCCTAATACAAACTGTCTTTCCTCCTGCTTTTGGAGATGGAAGGATCAAATGTGTACATATGTGTTCCTCTTTCATCTCATGAATCAGAGAAAAATATCAAGCTAAGATTTGGAATGTGCTGCTTAAATCACAAGTGTGTAGTTTTCAATCATTTGTAGTCACCTGGATTTTCTAATTGAGCTATTATGTTATTGTTACCTCACTGCAAACAGCATCACCATGTAATTCAAATTCAGAATCTGATATATTTTATTTTAATTGAATGAAACTGTATAAAATGTATTTCTCTTTCTCTTTGAATAATACTTTCTGTATTGCTCAATGTATAATTCTGTATAATACACATCTTTCTAGGTAACCGAGTCAACTTATGCTTTCCTACATTACATCAATTTTTGTAAGGACATATTGCCCCAAACCCTTAGACATTCTTCAGAAATAAATGAGACTGGATCTCTTTTGTCATATTCTGCACAGCAGAACTGAAATTTAAACTTGACATTTATGTTTGTATTTCTCTGCTTCCTTTAAAAAATTCTTTTTGTGTCATGAATGTAATTTTTAAAAAATTAATCCTCCTGAAAAAATAATTAAATAAAAACTGAAAACATTAGATTTAGTTGGCAGCCTTTGAGTTAGTTGATTTGCAATTTATATTATAAGGTAATGTTTCTAATTGGTAAGTTTAACAGGCCGTTGAGGGTTTTCCAGGCTGTGTGGCCATGGTCAGGTAGTTTTTGTTTGTAATGTTTTGCCTGCACCTATCACTGGCATCTTTAGAGACATGAAACATATCTTACCATGACACAACCCTGAAGTTGCCAGCCATATGTGCAGCTGAAACTTTAGGAGCAAAAACCTCCAGACCATGGCCACACAGCCCAGTAAACCTACAACAAGCAGCTGATTCTGGCTATGAAAGCCTTCAACCATACATGGTAAGTCTGACTTCATTTTTGTTTAATATGTTCAAAAGTAACAGTAAGCCCTATTGATTCACTGTATAATATAGTCGCAGCTGCTGTGAGAGATTGTGTGAGAATTTCCAGGCAGGTGGCTTCTATCACAAAACCTTAGGGCAGGGGTCTTCAAACTATGCTCCTCCAGATGTAGACTACAATTCCCATGAGCCCTACCACTTGGCCATGCTGGCAGGGGCTGATGGGAATTGTAGTCCATGAACATCTGGTGGGCCATAGTTTGAAGACCCCTGCCTTAGGGATGCAATACTGCTGAAGTGGGATAAAAGAATCCACATGACAAGGGCTGTAGCTCTCACACTGGAAAGTGACCCAACAGAAAAACCAGCGACCAGTTAATTTTCAGGCCTTTAAAAATTTCCTCACTGGTTTCTATAAGAGACATTATGCCGAAATCAGAAGTTCTTTCCTGTATTGCTACTTCTACTGTACTCTGGTAGGCTTTAAAAATATGTTGCAACTGATATTGATGCGTTCTCCATTGCTGGGATAAAGCATATGAAAAGTTCAAGAAGATAGTCATGTACCCAAACCTTAGCTATATTCATTGATTAAACCCAGATATCACTTCCTTACAGGGGACAACTGTGAGTATTGGTACTTCAGTTCTCCCCTGTCTGTTTTACATCATTTACATTATTTTACATTTTACATCATTTAGAAGAAGAAGAAGAGTTTGGATTTATATCCCCCCTTTCTCTCCTGCAGGAGACTCAAAGGGGCTTACAATCTTCTTGCCCTTCCCCCCTCACAGCAAACACCCTGTGAGGTAGGTGGAGCTAAGAGAGCTCTGAGAAGCTGTGACTAACCCAAGGTCACACAGCTGGCATGTGTGGGAGTGTACAGGCTAATCTAAATTCCTCAGATAAGCCTCCACAGCTCAGGCAGCAGAGCTGGGAATCAAACCCATTTCCTCCAGATTAGATACACAAGCTCTTAACCTTCCACACTTACATCATTTAATCTTCACAGCAACATCCTGTGAAGTAGGTTAAGCGACGAGTGTATAAGCAAGTGTTCATGGCAGAATAAGGATTCAAAATTGGGTCTTCTAAATCTGAGTCTGAATCATTACACCAACCAAATATTTAGAATGCATTTCAAAAATGTTGTGTCTATTCTGAACTTCAGCTATCATGAACAAGTATAACAAATGTACAGCTGGGGCAGGGAAAATGTCGTTGTTTTAAGATCAATATGTCTCCAATCATTTTGTGGTAGGAGCTCTTGGTTGTACGTGCTGCCCTAAGCAATTGCTTTGGTTGTTTATGGCCGTTTCCGCACAGGCAATTAATGGCGGCCTGGAGACGGTAAAAACGCCGTCTCCAGGCCGCCATTCACACAGGGGGTGCAGCTGCATCAAGAGGCCGAAGGGCTACCAAGCGCCGGGCCATTGTTACGTAAGTCAAGGCGTTTCTCCAGAGCGCTTTGAAGCACTCTTTTTGGGGAAACGCCACCTGGAAGCCGCTTGCCGAAAGTGAACGGCAGCTGCTTCACGACGCCTCCCCCACCTCAGCACTTACCTTATTTCCATTCCCTTACTCGCTACGCCGAAGCCTTCAGACATAGTCTCCCTGCCCTGGCGCCAATGGTGGAGGCGCGCAGGGCCATGAGTGGGTGTCCCCAGGCCTCGGGCGACGCACTGGAGGTCTATAGACATGTCATTGGCCGGGCGCTGGTGTTCTGTGGTGCCGGGCCGTCCGGTTAAAGTTTCCAGGACCGTCCGCGCAGACGGTCCTTAGCGTCACAATCGGAAGGCGTCATAAACGCTAATTCGGCCGCTTCCCAATTCGTATGGAAACGGCCCAAGCTAAGAAATTACCTGACTGTGGAGCATTAATATATTATAAACTATACAGGGGATATTCTTGCCAGCTGAGGCAGCCACCTCCCCAGTACCGACCCCTCCCTCATTGCCAATCTGGGCTAAGTCCACAACTTATGCAACCACCATCCCCCATGCTAATGTACACTGGTGAACCTGCTGCAAACTAGTCCACTGAGGCAAACACCCCTCCCAGAACCAACAGTCTCCCCTAGCTGAGGTAGTTACCTCCCCCAATGCCATTGCATTCCCTTAGTACTGATTTGGACTGGTGAGTCTGCCAGGGATAACAAATGAATTTGACACCCCTGTTTTAGAAGAAATGCTAACAGGCATTGACACAATCCCTGATCCAGGCTTTTTCCTTGCTACTGTGTTTTACGCTACTTTACCAATAACACCTCACCATCCACACCCTCCTTTATTTTCTTTAAATACAAGGTCCACTGTCAGCTTTAGGTGTTTCAGGTAAAGTGGATTTCTATTATTTAGCATGTCTCCATTGAAACATGTACACAATTCCTAACTCAGTACCAGGGAGCACATCACAGGTGGTAGAGAGGACCCTGACTGTCAAAAAGTGTCCTGAAAAGCCCAGTTTCACTGGTGTCCAAAGATTGCCTGTCATTTTCCAGCTGTCAGGTTAGGCGACCAACAGGTAAGGAGACTCCCCAAAATTCGGGATGATAGAACCAGTGCCCTCCCCAAAACCTGGATCTGAAATTAATACATTCCTATCCAAACAACAAAAAACAACAAAATACTACATCTCATGTGCAGAAGGAAAATTTCCAGTATTCCTCCCTCCCACTGCAGTCTTCATATCCCACATGCTAACATCCCATCTCTGGCCTGGGAGCCAGGGTTTAAAGAAGGTGCAGGGATGGTAACATAAGGTTCATGAAATGTATGTAATGATTGCTTTATCCAGAATTAATCACACTGGCCGGGAGGACATTGGGTGGACAGAAGCCATTACAGTTAGGTGATAGTGCCTTCTTGAATTAGTGTTCCTTAGATAGATCACTGTTTTTAAAAAATCAGTTTTTTTGTGGTGACAATATCAGATAAGAGTCTTCTAATGTGGATCTGGAGCTTCTTTTTCTCCACCTCCCCCCACCACCACCCCTCCCACGCCGGCCTCCCATTTTTAATAGCTAGCCACACAGATGAAGAATGCTGGCAAAACAGAAAAACAGTTTTTTATGTTGTTTTGATTGACCCTAAAAAAAAGTAGTCAACTACTATTTTAGATTTTCTTTTGGACCAGTGTGGCTACCTGCAATTTCTGTGTATGAAACATGAGCAACTTTCAGAATCATTTTGGCGCTCCAGACCTGTTTTGATAACAGCTTTGAACAGCTCCAGCAATATTAGCATCAAGGCAGTCAGTCTCAGCAACAGAAAAAATATGATTACTCTGAAACTATTACTCTTGTTACCTTTTTCAAGCTGAAACATATTATTATGCTAAAATAATCAGCCCCTCCTACTATTTATATTAGGCTTTTGCTTTTTATTGATCTGTGCAGCCAAAAGTACACCATCAGACTGACTGGATTTTCTCTTTTCTTGTTTAGCAAGCCAGAGATCCTATCAAGACAACAAGCATTTTGTCGTATCCAAAATCTTTCTATGATTTTAAAGTAAGTACTACTAGTTAGGTTCTCTTTGTATAATTTTCACTTGCATTTTCTTTTGTAGCAAGGAAGATATAGGCATGAATATATTTGCAGCTGCTTATGAAGTATGGAAAGATGTTCAATGAAATAAAATTTATTATTTCAATGTTCATTCAGTGTTGAGGCTAAGGCATTATGTTTCAACCACACTTGATCTATTTTATGAGTCTCTGTGTTATAGTAGATCATATACAGGGTTTGTTGGATTGATTTACATCAGGGTGGTAGGTATGTGATGCTTTCACTCTTTTGCTGACCTTGGACCAGTTACTGTTTCTTAGCCTAATCTACCCCACTGTGTTGTTTTGTCAATAAAATAAGATTGTTTTCATATGCTTAATGGATGGATGGGATTGAAATGTAACAAACCAAAGAAAAAGCAATGATTTTGCAAATTCTCCCATAGCACATGATTCCATTGTTACTGAAGGATCAACATCTGATTACTAGATGGTTACTTTTATGTAGTCCCTATTTTTGCTCTCTTTTTTTCAATTAATGCCCAATTAATATTTTAATTGCATGATGTCAGTATTGCCATTTTTTTCAGGAAAGCATGTGTGTCTCTAGCATTAAATGGGCACCAACTATATATGGATTGTACAGATAAATGATCATCTGAGTTCATCTGGAGCCCAAGCTCTCTTAAAAGCCATGCGTAATACTGATAATGTTGCTTTTTAAACTAGTGGACTTCAATTCTACTCAGGATATTGTTCCTCCAACCATATCTCTCCAAAAAATATGGCAAATGAGGTCCTCCAACCATAATTCTCCAGACTGAGTGGGCAAGATATGGCAATTGAAGTGTGATGTAAGTTTAAAATGATGCATGTTGGGGCAAACCCCCTAACTTTTAATTAATATATGCTGACAGGGTCTGGCAGTATCTGAGCAAGAAGGAGATCTTGAGGTTGTGGTGGATAACTAAATGAAAGTGCCTACTGAATGAGTGGCAGTGGAGAAAAAGGAGATTCTGTGCTAGGGTTTATTAGGAAAGGGAATGTAAACAACATTGTGTACCACTGGTCACTATACCTCAAAACGCATACTGTGATACTGAAAAATATGCTGAAAAGGGCAAAATGATCAAGGAGCTGGAACACCTTTCCCACAAAGAAAAGCTAAAGAGCCTGGGATATTTCTGTTTAGAGGAAGAATGTCTAAGGGGAGATCTGATAAAGATTTTATAAAATTTTTCATGGGTGGAGAATGTGTATAGTGAGAACTTTCTGTCTTCCATAATATCCAATGAAGCTGATGCACAGAAATTGCAGGACATACAAAAGAATTACTTCTTCACTTAAAAAGATGTTGAATTGTGAAATTCATTGCCACAGGATATAGTGATGGTCACTTGTTTTGTTGACTTTGAAATAGGGGGATGAAACAAATTTTACTGCGAATAGGTCCATAAATAATTATTAGGCATGATGGCTTAATGAAAACCTCCAAGTACAGATGTACTATCTGTCTCAATGTAAGTGCTGGGAGGAAGAATTTGGCTTCTTAGCCTTCAGGAGCCATCTGGATGGCAGTTGCATGAGAACAGATACTAAGCTAGATGGCCATTTATTTAATCCAGCACAGCTACCCCTAAGCTTTTTATGGTCTTCAGACTGATTATGTGTATTATTAGAAAGGAAGATCTACTGAATTCAAGGAGCTGCATGGCGTAGTGGTTAAGTGCTTGCACTGCCACTCACACGGTCAGGAGTTCGAGCCCCCTGTGGGTCAGATATCCTGGCAGCTGGCTCATGGTCAACTCAGCCATCCACGCATTTCTTGGTCAGTAAATGAGTACCTAGCACATAGCTAGGGGGTAAAGAATAGCTGGGGAAAGCAATGGCAAACTACCCCACAAAAATGGCTTGCCTATGAAATCACTGCTTGCAGTGGTACCCCAGGGTCGGACACGACTGAAGGGGAAACTTTACCTTTTTTACTGAATTCAGTGACACTTCTATGTAACTATGTTTAAAATGATGTTTAATGAACAGATTTGGGAGTAAGATTCTTGCAGTCTACCACTCTTCTCAGTTAAGAGTAGCACATTAAATTGACACAAGGCCTATTTCTCCAACACAAGGAACTCCTCCACTGTTAAGATGGGCCTTGAACCAACATAATGTACCACACTTATCTGAGCAGAGTTGTAGGGTAAAATGCTATATTCCTACTTCTCAGTGCAACCCTGACTGCTCAAGTTGAGTAACAAAATTAAAACAGCAACTTTTTAAAGAAACTAATCACACAAATATTATATAAATAATATAGTTGGAATGTAGTGCTGCAGGCACTGTCTTTGGAAGGAGTGTTAAGATACGTATCTGAGCAGTTTGTCAATATCAGACATTGAGATGCTTTTCATAATCACTGGAGATTCCAACTGTGGCGTCTACTCGGATTCAAATGAGGGAAAATAAGTACCCTCATTTGAATGTGGGTAGACGCCACAGTTGGAATCTTCAGTGATTAATTTGAATCTGAATAGACATCATAGTTGGAATATCCAGTGGTTACGATAAACATCGCGATGTCTAATAGTGACAAGCAGTTCAGATATACATCTTAGTTCTCTTTCCAAAGACAGTGCCTGCAGCAGCAAACTGCAACGTTAATCAAACGTAATCAATTTCAGTGATTAAGACAAGCATCACAACTTCTTCCTGCCTGCAATAATCTGACAGTTCAAGTTGAGCAAGAGTCTTCACTTGCTGTTGGGAAGCACAGCAATGAAATATTAACATAAAATCAATGTTTTAACATGATGTTGTTTCTAGTCCCTGATAAGGTGCCTCACAGAAAGTGATACATATTTTTTCAAAATGCTTGGTACAGGCAGATTGGTTATGTTGTATTAAAGCAGGGAAAAGATGAAATGAAATCTGAGACACACAGAGCTTCTTATTAAATATACTTATTAACATACCTCCCACCACTTCTAGAGCACATTATCATCAGCCTCTTCAATATGCATGTGTATTGGGCACTCTACCCTAGATTCTAACTCATCTGAGTCAATGCTGCTCTGCCTTGGCTTTCATTACTTGAACAATCTTGTCCTAAGAGATGCTATGCTCCCTATGGGCTTTTTCGCACACACGGTTTGTTCTTGAATTAAGGCAATCCGCATCGACATCCTGACCTTTTTGTTGCTGTTTCGTCACTCGAGATCATTCACACATCACCAGGTTGTTGTGGATGCTTCAGAAACCCCTTGGTTTTGCATTGCCCTGGAATGCAGTACAAACGAGAGTTCCGATTGGCTGTTGTGCCGTCCAAGGGCGTGTTCCGTGTGACACTTGGCCCCCGTCATCACGAACTAACGAGTCGGCGTGATTACACTATCTCAATGTACCACTGTGTTGAGAACTCGCTATCTCGAGATATCGGGGCGGCGTTGGAAACAATGCACTGCATGAGCGACCGCGAGGAGGGGCGGGAGGAGAGTGAGACGGAAATGAAACAGTGAAGTGTGTGCGCGCAACTGACAAGCTCTAGCGCATCCTGATTGGTTGGAGGAAATCACATCACACAGTGGGCGTGATCCCTCGCAGTTGCTTGTTCCAGTTGCGTTTTGCACCTAGCCACCAGATTGTGGGGGGAATCCGTTTTATCCAAGAAAGTTGCACAATTATCAAGCGACAGGAAAAATGTGAGACAAAGGCTGAAATGAGCGACAGATTAGGGGTCGGGCCACATTACGGCTCAAGTGTGTGTGAAAAAAAGGCAGAAACCGTGACGACCTCATATATTAAATCAAGAACAAACCATGTGTGCGAAAAAGCCCTATTATGTCTAACAGAGGCTGCTGCTGAGCAACAAGGAAACATCCTCCACAAACCCCTTGAACCTTCATAGTCAATAACTAGATGAACTGGGTCCATTTATTGTTAGGTGGCTCAGGATGCTTGGCAAGTTTCCCTTCATATATAATAGCAACTAATTATGCCATGAAAAAGGATTAGCCTAATTTAATACCTACACTCTCCACCAGTTGAAAATAGCATGCAGCCCTACTTACACATTAGTTTTAAAAAGTCATGTAACTCCATAGAAAGATGAATCCCATCAGATGTATGCAGATGTGGAGGCGAGAATCTGAATTAGATATCCTTCAAATTACTCAGCAAAGTTGTTCAGCAGTTGCAGTGATCTTGTACAATATCCAGGATGAGATTGTGAACCAATCAGGGATTTGTTCAGATTAGGCAGGTAGATGGGGTAGGAATTTACCAACATAAAAATGAGGCCTAGCTCCATATTGTCATTGACACAACGAGTCATTTCTGGAGCTCACTGAAAGTGGTGTCATGTAGAAGCTGTTTTTATTATAGAGTTTTTACCATACAGCATCTCACATTATTGGCGATGTGATGACATCACATTCATTGAGTGCCAAAAGTGATATATTAACAATGATGTGGGGGCAAGGCCTCAGTTCTGTGCTGATAAGAAACCCAAACACACACACACCTGCACCCGCATGGATGACTGAACAATGCCAGGGAAGAGGGCCCAAAGTGTGGGGTCCTCCACCCTTATCAGAGGTATGGCAATCCTAGATATGGCAATCCTAGTTCAGATTCTGTCAAGCTATTTCAACAGCTGCCAAACAAGTTTGCAGAAGCCAACTCAAAGCCAATTAGAGTATTCGCTAGAATTTGGGTTCTGACACACCACCACTACCAACACTCAGCAAAATAGCTACACAGTGAAATTGCAAAAGGGAAAGGAAACACATCCCATTTCTATTCTTTCCCCTCCAAGCTGGGCCATAACAGAAGCAATGCTTTTGATCTCTCCATTGCAAAAGGGAGAAAATAAGAACCTCATTTTCCTCCTTTTCTTTGCTGCACAAGCTGACAGCTTGGGTTAGGGAAAATTCTGGAAATTGTAAAAAAAGAATATCTCTTGTTTTCCTATTAAAAGCCTTTATCATTACATACACTAAAATCTAAACAGGGTATTTCATAACCTGTTATCACTCATATTTTCTGGCAGCAGTTGCAAAAATAATTAATTTTTTTCCTTTCCTAAAATAAAAGAATGTTATTTACAGGCGCTGTACAAAAAATGCAGACATCTGTCACCACAAGAAAATATATTAAGAAAACATTTTTTTAAAAAAACCAAAATAACTTTGTATCAATAATTTAACTATAATATGTACAGTTTTCTGTATGGAACTCTTTTTCGTCTCTTTTAACAGTAGCATGAAAAGTTGCCATTGGTCTACCTGGTTAAAAATAAAAGAACAATGGGCCAGGGAGATTTGCTGTAGTCTCTGTGCACAGTGGAAATGATTTTGAATTTGATCTTGGTCCATCAAGGACAGTATTGTCTACTCTGACTCTAGGGCCTCACATCACCTTAGTGCTGGCTCTTTTTAACTGGAGATGCCAGAGACTGAACCTGGGACCTTCTTCATCCACTGAGTCATTGTCCCTCCTCTCAAGCCAAGGAGCCATTGCAGCTGTCCCCAGAGCTGGTTCCATGGAACTGAGTATAGAGTGCTGAAGCCTCTTTGTTTGAGCAAATCAGTTCCTTGCTTGAGCAAAGGGGATGTGGGTGTCCATAGTGCTGGAAATAAGTTCTCAGCACACTTAATCAAGATAAAATCTTGGGATGTGTTGCTGAAATCACAGCAGTAGTATTTCACACATTTTGTTCCTATTAGAGTTTTGTAACGCACTCATCAATTCTTCTGTCAGCTTTATCCTATTTCAAATACCTTTCCCCATGTAACCCAAACTCATATTTAGATGTATTTTCATTTCAAGTCAGTTTTATATGGCATAATATTTTCTTAGGCTCTTTATTGCCTTGTGTGCAATTCTGTGTGAGAAACATGTTTCTAGATAAACTAACCAACTATATTCTCATCAAATTCAATATGGACATTTTTAGTGAGTATTCAGATATTCATTGGAAATAAGCCTAGGGCTCTTTTTTTTAGAAGTGGAAAATCCCTATCTATTAGCTCCTTTCATTGGCCCCTTCTGCACACGCAAAATAATGCATTTTCAAACCACTTTCACAACTGTTTGCATGTGGATTTTGCCATTCTGCACAGCTTCAAAGAGCACTGAAAGCAGTTTGAAAGTGCATTATTCTGCATGTGCGGAATGAGCCATTGATCATTATTTCAATTTGGAAATCCCTTTTCAATTATATTAATAAAAGTCTTTTTAAAAAGTACTAAAACGCAGAACATTAGAAAAAATACCCAAAGAAGAATAAAAAAAACCTTATAGTGGGTGCCTGCAACTCATTTACTACTGTATGTTGATGTAACAAGAACAGCAACATAAACATTACAACATTGCAGAGTTTGAGTCTTATGATTCTGTTCCTTGTTGGGTGTTATTATTTTGTTTCTTGCTCCAAAGGTACATAAAGAATGGAATCATAGGATCCTAATATAATATAATATTATATATTATAAAATGCCATATAATGGAAGTAAAATATCAAATACCATTTAGGTTAATTGTACAGTATTGGATATCCAATAGTAACTACTTTCAAATGTCAAATGCCAACATCAAATATCTGGCACTGAATATTCTGCAGAAATTCAGCATCAATATTCACACTGGAAACTTTTGAGGAATTCTAGGTGCAAGTTCAGTTCAGTTCTCCTGTATTGCCCATTCTTGTGTCTGTGATTTTCTATTCAGTTTTGTCAATCCAATCCAATAAGATATCTAGCTCTCCAAGTGCCTTCAGGGCTGCAGAATGAGATTCCATCTAAAAGAGGATAGAAAAATTATGAATTGCATCTAACCAGATGTTTTGCTGGTAAAAAAAGGAAAGAAGGGTCGTCTTTGACTACTAAAAAAAGTTATGCTAAGGATGTTGGGACCTTTAAACTGGGGTGGCAGTAACAAGGAGGATTGAGTGAAAAGGCTGGCAGTTAGTCTTTCCATATGATCAATATGAGTATAGTGAAAGATAAGGGTGGGCAACAAGCAGAATCAAGGACAGCTCAAGTCCCAACTTCCACTTGTTCATTGGATCATCTGCTCAAAGCTTACATAGGCACTGGTGTGGAAATCAGGAGTGAGTTTACTACCTAGTCCAGGGGCATATCTACTTCAGTGGTGTTGTGATTAGCCCAGGCATCATGCTCCCTCCAAAGCTGCACTCCCTGACCAGAAATGGGACGCAACAGAAGGCCAGCAAGCCCAGATCACCCCTCCTGCAATCTCCACATGAAGACTGCAAACAGGACAGGCGGGGCTTACCCTGCTCATCTCCATGTAGAGATTGGTTGTAGGGCTGGAAGACTGAAAGGGCTGGAATCCAACAAGCTGCAGGCTGCAGCTTAAAACTGGATCCAAGCCTGACCCCAGCCAGGCTCAACTATCCATCCCCACACCCAACCTTCACATGGAGATGGGGGTGCAGTAAACCTGCAATCCTCACATGGAGATTGCAGGAGGGGCAAGCTGTGTTTGCTGGCCTTCAACTGCATCCTAGTCCAGAACTCTGCAAGGAATTTTGGATTGGGGCACAGTTACAAGGAAAGGTGGGGCCATAAATGCACCCCCAAGAAGTGGTGCCAGGGGTTAGAGACCACCGTGTCCCCAAGATATGGCAGTGCCTCAGTTCTTTTTTTCTTATTTGTATAGGATAGATTGAGAAGGTGGTATGGTATAGCCTGATCTTGTCAGATTTCAGAAGCTAAGCAGGGTCAGTACTTGGAAAGGAGACCTCCAAGGGAGATTCTGCAGAGGAAGGCAATGGCAAACCACCCTGCTTCTTGCTTGCCTTGAAAACTCTTTGTTGAGTCATCACAGGTTGAGTGTGACCTGATGACACTTTACACACACACACACACACAAACACACACACACAGAGGATGCATGAATGGGGGTGAGGGAGTAGGTTTTCAATGTCATACTGAATAATTTTGGCCTAGTGTTTTATCATATAGTGAACAGCCTAAGAACAGAGCATTAAATAAGCAAGAATAAACTATTTAGTACTTCTCACATCTTTATGTACTCCCTTTTGCAATTTTATCAGTGCTCTAGAAATCCAAAGAACCCTATTATTTATTTGTTTACTTTCTTCATTTATACTGGTGTAAACGGGGACCCAAAGTGGCTTACAACATCCTCCCCTTCTCCATGTTTATTCCTACAACCCTGTGAAGAAGGTCAGACTGAGAGGGTGTAACTAGCCCAAGCTTCCATGGCACAGCAGAAATTTAAAACTGAATCTCCCAGATCCTCACCTGGGAACCACTATATCACACTGGCTCTGGAGATTTATAACTTCACTGGGAAGTTGTGCAATTGGCCAGCATAGGCAGTATCTCTCTTTCTTTCTCCAGGGTTTTTAGCACAACTGAGACAAACTACTTGGGACTTTTATTCCCTAGGACTTTGCTTAGTTTGCCTCTATGGGTGGGCCTAACTTGGCTGTTAATGCACATGTTCATGCCAATGAAAGATTCTTGGCTGCTAGCTGTAATAAGGGGAAAGCTGTGGTAGAGGTTTTTGGATGACACATGAAAGGTGTAGAACAAAAGATTTTTAGACATGTTTTCCTGGAGAAGGTTCCAGATCAGCCTGATACCACTTGTCATAAAAGTAGGCTACCAGCAAAAGAGATTTCTTGCATTTGCAACAGCTAAATTACCAAGTGAAAACACATTTACCCTTTCAAACCGACTCTGGATTTGTTCATATCTGTGGATGGCTTCTTTCCCACAAGGGCATGTTGTAACAGTATCCTGAAGAAAAATAATACACTGAGTAAATGATGTTTAAGCATATTTCTTTGAGTCTCCATACAGAAGTAGAACTGATTGCACACTAGTGCTGAAATGAATGCCTAAAACGACCTTGGATTACTGAAGGAGAGGATTTTACTCTCTCCCTAAACATGTAAAACATTGGCAACATTAATTTGATGAAGTTTTGAAAAGTAGATGAATGAGAGAAGCTTACTGGTTCATTATCAATTTCTTACTAACATCATCCATTCACTTTATTCTTTTTAAATACATTGTTAAATTTACAAAATGTAACATAGCAACAAAGTGGAAAAAGAAGAGCACAAGAAAAAGAATAATAGTGAAGCACCCAGAAAAAGTGAAAGTAAAAACCTGGAGAATGGACGAGTGAAAAAGCTGAAGGCAGATTCTAAAAGCCAAACAGCTGAAACATGTTACTGATCCTAGGTCATAAGAGAGCTGATGGGTCAAAAAAAGAGAGAGACCCAAACCAGCTCACCTGTCAAATTGAAGGTCTCCAAAATTTGTTGGAGAGGCTAAGACCACAGTCTGTCTGCCCTAAAGCCCGCAATTGCTTGGCAATCACTCCTTTCAGTAATGTGTGGCAGAGAGCTCCTGAAGGCTCATCCGTTCAAAGGGCCATCTTCCTAGAAGTCCTTTCACTCATTTTATTCTCTTGAAGTACAGTGAGTAGCTGATTAGCTACTGTGTGTCATTCAAAGAAGTAGTAATAACAATAGACAAAGAAAACGTAAGGTACTGGATTAAATAAAGGACAAGTTAACAAGGGATAGGGACACCAGTCTTTACTCAGTGGTGCTTTACTGGTGCTTTGCCCAGGTAAATTTAAATTACAAATTCAAATTCATTGAACACGTAAGACAAAGATAGGGATTCAATTTTAATTTCATCCCTGGTACATTTTAAAAAACCCCATATTTGTTCACCTCAATGTTCTGGAATAATTCCTTGTCGAAGCCAGCAACAGTTTTTCCAATATTTAACAGATTATTTACCCGTTGGCTATTGGGTGATGTAAATGAGGCTTATAATAGCTTAATTATTTCAATTACTTTCAGAAGCAAAATTCATTATTTGGTAGATTCCACTTAATGTTATACTCATGTTATTGGGATAATACTGCTTGACAGTCCATTTGTCCATGTCGAGTAAAGTTTTTGCATGAGGTTTGAGCCTTTTGCGTAATTTCACAAATTTTTTGAGTGTGGATCTTCCTTCTTAAAGTACTGTTTCCCTTGCTCTCCCACCCCATCAAGAAATAGAATTCCAGCCATGTGTTCAGTGAATATAACTGCAGATATCCTCATGTGCAGCAACATGTGAATATCTCTGGACTAGGGTGAAGGGATCTGACAGGACTATTTAAGAGAAGGAACATGCTGCTTCCTCCCTCTCCCATCCCCTAGGCTGTCTGGCCCAGCTCCAGTCCCACCCATTCAACCATTTACTATCTCTTTGTATTTTTTCTCTGAAGTAAGTCCCATTGATTTCACTGGCATGTAGGACTGCCTATAGATTGCCACTTGGTCCAGACTGGAAGGGTCTAAAGAACTGAAACTAGCTGGGACTGGCCCTTATGCTGCTCTACTCCAAATCTGAAGGGTCAGGTACTCAGGGCTCCCCCACACCAGCAAGGTCCATTTTATTGTTGGAGACTCAGACATGTCTAAGAGGTTGCAGTAGTAAAGAAGGGAGAAATCTCTGGCACCATGGAGAGCTTCCTAATCACTCCTGACCTCACAGCTCTCTGGATCAGGACTTTTGTCTACACTTGTTTTACTATGCGTTGGTATTAATTTGCATTGCATAAAATACATCATTTTGAGATACAGTGAGAACTTCTGGGAACTTGTGTACAGTGACATTGCCAAGCTGAAAAATTTAGCCAGGTTAAAAAGTGGCATATTTTACATTTGTGCCAAAATGAAAGGATGTTTTGTGAACAGTTTCACCTCCCACAGGAAGAAGAGAGAATATATCCCCATTGGCAAGACAATTGGGCTAGCATTCTCTCAACCTGATTCAGTTGCACATTATTAACAAGAATATAGACAGGGGTATATATTGGGATACATACTTGAATGTGTGCATCCAAATGCAACTATTACCAGGAATGCTTCACTGCCTTCAGTGGAACATACATCCAGATGCATATCCCCATCTATGTCTTGCCAGAATGAATCATTCTGCAACTGCATCTGGAATGTGGAAAAAAACCCTCTTTCAGTACTGACAGGGAATGAAACTGCCAGCACAGCATGGCAAGACACAGGGGACTAGGCAAAAGGGATAGGTTTCTTTCTTTTCTACCCATTCAGAGTGAGAATTTTGTCATTGTCACATGGACAAATCAGATTGGCTGTATTATATTATGGCATCACCATGTTCATAGCATGATCCCTCACTGGCAAGGATCATTCAATTAATTATTTTTTCATGCTAAAATAAAACTGATGTCAAAACAGCATCAGTTCAGAGAAACAGTGGTTTCAAAATAATATTAAACTGAAGTGTACTATTTCCCCCTAATAGACCCATTGTAATTCAGTATAGCACCATTATATTTCCTAGCTATGGCCACCAGCCCAGCAAGAATTCGTGTGTAAAACCCAGAAATTTCTTATTATCTCTTTTGCAAAAGGTGTTTATTTAAAAGCAGATAGAAATGCTGTGTGTCAGTATGTAGATCAACAATTGTCACAGAATATTTTAGAGAAAAGGGGGATATTTACAGTGACAACAGAAATCAAATCCTCACAGTTAGGTCAATTCCATACAGCAAATGTTCAATGGATTGCAGTCATGATAAAGGAACTTGTTTCCCAAGGATTTCTGATGTGGGATTGAAGTGACTGCAGCTCTCTGGTCCTTTCCACATGGCCAATAAACACAGGTTAAGGGTGAGATAAAACCCGGGGTGGGGTGGGGGAACTTCGCACAGATGCGAGTCTGCTCTGTGCCCCCCCCCCCCGCAAACCGGGTATTTCAAGAATTACAATTTGTGCGATTCTTTCGTTTTAACACACCTCACAGCTGCTGCCGAGCAAACGGCCAGGTGGGAGGCGCATTATGCGGCTTTGCTTTTTTTTTACCTCCCGGTTCCCATCTGTGGAGCCATGCAGGCACAGCAAGGCTCTGGGGGTTCAAGTGTGCCTGCCTGTGTAGCTGTGCATCAGTGGGAGGTAAGTAAAAAAAGACACATCTCCATGGAGAGGCATGTTGGTGACCTGTGTTAACTTTGGAGCCGTGCGCACAGAGGCGTGCAAATGACCCGGGCCTACACTGAGCTCATGTACCCCAGCTGCACCCCGCTTTGTTTTGGCCATGCAAAAAGGGCCTCTGTGAAAGCAGAGAGACTCAGGTTTGAGAAACTTCTCAAACCTGATTGTCATTTCCAGATCAAGACAGACTTGAAATCAACCATGTATCTTCTAAAAGGTTTCCTCGGGAAAAGCGGGGGGGGGGGGGGGTTGGAGAACACTTCTTTCTGCCCTAGAGTGAAACCTGGGAGTGGGTTCACCATCTTGGCTAGTCCCAGCTGTGGAACTAAAAGAAATCAAGCTGATTCAAACCAGATTTCTTCTGCCAAGATTCATCATATGTGGATTTATAAATAAGAACTTACTGCACCCTTGGAGAAAACAAAAAAAGTGCACAGATTGGCTGTTCGATTGATTTAAAAAACTAAAGACTTAAGAAACCTGCAATAATCGCTAGTCTCTTTTTTACATTTAAAACAAGCAAAGGATCTTAATACAAAGCTTGGAAGCAAAAAAAGCTTTGGAAGGTTTACTTAATTTTACTTAAACTTAAAGTAGAGAGATTAAAATAAGAAGATAAATGCTTACTGAAACTTACAAGAATTGAAGGATTTGATTGGCAGGCAGATCAAAATATTTATGTAATGAAGAGATAACAGACTGAGACTCTGGCCCTTTCCGCACGGGCCAATAACGACGCCCTGGGGATGGCAAAAACGCCGTCCCCAGGGAGCCGTTCGCACAGGCGGCGCTGCCAAAACGCAGCAGCACCGACCTGGCTCCCTTCCCCCTCCCCCAGGGTGGCCTCAGGCCGCCTCCAAAAATCTCCCTCCTGGAGGGAGGTTTTTGGAATACAGCGCATTCCCGGCGGCGCGGTGCGAACGGCACCGCCGGGAATGCGCTGTTGTCCCCGTCCTTCCCCACTCACCTCGTTGCCGTTGTTGTCCTGCTGGCCTCCGAAGGCCCTCCCTAGCTGTCCTCCAACCCCTGGAGGTTGGAGGGCAGCGTGGGTGGGTCTACGGAGGCCAGCAGGGCGACGACGGCGATGAGGTGAGTGGGGAAGGATGGGGAAGAGGCGGGTCGGCCGGGCGACGGTGCTCTGCGGCGCCGTCGTCCCAGCGTCGTCGGGTCGGCGTTCATTACACCGACCCAACCCCTTCCACCTCCGTGCGAAAGGGGCCTCTGAGAGAATGCAGGATCTGGTGTTCAACACGTCATAAATCTGAGTCACTTTAAGAAAGGAGGGGGGAAAGTACTTTTTTAACCTTAAGACGTAAAGCTTCTAGGTCCAGGACAACAAGAAGATAACATGGACGTTTCTGTGACCAGGGAAAAGACTGTGGGAGAAATACATTTTATTCTTGAGAAAGTGCAGTTTAGGAAGCTTAGCAGGGGTAGCCAGTGTTTTCCAGATGTTCAGGAACTATATTCTTATCAGTTTCTACCAGCATGGCCAATTGGCCATGCTGGTAGGGGCTGATGGGAATTGTAGTTCCTGAACATCTGGAGAGCTGCAGGTTCCCTACCCCTGCTTTAAAGTAATGGCCAACAAACATGACGTCACAAAAGGAAAAAAATAGGAGGGGCCAGGGGTAACATAGTGGGGCCAGCGGGCAGGAAACCCAGATAAAATAAACAAGGCAGATTTAATGAAGATTTTTAATAAACTGCATGACTTGTTAGAAGGAAATACAGGAACCCTCACAGAAGTAAACAAGAAAGCAAATGTGATTGATACCCCTCCCCCAAGAATCTTACAGAGGATGTAAAAGGAATTAAGAACAGATTAGATGGGTTGGGCCACAAGGTTTTACATTTGGAAGAAGAGAAAGAAAAACTCTAAGACCATATCGCTATGCTGGATTCCAGGCAAAGAGAAAATTCTTCACATCTTAGATCAATCTCAGAAGTGGAAAGACAGGATATTAAACAGTTACCATAAAATTGGCCTAGCTAGTGGATGTATAACCTGAGATAATGGAAGGTGGAATAGACAAAGTCTTTTGCATAAATTCAACTTATGCCAAACAAAAGAAGTTACCAAGGGACTGCATTATTCAGTTCAAGTCCAACTCTATCAGGGACAGGATAGTACAGGGCCCACTTTGCAAACAACTTGATCATAGAGGCAGTGGTGGGATCCAAAAATTTTAATAACAGGTTCCGATGGTGGTGGGAGTCAAACAGTGGCGTCACTGCACACACGCACCTCCAGTCCCTATTGGGCAGGAAGGTTGCTTTAGTAACCCCTTCTCGGCACTCAGAAAAAAATTAGTAATCACTTCTAGAGAAGTGGTGAGAACTGGTTGGATCCCACCTCTGCATAGAGGGGACAACTATCATAATTCTAAAAGAGGTCCCACCTAGACTCCTGAGAAAGAGAAGAGAATGCAGGCACTTGACTAAACTACTGAGAAAGGTAGGTGTTCCATTTAAATGGGAATTGCCAGAAGAAGACTCCTTCAATTTTAAAGGCAAAAGTTTTAGAATCCTGGAAACTTTGAAAGCAGATGAATTTTTGTGTAAGTACAGAAAGAACTTAGAACAAACACAAAAAAATCTAATCACAATGGATTATAAAATTTTGTCTTAGAAGCGTGGCATGGTTACTTGTGGTACGATAAAGCAAAGATTCATCAATAATTTTCAAATCACCATGTTAGGAGGAGTCTGCTCTAGGTATGGTTGAGATATTAAATATTTATTGCTAGTGTAACTCCCTTATGGTTGTCTCCAATTGAAGCATTTTCAAGAAAAGCAGTGAGTATATGGGAGAAATGGATTACTTCTAGAGAATTGTTGTTGTACCAGAATGAGAACTGGAAGCTTAAACCACTGGATGAATTAAAATATTCAGTCAAAAATTGGTTCCATTATTATCAATTATTAGAAACATTTAAAGCAGACAACAAAAAATACAGGTTTTGCCACTCAGTTGACTGAGTTTGAAAGATGACAGATGCTGGAAATGTCAACAACAGGATGGTTCTTTTTTTCATATGTGGTGGACATGTAAACAGGCAAAATTGTTTTGGGATATAATTTTAAAAGAAATGCAAAAGATTTTGAAAACAACAATTTAAAAACCCCCAAGTCATTTCTGATGGAGTTGATGGGGGAAAGTATTCCTGTTCAGCACAGAACACTATTTATGTACATGACAACTTCAGCAAGGAGTTTATATGCATACAAATGGAGGGACAATAAAATTCCAACAAAACAAGACTGTCTTCTCCATTTCAGTTAGAAGATAATTTCAAAATTATTTCTGGAATTGGAGCCTGTGCAGTTTGCTACAGCCTTTTGTTACTGCAGTTTATTTGCATTCCTACTTTATGTTACTGATGCGTACATGTACCAATAAAATCCTGCAAAAAAGCCATCTTGAAGAAGACCTGGTTGCAAGTGGCATAGACCCCATTAACACAGTTCAGAGCTGATCCGAGGGAAGGGATGTGGGTTGAAACCCTGACTTGTTTCCCACCCTGGAGTGTGACGCAGAATTCGGGCAACCAATCAGCGCTGCGATGCGCGCGTAGCCTTTCCTTGGTTTCGTTTTCGCTTTTGCGATCGGCCAGCAGAAGGAGACGCAAACATTAAACAGTCAAACTTGTAACTTTGAATCGTTAATGGTTTACACAGGTAACGATTAACTGTTTGCATAGTTAAACAGTTAAACATTAAACTTTTACACGCTGTTTTTTTTATCACGCCCCTACAATGTACATTTCCGCAGTGGGAAAAGGTCCTGCCCCATCAAGGCACGCCAACCAATCAGGGGAGACCGGCGAAGCGAGCTCGCCTGGTAGTGGGGATTGCTAAGAGTTCTGCAACTGGGTGTGTCTGTTGTGTGCTGGCTGCGGTGGGGAGGGAGAAACTCCGATGAAGAGGACACGGTTTCACAATGAACAGGTTTGGATCTGCGTGCAAATTTCAAGTGGGGATTTGACCTGGATCTTGAAAGTCACAGAGTATGCAGAGATGGTAAGGCCGAAAGTGGTTATAAGAGACAAGAATATGAACAGTTTTCTTAAAGACCGGAAATCCTTTGTGGACTACTTACTGAAAACATATACAAATGGAGAAACAACAGCAGGACTTGAAACTTAAATGAAAACAGTGTATTGGATTAAGGCAATTTTATAAAGAGGACTAAAAGTGAAAAATATATAGATATTAATTATAAGCACAGAGTTAGATTTGTGTTTGGATCCAAAGTGAGGTAGCTGGAAGTCACCATACATATGTGTAGGGGTGTGTGTATGTGTTTTTTCTTTTTCTTTTCTTTCCTCCCTTTCATTTAGAACTATTATTATGAGGGGGGGATTAGATCAGGATCTCTTCTTTATCTTTCTATGTATGTGTTGTCTAAATGTGCAAAATAAACAGAAATTCTTGAAGTTAAAGGAACTCGTTTCCTGTTTTCCCATTCACATGCATTTCATACAGGCAGTGATCGGAGACCACAGAAACAATCTGGGTTGCTTTCATGCCTTCACACGGAGATGCTTCCTCTTGTTATTGTATTTTATGTTGATGTTGTACACCGCCCAGAGCCCTCCAAGGATGGGGCGGTATACCAAATTGAATAAATAATAATAACAATAATAATAAAAATTTGCAGCAAAACATTCGTAGCTACACAGGCATGCACAAATGAATCTCCCATAGCCGTGCTGACCATCCCATATGTGACAAGCTGCACCTGCGTAGCTACACAGATGCAACCCGCAAAAATGTTTTTTAAAAAGGAAAAGGAGCTTCCCTGTAACAGCCGGGCAATGGCAGGCAGAATCTCCCTGATCATGGAAGGGAGGGAAATAAAACGCCTCCTGCCTGGCTGTTCACGCGGAAGTGGTTCCAACCTGGGATTTTTCAAAAGGATCACTAGTTTATCCATTTTTTAAAAAAACGGGGTGGGGGAAATAAAATAGGGCAGGCCCATTTGGGGGACAGGACCTGTGTGAACTGTCCTTCCCCTGCTACCCAAATGGACTGTATACCTCCCCATAATCTTCTCTCTTGGCCCATGGAGAATTGACCTTATCTTAGAATAGTCTATTAGAAAGAGAACATGCACTAAAATCGCATGAATTAGAACCAAAGCCACGATCAATATGCAGATTACCTCAGTAGAGAGTAGCCAATTCAGTTTCAGGCACACCTTTTAAATATTTTCAAGGAACAGATACAGTGTAAGATCTTTCTCTGCCTGAGGCCCTGGAGAGCACCTGCCAGTAACATGTGGGAATATACTGAGCAAGTGGACCAGTAATCTTGTTCAGTGTACTACAACTTCATATGTATCTTTCCTATATACAGTCATATTACGTACTATAAGCTTGCAACTGATTTCCTACTGCTGTAACTCACACAGAGAGTCAGTTCCTTCTTGACACTGAGGAAGTTGTTGGCAATCCGGCTGACTCTTCTTTGATGAAAGTTGCTGTGTGATTGGCATTGATTGAAGACATTTGCCAGATAGAAATTCAGTAAGTAATGAAAGAAACAACACCGGTCTTCAGTCTAAAATTAATCAGAAGGCATCTTGTTAGAATGGATAACACAGCATAGTATTCCACAAGTAATATTGAAGTGATTGAGTGCTGTTGGGAAGGTTTTTTTGGAATGCCATTAAGCATTCAAAAATAGTAAGTAGATTGAATGCTACAATAAGTTTTTTTGAAATGTTTGAATTTCTCTTTCCTATATGTATTTGAACGCTAGGCAACCAAGCCTTATGCTTGTTTCCTCAGTAGTAAATCCTACTAAGCTAATGTGGTTTAATCCCATAGAACTGCAACCTTAAACTTTCTGGCATCTTTTCATTTCTTTGGATTTTTCATGTTATATATGAAATATCATAGTAATCAATTAAGCATTAAATATTACGGCACATCATCTCCCCCCAAATGCTGTATATCTTTGTCTATGAAGTTCAAATTACTAAACAGTATTGAATGCCAGTTGCCTCATATTACCACATATGATCAGTTAAATATGAAATACTGAAACCAAATATATTTGGATGTCAAATATATCAAACTAGCGGGGCGCGGCCACACGTTGCTGTGGCTTATTGTGTTGAAATGGGAAAGGAACAGTAGCAACAAATCAATTGCAAAGGCCAGCAGTACGTGCTCATGCAAACACGCAGCCTGATACTGTGCCATGTCAGTGATGTGTGTGCCCGCATTCCTGGGGTGTGTGTGAAAAGGCACCCCTCCCAAACATCTAGGCTGGCTGGTCATGATCTTTTACCTGGGAGTAAGTTTGGGTGTCGCTTCTGAGGAAACCCTCTGAGGGGCTTGACGCAGCCATTCAAACTATGTCATGGTTGCTGTACCGAGCTTACTCCTGAGTAATGCGTGCTTGGTTTTCTTAACTGTGACCGCAGTATTCAGGGAATCTAGGGTGCCTGGCCCCTCCCTCCAGTCCCTTGCATGTCGCCCCTCACTCTCTTCCCTCCCTTACTTCTCTTCCGTTGCATGCCACCCCTCTCCCTCCCTCACTTCCCTGTCCCTCCGCTAGGGTGGGTAGGTCATATGAAGATGCTGGGCCCCCTGCCTCCCCTCCCTTGCATGCCACCCCTCACTTTCTCCCCTCTCTCACTTCTCTTCCCTTGCATGCCTCCCCCTCCGTCCCTTTCCCCTCCCTCCCTCCCTTCCCTTGCATGCCACCCCTCCCTCTCCCTCCCTTCCCTCTCCCTCGTGTGTATGTGTGTGTATGTGTTTCCCTTCCACTCGAGTTACTGGCTATGCACTGTTTTCACTGCTCCTATCTGGCCATCTGAGTGAACATTATAAGCAGCACGAACATTCTAAGGGTGACAGTTACACACAGGCAGCTGCATGTCCTTCACCATGGAGCGCCAGGAAAAAGGCGTTTTACCTGGGCCAGGTGTGAAATTTCAGGTATGTGAACATCTAAAAACACTCTTGCCTGGCTGATTATAGTGGCTGGGAATTTTCAGAGGAATTGGCCCAGCAGTTACTGAGGTATATTGTCATCAACAAAAACACTGTTAGCTTTTTATATATATAGATAATCAGAAGTCTCAGATAAATATTCAATACCAACATGCACAGAAGAGAATATCGAAGAGCAATTTCACTTTGGAGCCTTACCCAGGGCACACAACAATTTCTTATTGACCTAGATTACAGATCAGCTTGATAGCCTGGGTTACAGAATAGCAAATATGAAATGAAGTTTAAAAGTTAAAACGGAACGTCTGAGAGCTACCATTTGTAGGGTTGCCAACCTCCTGATGACACCTAGAGATCTCCAGGTATTACAACTGAGCTCCAGACAACCAAGATCAGTTCCCCTGGAGAAAATGGCTGCTTTGGAGGGTGGACTGTATGATGACTTTTTACCTCCTGGGGTCTCTCGCCTTCCCAGACTCCACCCCACAAATCATCAGGAATTTTCCAACTCAGAGTAGGTATTCCTAGCCATATGCTCCCCTTTACAAATCGTAGTTTTAAATATTGATTGTTGTTGGAAAGATACCTTGGTTTCTTGAAGAGAATAAGGTCTGTGTAGTAATCTAATGTTTGTGTACTGGTCTTGCGCCTGCTGGGAAAGAAAAATACAACACAGCTCCAATGGTTTCCTTATAAAAATGGCCTCAAACTGGCCCATACTCAGCATTCCACTTCAACACATTTCTCATCAGCTTTTAGAAATCCCCTTCTTTACATACCAAACAAGACTGCACCCCCATACTCACAGTCATTTCCTTGATTTCTCCAAAGCCCTTTCGTATTTCATACATATCCATAGAGATCACACAATGTCCAAAATTGACCTTTTTGAGGCTGCTGATGGGCATCAAACATAGCAGAAAGATTGCATGCAGAACAGAGAAGACACAGCCATTCTCCATTTTAGCACTTGGTAGATAACTTTCATTATCCATCCAGTACAGCTATTAGTGAGAAAGAAAACATCTGAGTAAGCCCTGGGAAATGCTGGTTTTGTGATTCAAATGCAAGATGTTGTGAACACTACAGCTCATGAGTGTTTTCTAGGCTTTGTGGCCATGGTCTGGTAGTTTTTGATCCTAACATTTCACCTGCATCTACAGCTGGCAGCTTCAGAGGCATGTTACAGTAAGAGAAATACATCTTACCATGACGTGTCTGTGAAGATGCCAGCCATAGATATGGCCGAAGCATTAGGAGCAAAAACTAGAGCATGCCCACACAGCTCAGAAATCCCACAACAGCCAGTTGACTCTGGTCATGAAAGACTTCAACAATACATAAAGATTTGCAGACATTTTCTACTTACATGAATTGCAAATAATGTGTTTACTATCCTAAATCCTACTACAGCAGGTGCAACTCAAGATTTCACACTCTATTATCTTATATTGTTTAGACATACTGCCTTGCCATTTCTTTTCCATTATTGCCATCTTCCATTATTGCCATTATTGCCATACTGCCTTGTCATTTCACTTCCATTATTCTATTTCTCTTCCATTTTTCTATTGATCATTCAAAATAATATTGATCATGAGCATTTCTTCATATTTGCCAATATCTATTACTAGACATTTCATTTTTTCCTCATTTTTCTGATACTGCACAATTCCAGCTGCATCTGAATTACACAGAGACAAAATCCCATCAGCCCCTTTTGCTATACATGAAAGGTATATAAGGACACCTACCTGTGTTTATGTGTTTGTGTGTACCTATATCTCTCTGGGTGTACATTTTTTTAAAAAAAATTACCCAACTCAGCAAACTATGCACAGTTGTCAAAGGATGAAAGGGCAGGAAGGGAAAACTTACAAAAGAAAATCATAAAGGAAAAACAAAAAGACAGTGCGAAACAACAGAAAGGTGATGCCGGATTGCAAAATTAGAGTAGTATTAAGCACCATGTTAAACATATACAATTCCTACTGAGGCCATTTCACTCTAGTAAAACCTATGGGTTAAATTAACAGTTTTGCACTGATTTTTTTGTACACATCAGAAGCTATTGAATGAGCTATTGAATGGCAGGGGCTGATGGGAATTGTAGTCCATAACATCTGGAGTGCCAAAGGTTTGCCACCACTGGGCTATACCATGTCACCTTCCCTCCTATAGTTAAAGATACCTTTAAATGTAAATATAGCTGCTATAGATGAACACTGCATATATCATACAAAAGCTTGTACAGGAATACATCGTAGCAGATTTTAAGGTGCCATTTGACTCCAATGTATTCCACAACTTATCTATGCAATTTTAATATCTGATACTCCTTTTGGAAAATATACAAAAGAATAGTCACAGGCTTGTAATTTCTTTAGATGCTTTTGAAAGCCTTAAGTTTTTAGACATTAAGTTTTCATAGAAAAAGATTCCTGAACTGAAGAATTACTTAAGTTTTAAACTTTAATCTAGGTAATTTAGGTATTTTCCACCAAAACATTTGGTGAAATCCATAGATCAGTTACAGTTCTGTTGTATTTGGAATTATCTTTCAATTGGATATATCATTTGTTTAGGATGAAGCATTGAAAACAACAATGTAGCATGGAATAGATCACAGAAACATCTTACCTTGTTTTGAGATGATTTCTTTTTCATTTGTAATGGGCTGTGTCCCTAGCCTTCAGACTGCCTCCCATTTATATACTGATCAGTGAAGGCACAAGCTTACTCAGCTAAAAATAACTCTCTTGGAAAGCTACATACATTTCAGTTAATGTCTGGTACATGGGAAAGCTTCCACCCCCTAGCAGGTGTAGAGATGCATCAAATCATCCTTCTTTTGCAACAGTAAAAATACATTCACTTGTACTTCTTAGATCAGAAACAGAAGTTAAAGCAAAAGAACCTACTGTATTTAGCTACAAGATCATGCTGTTGCATTTAACTACCGGTAAGTCAAGACTGCACAAAATCTGCTTTGTTGGACATTTCAGGGGCAGTTTACTCAACTTAAATGCCTGGTCACAAGTTATATACTTTTCTAGTATGAATTCAACCAGTGCAAAATGCAACATTAAACATAGAGTTTTTTATGCAGGGTGATGTAAGTTTCATCTCTCAGCATCTTCCAAGAGGTTTGCAAAATTTAAGGTGAATTATATCTAGTGAATTTCTCTAATTGCACTGGTGGACAAGTATCAGTACTGCCCAGCATGCAGGTCAGATTTTCTACTATCAGTATTCAGCTGTTATTGGATTACATAAAAATATTTCTTTTGCCTCTTGATTCTATTTATGTAAATTTGTTCCCACTTAACTGAGTAGGGTATGTCACTGGGCCTTTGGTCCATATTTAGCCGATTCCCCATGGTCAATTTATCGTGTGATACTCACTTGAAAAAACACGGTTTCAGCAAGAACTCCCCACCACTTAAGTGCCGAACACGGATACATCCCAGGTCTGGCACCCACTCCCCCCCTTATTCCGCATTTTTTCAGAACCTGCACTGAAGTGCACCTTTTTTCCCAATTATGCTTTAAAGCTGGATCGGTGGGGAGAAACAGGGGACAGACACGGCTTATTCTTCCTGCCCTTCGAAACTTCCAGCCAACCAGAGTGCAGTGGGTTGTGCGCAGAGCACACACAGCCTTTTTTTGTGCTGCGTTGGGCATGGCTATGAAGGAACATCAATAGGAAGCCTACGCATCTACATAGTGACGTAGCTGCACACAATTTTTTTTTTGAAAAAAGCTCCTGCCCCAGCACAACAGCCAATCAGGACGAGGAAGAACAGACCCGACGAGCCGATGGAGTGTTTGTGGGGAGTGTTACATTAATTGAATCCATTTAGACATTGAGGTCTTCAGTAGACATACACTGCAATGGGGATGGAGAAACTGCGATGAAAAAGTGCTGTTACTTTTGAAACCTGGTTGTATCCGGCTTTAATTTTTCAGTGGGGAAATGGCCTTTGAGTGTAGCATACAACTTGCGTTAGGCCACAGTTGGGGCCATTCTGCCTTGCACGGTCCAGACAGAGGAGAAATTTGAATTGGCAATTTAAAAGTTAGCTGTGCCTCTTTGCTGTAGGCTTTTGTGACAAATTAGCTCATCTACTTTTCCTCTTGAATAAATTAGGATTAGGTGGGTGCCTTGTGAGATGGAACAAGTACAGAACCAGGGTGAAATGTCAACTAATCTAACTTTCTTAAGTGGAGTTGATGTGAGAAAAAGGATATCACTGGCAGGTTTGTATGGGTAAAGGCATTCCATCAAATAATTTGGTCCAAGGCATTTGTAACTTTAATTGACAACATCAGAACTTTGAATTGTGCCTAGAAACAACCTGAGGACAATTTAATTGCTGTAATATAAGGAGGATAGTCCCTCTGGTATGTTCTGGTCAGTGGTGGGATCCAAAAATTTTAGTAACAGGTTCCCATGGTGGTGGGATTCAAACTGTGGCGTAGCGCCAATGGGGCTGGGCGGGGCACAACAGGGGCATGGCCAGGCATTCCGGGGGCGGGGCATTCCTGGGTGGGCCTGTGGCAAGGACGCAGCCGCTGCACCAGTCCTTGGGCAGGAAACAAATGCATGCAGGCGCAGGCTGCCACGCACGCCGATGCACCTCCTGCTAGACTGCTTCAAGTTCTGCGTGCTACTGCTGAGAGAAGGGGCGTAACTAAGGCAAAAATCACATGGCAAAATCACCAATTAGTAACCCCCTCTCAGCACACACAAATAATTAGTAACCTACTCTCAGGAACCTGTGAGAAACTGCTGGATCCCACCTCTGGTTCTGGTCAATATCCTGACGCTTACCTTCTGCATTTGTTTTAGTATCCCACATTGTCAGCAGCAGCTATAGAGATGCCAGTGCTAGATTGGTAAATTCCTTGAGATCTTGGGGTTAGAGTCTGGGGAAGGTGGGTTTGGGGAGGAAAGAGACCTCTGTGGAGTATAATGACACAGACCCCACCTTTTAAAGCACCCATTTTCTCACTGATGTTTGTAACCTGCGAACTAGTTATAATAGTGGGAGATCTCCATCCACCACCTGGAGACTGGCAACTCCACAGTAGCTCCACAGCATGTTTCAGTAGTCTCATCAACTGGTTCAAAATGAGGTGGTCAGGCTACTGCTGTGAGGTGGTTACTAGAATTGTATCATTCTTGTGCTGAAAGATCTGTACTGGTTATCCATCTATTTCTGGGCACAATTCAAAGTATTCGTTCTTATCTTTAAGGCTCTGAATGGCTTGTACCTAGGGTACCTAATGGACTGTCTCCTCTCATACTATCTGGCCTGGCAGTTAAGATCTGCCTTTCATGGTCTGCTGTCTGAACCCTCCCCGCTTTTCCTGGTGAAGACAGGATACCATGTCTCTGGAATGGCTTCTCACTTTCGTTTAGCTGACAGGTGAAAACCATTGTTTAACCCAGGCTTCTACTTAGGGGTTTTATCTTATTAGTTTTTTTAATCATTTGCATTATAAATATGTAAACTTGATGTTACAAAAGTATGAGTAACCAAGGACAAACCCACTATCTCCAGAAGTGGTTGCAACTAGTAAATCAGCCTAAATCCACTTCTGGCCTCCTCTGCTAACTATTTTTCAAGTAGCAGGTTACAATCCAGGAGCCTTGTAAAACTTCATCCTTCAAGGGCAGTGTGCTACCCTATGCAGGGCATGATATAACTCTACTTCTACATAGGGTATACCTTCAGCCAACAGCACTTCCATCTTATCTGGATTTCACCTCAGTTTATTATTATTGATTCCTGCCAAATTATACCATCTTATTGGCTTTGTGGTTTTAGACAAGCACAGGTGCTGTTTCCTTGAGCTATTTCACTATCTGATTATCTAGGTTTTGCTTATATCCACTGGCAGAAAATCAAGGCTGGACAACCTGGGGAAGGGATTAGGTACCCTAGTAGCAAAGGCCCAGGCTTTCCCCCTCCTTAACAATAATCACCACACCTGCCCTACAGAGGAAAATGAAAACAGTTTGCTTGCTATAGCTGACAGGAAGAAGGTAGAATTGTACAGACAAGAACAGAGGCTCCCACCCCTGCACTGTACAGACTTAAACTTTTTTTTTGTAGACAGAGGAGGGCAGAGGCAAAGGATTCGCTCACCAACCTCTAACCTACATGGCAAACCAGATGAGGGACCAGTGATGAAGGAGGATCAGACTCTCCTTTGTATAATGGTACTTATTCCTGTCCTGAGATCTCTCCTACTCTTTAATGTCACATTAAAGTAGCCACTTCTATTTTCCAGATAAATACCTTCACCTGCTATTACTGAGAAAAAGACAGGCACATGCTCATACATAGATAAAGAAATTAGGGGTGGGTAGTGATCTATGTGGTAGTAAGGTTGTTTTAAAATAATATTATGGTTGCCAGTTCCAGTTTGGAAATTCCTGGAGATTTGAGGGTGAGAGAACAGGGCTTGGGGAGGGGAGGAATATCAGCAGGGTATCATGCCATAGAATCTATCCATCCTTCAAATCTATCCATTTTCTCCAGAGGAACTGATCTCTATAATCTGGAGATCAGTTGTAATTCTGAGGTTCTCCAGCCCCCGCTTCCCCTGTGGCAAGTAAAAACCCTGATATTCTGTCTCAAGAAGTTTTTTTTTTTATTAAATGTTGGTTTTTATGATTCTTGGAAACCACAGTGCAGGAATTTTCAAAAGATCTGAATATTGTTTTCCTATCTCTGGCCTCACTCTTTACAAATTCCTCTTTAAGGTTCTGCCCATGTCTGTGAAATTGCAGATTCCTTTCCTATCACTTTTGAAAATGTCAGTTCTTTACTTCTTTTCTAAGGAGCTCTGGATGACATGCACAGCCCCCATCCCCCCACACTATCCTTATAAGGCAAATAAGGCAGGGGGGAGGGGTCTTAGGTCATCTGACGGGTTTTATAGCTAAGGGTTGGTTTTTTGAAATTATTGGACTTTTCAGTCCTTTTAACTACTGTACCTCACCAGCTGTCTGTATTATTGTGCTGTTGCATTTCTGTGTTTCATGAATACGTACCACTTATACATGGTGCTTCTGGTGTAAATCACTTCTTTCATATTATCTCATCACAGTTTTTACAACAGCCCTGTGGAATAGGCCAATATGATAATCCCTGTATTGCATATAAGGGGCAGAGCAGAGAGAATGCAGTTCACCTAAGATCACCTAAAGGAAGTAGGGATTATGTCTCAGTCCTTTTTCAGCCATCATGCTGTATCAACTCACCTGTATGCACATGCAGGTATGTTCTATTATAAGTGTATTGTATGGTGAAACTCATCCATAGATTTGTATGCCAGTACAATGGGGTACATGTACAGAAGGGTGGAAGGGAGAAGAAGTGCTGGGGTTTGAGTGATGGCACTGACAGCTTTTTTTCCCTCTTTGAAGCACTGCCAGAGTGGAGGCGGAGAGGTCTTACACCATTGGATTGACTTGTTTGATACATTTCCAAATAAATCCTTATTATGGATATAATGAAGGAGAACAGCTTGCAGGATTTGCTAGGGCTACATTTATGTGCTCCTTTCACCTCATCCTTATATCTCTGTCCTACAATTAAGAGCCCTCATGACATATTTAACAATGTAAAGATTTATAACATCCATGATTATCAATACCAATTTGGATTCGAGTTATGCTTGTCTTGTAAAACACTACCAGTAAAACCCTGTGATTTTCTCTCATCTATATGCTGATGAGTGAAATGAAAATGATTTCTTTTCTGCATAGTTTCACACCTTTTACTTGGAAGGCTCTTCAGTGGCATGATTCCTGATGCTATCTATGCCTTTAACAACTGCATGATAGGCAGAAATTTAATTCCTTAATGTTTTTTCTGCACAGAGATTACAGATGTGGGGAAAGCTTCACCAACAGAATTTTTGCCTATCTGCAGCTGGTAAGGGAAAAGGGAGGGTGAGAGGGACTTACTTTCAGCAAAAGCTTTGTGTGCGTACGTACGTTGAACAAGGGAAATGGCATGGCATGGTAATACTATACCAGATCTCTGGGTCTATTATACTGACATGACAAACTCATAGAAAGAAGTGAGACCTTAATTCCCTTAATTCTCTGCTTAATGTCATGAATATTAAAAAAGGTAATTTTTTTTGCCAAAGTTACCTGCCAAATAGTGAACCAGCCTCAAATGCTTTACACTGCTCCTCAGTAATATTTATTTGTTTGTTTATTTCATTTATACCCTGACTTTCCCCTCAACAGTAGCAAGCAGTTAGGCCTAGATGGCAGCAAGTTGCCTGCTGGTTGCTGCTGAGTTTGACCCTGATGAGTCTTTCCTGAAAGGCCAGAACAACCCTGGAAATAATCCTGCCCCTTCTCTTGCCTTTTACTGACAGAAACCAAGGCTTGAAGACTGGCAATACTACTGTGGAGCAACCTCCACAATAGCCACTGTGGTTGCCTTTCTTAAAGGTACAGGCTGTGCTTTTGGGGGGGGGGGGGTTATCCTCCAATGCATTTGTTTTTAGATTTCAGATTTTTCTAGAAACCTGGGGCAAGTGAGGTACATGTAACATTATATTTGCAAATCACAAAAACTTCAACACAGATACTTTTCTGAAAGAGATTTTATTTTATTTACTTCATTTATATCCTGCTCTTCTCACAAGAGTCAAAGTGGATTACAAAATATAAAGCCAATGCAATCAGGCAGCATAAGGCAATGTAATATGACAAGGATTACAAAATCAAAAGATAATGCAAACATAAAAACAGCCTAAGATGTGACTTTTGTAAAGAATGCAGAAATGGATTTAAAAAAACAGAAGACAAGGCAAGATAATAATAAGCAAAGTAATACATATAATAAACATTGTAATACATTGTAAAACATTGCAATATTATACCTTTATAAAAGCACCCTCCTGAACCATCCTATTATATTACAATCCTATGCCTTCCTAAACACTTGTTTTACAAATTTTGCAAACTGACCGAAATGTGTGACCTTCCCAACCTCATTAAGCAGACTATTCCATAATAGCAGCAGTGGAGAAGTGGTTAAGAGCAGGTGTACTCTAATCTGGAGAAACAGGGTTTGATTCCCTGGTCTGCCTCTTGAACTGTGAAGGCTAATCTGGGGAATTCAGATTAGCCTGTACACTTCAACACACATCAGCTGGGTGACCTTGGGCTAGTCACCCCCACCTACCTTACAGGGTGTTTGTTATGAGGGGGGGAAGGGAAATGAGTTTGTAAGCCCCTTTGAGTCTCCTACAGGAGAGAAAGGGGTGATATAAATCCAACTCTTCTTGTTCTTCATAAGGAGCAGGTCACAACAAAGAAAGCTTAGGAACAGATTGTTGTTGGCCAGTCAGTTTGACATCTGTGGAATCTATCATTAAAGATAAAATTATAAAACATGTAGAAAAGCAAGACCTGCTGACAAAAAGGGTCAGCATGGCTTTTGCAGAGGCAAATCCTGTCTTACAAACTTACTAGAGTTCTTTGAGGGTGTAAACAGTTGGATAAGGAGGAACCAGTGGACATTGTCTACTTGGATTTCCAGAAGGCTTTTGACAAAGTTCCTCACCAGAGACTATTGAGAAAACTCAGCAATCAAGGAATAAGAGGGGAAGTCCTCCTATGGATTAAAAACTGATTGAGAAACAGGAAGCAAAGAGTGGGTGTAAATGGGAAATTCTCACAATGGAGAGATGTAGGGAGTGGTGTCCCCCAAGGATCCGTATTGGGACCAGTGCTCTTTAACTTATTCATAAATGAGGTGGAAGTAGGGGTGGGTAGCATGGTGGCCAAGTTTGCAGATGATACCAAATTATGTAAAGTGGTGAGAACCGCAAAGGATTGCGAAGAGCTCCAAGCAGACCTTGATAAATTAGGTGAGTGGGCTAAGAAATGGCAAATGCAGTTCAATGTAGCAAAATGCAAAGTGATGCACATAGGGGCAAAAAATCCAAATTTCACATACACGCTACAGGGGTCAATACTATCAGTCACAGATCAAGAAAGGGATTTGGGCATCTTAGTTGATAGTTCCATGGGAATGTCAACTCAATGCATGGCAGTTGTGAAAAAGGCAAACTCTATGCTGGGGATAATTAGGAAAGGAGTTGATAATAAAACTGCAAAGATGGTCATGCCCTTATATAAAGCAGTGGTGCGAACGCACTTGGAGTACTGTGTTCAGTTCTGGTCGCCACATCTCAAAAAGGATATCGAAGGGGTAGAAAAAGTGCAGAGAAGGGCAACGAGGATGATTGAGGGACTGGAGCACCTTCCTTACGAGGAGAGGCTGCAGCGTTTGGGACTTTTTAGTTTGGAGAGGAGATGTCTGAGGGGGGATATGATTGAAGTCTATAAAATTATGCATGGGGTAGAAAATGTTGACAGAGAGAAATTTTTCTCTCTTTCTCACAATACTAGAACCAGGGGGCATACATTGAAAATCCTGGGGGGAAGAATTAGAACTAATAAAAGGAAACACTTCTTCACGCAACGTGTGATTGGTGTTTGGAATATGCTGCCACAGGAGGTGGTGATGGCCACTAACCTGGATAGCTTTAAAAAGGGCTTGGACAGATTTATGGAGAAGAAGTCAATTTATGGCTACCAATCTTGATCCTTCTTGATCTGAGGTTGCAAATGACTTAGCAGGCCAGGTGCTCAGGAACAGCAGTAGCAGAAGGCCATTGCTTTCACATCCTGCATGTGAGCTCCCAAAGGCACCTGGTGGGCCACTGCAAGTAGCAGAGTGCTGGACTAGATGGACTCTGGTCTGATCCAGCAGGCTTTTTCTTATGTTCTTACTCATTTGCAGAATGGCATCTCCAGAAAGCTTTCCTCAGGTGAGTAAAGTTGTAGCATACATAGTGAGAGAAGAAATCCTGCACATATGTACATTCAAGGCCATGAAAGGCTTTCTATGTAATAACCCATAATTTGGAATGAATCCTGTAACTGACCAATAACCAGCGGAGTGACTGCAGAACACATATAATGTGCATATTCTGTTTAGCTCCTGATGATAACTGAACTGCAGTTTTCTGTACCAGCTGAAGTTTCTGAGCTGATATTAAAGGTAAACCCATGTAAAGTACATTACAATAGTCTAATGCTGAGATTGCCAAGAGATGTATCCCGATGACCAGACCGGTAGAGTACCAAATTAGCTTCTGGGTAGAGAATCAAGTTAGTTGCAAGGACTTGGTACTAACCTTCGAAGCCCTGGGACCTTCGAATCTGTGAGTGTTACACTCATCTAACAACAACTTACTAAAGAACCCTGGTCTAAAAACTGTTGGGCTGCTCTCAACCAGGGTCAGAGCCTTTTCAGCTCTGGCCCCAGCTTGGTGGAACACTCTCTCAGACAAGACCCAGGCCCTGGGAGACCTGGTGCAATTTCTCACGTCCTATAAGATAGAGTTCCCCCAGGCTTATGGTTGAGAATAGCAATGGTATTCCATCCATTGGCCTCTCCTCCCCCCCACCCTTTTCCTTTCCTACTCCTTTCCTTCCCTCCCTGTGTTTTTTAACATAGGTGTGAACAGTGATTTCAAGGGGTATGATTTTTATTTCATTGTTATCCCCTAGTGAAATCTATAGCGGGGGTACAGTGGATTTTATTGGTTTTGTTGCTTTGAGTCTGCATAGGGGAGGGCAGACTATGAAACGAATAAAACAAATGAATAGGCTAAATGAAGATGCATTTTTGTAGCTGTGATAATGCTGGGTTCAGTATAATCCATAGGCTGAGTCAGCAAGGGTCAGCTGAACCCTATCAGATGTGGGGAGCACAATGCCTTTCAAGACCTCAGCCTTTCCAATTCCAACCAAATATGAGTGTTTGTTTTATATTACATTGCCACTCAATATTAGAATGATTCATCATCTTCAGTTATTCCTGTCAGGCAGACACCCTGCCAGAAAAACAGGTGCAACTTTAAGCTGAATGTTCAAGGATCATGAATAGGAACGATGACTGAACTCGTTCCAGAGATTACCTTCTTCTAATATGCTAACTGGGAATAACACCATGGTTATTAGGAAGCACAAGGTGTGGCTAAACTGCAGAGAGCCACAATCAAATTGAGCTAGGAACAAAACGTTTTCCCAGTACTTCAGACCAATTAAGTCCAGGTTTCATCACCAAACATGATGTGGAAAACAATGAGTTGTCAACGAGGCTGATAATTAACTACTGTTTTACTGATGGGTTTGTAATATATTTAAATTAATGCTGTAAACCACCTCTGTCAAACGAGCTTAAACCAAGGTCCCTTTGGATTTAAAAAAAGTATTTTATTTGACTTACTATCCTGCCCTTTCCCAGCCAAGGCTAGGCTCAGGATGGCTAACAATAACGTATAGCAATAAAACCATCTATAAACCACATTTAAAACAAATAACAGTAAAAGTTCAATAATAATCAACTGGAATTCTTATAGATGACATCTATATTGTCAATAAATATATAATTAATTTTCCATTGCCAATTTAAAGATTTCATTTATTTTATGAAAATCCATCCCTCACATCCCAACACTAATTTAAGTTACAGCAGAGTGAAGGGAGGTGAGGGGAGTGGTGGATTTGGGAGGCCAGCTAGTTGGACAGTCATCCATAGACATTGGATATCTCCATCTTACAAGCCACATGCAACTGAACTAAGTCCTGCAGGGCCCAGGTCTCAGCTGACAGAGAGTTCCACCAGGCCTGGGCCAGAGCATTTGAGGGGCTGGGGACTACCAGGAAGTTATTACCAGAGGAACGTAATGCCTTCTGGGGGCAACATGGGAAGAAGTGGTCTGGTAGATATGATGGTTGTAGAACATTCAAGGCCTTGAAGTTTAATTTTCAAACGGTAAAAGTGCAACTTGAAAAACATAGGTCAAATATGTGCTCTTACTGGGGGTTCCTGTAAGAAGCCTCACTGCTGCACTTTGAACCAGCTGCAGCTTCCAGAGCAGCTTCAAGGGTAGGCCAATGTAGAGTGAGTTACAGTAGTCTAACGTAGAGATGACCATTGTATGGATCACTGTAGCTAAGTCTGAATGGGCCAGATAGGGAGCCAACAGGCAAAGATGGAAAAAGATCACCTTGGCCATTTGTGCAACGTGGGCCTCCATCAAAGGAAGAGACTGATGAATGCTGAACTGAGGTAAATGGAGATTTAGTTTATTGGAAGCTCTTTGATATAGTTAAATGTTAGAGAAGTCTCATGAAGTGATTTTGGTTTTGTTTTACAGAAAAATTACAGATATATACTTGAGAGGAGTAATAAATAATCTTTTGAAGGCAATATGTAAATGCTATCTAGTTCCTTAGTCATATTACTTTTGGGAATCAATGCATTAAATGGGCACTATGATTTACAATGCATTATTTGATTTTGATATCAAAAACTGGGCCAGTGGAAAGATGAATGAAATCCATCTGTACCAAAGACTGATTGTCAGGCTAAAAATACATTTAAGAATCATAAATTTGATTGCTATGTATTTGGGGACATATGTCACATATGTTTGATTGCTATGTATTTGGGGACATATGTCACATATGTTTGATACAATAATATGTGCTCAATGAGAGAGAGCATAAATGTAAGCTTTTATTTTGAATGAATATACATATGGAAAACATAGTTTATGGAGACAGAAGCTGTATGTTACGTACATTGTAATATTGTGAAAAAGTATCTTTACGTTGTTTGGAAGTCTAATGCAGTATTTTAACACTGTTGAGCCATTTGGTGCAAGGTGCTTTTTGTTACTAATCTCCAGGTGGTGGCTGGAGATCATCTGGGATTATAACTGGGATTACAAGGCGACAAAGATCAATTCCTCTGAAGAAAATGGTGACTTTGGAAAGTAGACTCCATGGCATTATATTCTATTGAATTCCCTCCCCTGCACAAACCCTGCCTTCTTCAAGGTCTACTCAAAATCTCCAGGTATTTAACAACCCAGTGCTGGCAACCCTACACTTCCAAGAGTACACTGACAGACTTAAGTGCATTGTCTGCATGTGCAGACAACCCCCTAAAGGTATTTTTGCAGCTTCAAGATTTTTCTGCAATCCTGGGGAGTTCCCCAAATTTTGGGGGGAAATCCCCTTTCTCTCAATTTAGGCCTGATTAATGGATTTAGGCAGGGGTCCTCACATTTGATCTTCATACATTTGAGAAATAGATACATAGATACATAGATGATGATACAGTACTCTAGTACTGAGCACAGAACTGACCTACATCATCCAGTAACTGGTGCATGATGCTCTCTGTTTTATTTTATTTATCTAAACCTGTTTGGCCTTCTTAGATGGTGGTTCTGATGAGCTCATCAGAACTGAAGCTATCTTGTACAAAGACAGATATTCAGACAGTTTTCCCATCAATTTTCTTGCTAAATTTTGCTGTATCATGTTTCTGTTAAAGATACAGGAGCAAGGCCAGAATAAAAACCCGGAAGTCCAAATTAGACAAAAAAAATGACCCGGCTGTTGAGAGTTTTTCAGGCTATGTGGCTGTGATCTGGTAATTTTGCTTTTAATTTTTTGCCTGCATCTATGACTGGCATATTCAGAGACATGTTATGGCAAGATGTGTCTTTCTCAGTGGTACCTTGGAGAGAAAAACTTGTGCCACATAGATAGGGTGACCATCCGTCCCGAATTTCGCGGGACACTCATGCTTTTGCATAGAGTGTCCTGCGTCACGCTGGGCTTATGCCATTGTCCCGATAACGGACAATGGCCCGCAGCAGCACACTGCCTTTTGCGGCAGCGCTCCCAGTTAGAAATAGCCCAGAAGGCACCCGGCGCGCTGCCGCAGTGTCTTCTGGGCGCTTCCCTGTTTCTGACCGGGAGCGCCATGTTGTTTTGCGCAGCGCCCCTCAGTCAGAAACAGCTTCCAGAAGACACTGCGGCAGCCGCAGTACCTTCTGGGGCGCTTCCCTCCTGACCGGGGAGCGCCGCGCAAAAGGCTGCCTTTTGCTTCTGCGGCTTGCCATTTGCCGCCCTGTCACAGGGCGGCAAACGGCAAGCCGCAGAAGCCCATGCGCTCCTGCGGCCGCACGCGGGGGCTTCTGAGGCTTGCCGTTTGCCGCCCTGTGCTTCTGCGGCTGTGCGCGCGGCCGCTTCCCTGTCCCGGGCCGGAAAGGTGACCACCTGGTCACCTCACACATAGAGAAACACATATCACCGTGACATGCCTCTGAAGATGCCAGCCATAGATATGGGCTCAACGTTAGGGGCAAAAACTACCAGACCATATGGCCACACAGCCCAGAAAATCCACAATAGCCAGTTAATTCCAGCCGTGAAAGTATTTGACAAAGATTTTTCATCTTAAACAAACATACGCCCAGTAGTAAGATCATGTGTCCACTCCAGTAAGGTTTTCTGCTGGTGAACAAGAGAGGAGGGGGTTCCTTTTGCCCACCCAATAAGCTACATTGGGAATCATAAAACCTGCATAGATAAAAAGTCATTTGGGACAGGGACTGAAGTAATGTGGAGAATTGGGTGAGACTGAATGAAAAATGTAGCTGAATCCAACCCCATATTTCCGCACAGCTTATACAAAGGCACAACCAGGCTAAACATCAGTAGAACAATGCACTCTGCAGGAACTTTTTATTTAATAATTCTTGCCTTGTGACAACATTGTGATGGATGAGTTATTTGCACCATCTCGTTTCCAAGCACCAAAAAACCTTGCTTACTTTTACCATTGGGTTACAGCTGAGAATCAAGGCTAGAAGTATCTTGTTGTAATAAGATGCTACCAGAACATTGAGATAAGCTTTTCAAATGAAGATTACATATAAGTAAAGATGGATTTTGAATACAGAGAGAGAGAAATGGACAAAGGGAAAAAGCTGAGATAATACTTAAAACCACGCATATGTGGCCTCAGTTTGTAAATAATTTAAACAGTACTTTTTATCTTAAAACACATTTCAAATCTAGTGGTTATCTTTCTGCTTGTGAAGATTAAGCACAGATAGTTAAAATTGTTTTTACAGGGTCCTTCTTCTCCCCTTAGAAGTGCTAAGTGCAACAGTATTCTGTGCTCCATTCCTCTTGACCTCCATGGTATAGGCCTGTTTTGGCTTCTGTAAGCAAACAAGTAGACACATAAGAGAAGAAACATCTCACTCTTCTTGTCTAAAAGCAGCCTTGGGTTCGGGAAAAAACACAACTGAGCATTAGTACATCTATTAACATATAAAATAGGGGGTAAGGAAGAATGTATAGGTTTTTTTTTAAAAAAAAGACATGTGGTTAAAGGGAGGAAAGTGCTACACCCTTTCACAACTTATCTCACTATATGAAGTACTTAATTTTCTCTGAGCAAACTGACTTCTTGATAGTGTAAAGTGAGAAGAGTTGGGTGGGTGAGGGTGTAAAAACAATACCGAAATGAATGAACATGTCACAGGGCTCATTTGTATGGTGTGCTTGCAAGGTTTAGAGCTCCTAGACATTTTAAATTGGCCCCCATTTCCCACTCACAATACCATTCAGGCAAGGGGAAAGAGCTGAGGGGGGGAAATCCTCATTTTCTCACCTGTGTGGCATAGTGATTAAGAGTGTCAGACTCTAATCTGGAGAACTGGGTTTGTTTCCCTGCTCCTCCACATGAGCAGCAGACTCTTATCTAGTGAACTTGATTTGTTTTCCCACTTCTCCACATGAAGACTGCTGGGTGACCTTGGGTCAGTCACAATTCTCTCAGAACTCCCTCAACTCCATTTACCTTGCAAGATGCCTGTTGTGGAGAGGGGAAGGGAACATATTTTAAGCTACTATGAGATTCCTTAAAGATAGAGAAAAGCAGGATATAAATTCTTCTTCATCATCATCTTCATTATCACCATCCCTGCTCTGCAATGGATAATTTTAATGATGTAAAATGCAACTGTATAAGGACAACTGTAATGATGCAACTGAATAACTGTAATGTAATGTATAACTGCAATGATGCAACTGTATAAGGATTTATGAGCTATTTGGGGTGAGGGATACAGTTGCTGAAAATTTCATCACAATTAGGTGGTGGAGGGGAAGATCTCCCAGAAATGTGTTGTATTTTCCAGTGCCTCTAGAACAGGAAATCAGTCTTCTACCTGTCTAAAATGAGGGAGGGATCCTCCCTTGGTTGACAGGACAAATCCCTGAAAATTCTCCTCCTATCCTCTCCATGGTCATGGTCCAAATTAGGCCCTGAGGAAACTTATGAGCATGAGCATAACATTTGTGTTTTTTATCATAGTGAAGTACACACATGATTAATATATAACATTTTGTTCTGCTTGAGTCCCAGGACCTTTGCTTCAGCATCCACTGTCAAAAGATTAAGGAGAAAACACTTTCAGTGACTTGGCTTGTTTTGGTCAAGTGCTTTCACTTGAGCTCACGTAGATTTATACATTATTTGTGGGTCTGTCCACTAATAACAGTGGTCCAGCTTGTTCCCCAAAGGTCTGATAAGGAGCCTCCATAATTAAAACAATTGGACAGGGTCATTGATCTGAGGCAATTATTTTTTTTAGAGGTCATTCTGGAGAATAGCACTTACAGGTGATCACTGTGATCTGGTGTTTGTAGATGTTAGAGTGGTTGGTAGATCCAACTCCTGGAAAAACATCATGTGTACTTTAAGAACATAAGAACAAGCCAGCTGGATCAGACCAGAGTCCATCTAGTCCAGCTCTCTGCTATTTGCAGTGGCCCACCAGGTGCCTTTGGGAGCTCACATGCAGCATGTGAAAGCAATGGCCTTCTGCGGCTGTTGCTCCCGAGCACCTGGACTGTTAAGGCATTTGCAATCTCAGATCAAAGAGGATCAAGATTGGTAGCCATAAATCGATTTCTCCTCCATAAATCTGTCCCAGCCCCCTTAAAAGCTATCCAGGTTAGTGGCCATCACCACCTCCTGTGGCAGCATATTCCAAACACCAATCACACGTTGCGTGAAGAAGTGTTTCCTTTTATTAGTCCTAATTCTTCCCTCCAGCATTTTCAGTGTATGCCCCCTGGTTCTAGTATTGTGAGAAAGGGAGAAAAATTTCTGTCAACATTTTCTACCCCATGCATAATTTTATAGACTTCAAGCATATCCCCCCTCAGACATCTCCTCTCCAAACTAAAGAGTCCCAAACGCTGCAGCCTCTCCTCATAAGGAAGGTGCTCCAGTCCCTCAATCATCCTCGTTGCCCTTCTCTGCACTTTTTCTATCTCTTCAATATTCTTTTTGAGATGTGGCGACCAGAACTGAACACAGTACTTTGGCTTTTCATACCTTTATCATGTGGCATGTACTGATATTTTCACAGTACAACAATAACTGATGGAAGGAAAGGGTTTTAAAAATCCTTTTTGGGTTGTTCGAGTCAGTCATAGATAGACTTTTCAAAGGGATCACCATAAAAACAACACCACCATCCTTCAGTTGTTGTGGGGATCAAATGGGACAAATCCTGTATACTTCCATATGTCCTTGGAGAAGGGCAGGATGAAAATGTGAATTATCATTGGCAGATGTAAAAATACACATAAAATCTTTACAGAGGAGAACTGAGTGCTTGTTGAGATATGGAGCAGGTAGCAAGAAATACCTGGACAAAAAGTGCAAAATGTTGTGTTACATATAGCTCTGTCATTTTTTCCCCCAGACTTCTCTTTTAGAAGTTTGAGCTGCAGTAGGCTGCAATTTAAAGGGAAAAAAACTGGCACGAGGGAACAGGGCTGTTCTAAATTCTTCTTATTGTGTCTTTACCTCATAAAAAATAACCTCCCCCATCTAATTTTTCTTCCTCTAGGGAAAACATTTGTTAATCTGGAAATTGTGCGCATTGACAATAAAAGCAAACTGGGGTCTGATTTTTGCATGGAAAATGGCTAAATAACCTTTCTCCCCTCACATTGGTCTTCTGTTTAAATCATAGTCTCTGTGGCAGTAATCTGAGGAGGAGAAATGTTTAAAAAAACAATTAGGGAACAACACATCATATGTATCCCCACCCTAGAGACAGAACACAAAGAGCCAGGAGCCAGGGATCCAACCTCGTCAGGCTTGTGAACAGCTTCTAAGAAGCCAGTCTGTCAACAAGCCATTTAGAATTCCATTTGTGAATGAGGGTGTGGCAGCCACAGCAAAGCAATTCCACATAGCTAGGCTACCAATAAAGAAAATTTCATGGATGATAACAGCTGGATCACAGGAGACCAAGATCCTGACATGATATACATCTCCAACATGACTATAAACACATTTTTTACAGACCACAAGAAAATATATTAGTAGTGCTGTAGGTAAAGGTCACAGAAAAACATAGCTCCTTCAGGTATTTCAAGCTTGTTGAGGTACCTGGCAAAGGAGGGTCCTAAGAAAAATCTTGGTATGCCTGTGACTTGCAAACAAAAGTGGTGTATTTCTGTATACAGCAAGCAGAATGGGATAAAAAAGGAAGTTTTCTGTTTAACAGATGTGGTATCAAGGTAGGGGACACTAACATATTATTGCTAGGAATTAGTTATACAGTAACATATGACAGCATAATGTAGTGGTAAATGTGACGGACTCTAATCTGGAGAACTGGGGTTGCATCCTGTTCCTCCAGATGACTTGCAGACTCTAATCTGAAGAGCTGTGTTTGATTTCCTGCTCCTCCACATGGGATAGTCACAGTTATCTCAGAACTCTCTCAGCTCCACCTACTTCACAAGTTACCTGTTGTGGGGCAGAAGGGAAAATGATTGTAAGTTGCTTTGAAACTCCTTACACTAGTGTGGCGATTCCCCTCCCCCTCCTGTGGCCGCAGCTGACAAGCCGTCCCACCGTCCCTTTCCGAGGTGATGGACTCCTCGTCTGTGGCCCCGGTCTTTGGGGCTCTCAATGCAGCCAGCTGCCTAAACCACAGGGTGTCCCTCGAGGGGTGAGGGCAGCCCTCACTCCCTGGGGTTCCTTCCTACTGGTGTCTGGGAGTGGCTGCCTCCCTACTGGGGTCTGCTGCCCCCTTCCCAGCCAGCCTCTCTCCCCTCCTTGGACTCCTCTCTTCCCCCTCCAAGGCACCTCCGCACTCCCCTTCGCTCTCTCTCTCTCTCTCTCTCTCCCTCCTCCTCCTTCTGCTCCTCCACTCTCTCTCACTCCTCCTCCTTCTGCTCCTCCACTCTCTCTCTCTCACTCCTCCTCCTTCTGCTCCTCCACTCTCTCTCTCTCACTCCTCCTCCTTCTGCTCCTCCACTCTCTCTCCCTCCTCTTCCCTCTGCTTCGTCGCTCTTTCTCTCTCTGGTCCACCTCCCTTCCCCCACAATGCTTTCCCTGACCTCCCTGGGCTCCCACACAACCCTCCCACGCCCTGCTGCGGCCAGCCTTGCTCGCCCGGCGGTTCTCGCCTTTTGAAGGCTTCCTGGGTCTTCGGGGGCGTTTCCGGCCACGCCGTCGTCCCGGCTGCCCCCCTTTGATGGCGAGAGGCGCTGCAGCTGCCGGCTAAGCTGCAGCTGCTCCTCGTCGTGCCCGTCGTCCGTTGGCTCCACCCCCCGCTGGCGCTTCTGCCGCGGGTCGGGGTGTTGCGCCGGCCGGCTGCCGTCGCGCTGGCGGCCCCGCCTCCCGGCCATCCAAGTCCGGGGCAAGCCGGCGCGGCGACCCCCGGACAACTAGAGAAAATCAGTTCTTCTTTTATTCATTCATTCATCTTGCTGTCAAGTCACAGCTGACCTATGGTGACCCCATAAGGTTTTCAAGACAAGAGGTGTTCAGAGGTGGTTTGCCATTGCCTGCTTTCACTTCTCAACCCTGTTATTCTTTGGAGATCTGTCATCCAGATACCAGTCCAGGCCAACTTAATTTCTGAAATCAGGTTAGCCTGGGCTATCCAGTTTATAACATTTCAAAAACAGATGAAAACCACAGGGACCGTTTGGACTGCAGCAAATATCACTGTTTTCCCCAATCCCATCATTTGGGTATAAGATCAGAGCTGGGTATGTGTTTTATAGACTTGTGTTCCTGCATACAAGAAATACAGATCAGGATTTCTTTATTGGCTCAAGTCAATGCCTCAGGATGTATCTTCAGAGGTGAATCATGTGAGTTTTTGCAAAGCATTTGAATAATAAGATACCACATGAATGTCTGACTGGCATGATGTTGCAACAATATTTCACCTGCTGGAACAGAGCTCCTGTTCACAGCCACTTCCTTTCATGTTTATACAACTGTTACTGATTTCCTAGTTTAGAATGTTAGCAGCCCGACTGTATGCACGAGTACTTGGAAGTAAATTCAGCTGAACTGTAGCATTAGAGAGACCGTGTAATTTTATTCCCATTTGTTAGACCAATGGAAATTAATGGCAATATCAACTAAGTCATGAATTCCATTCATTTCTGTGTTTCATGTATAACTACCATGCATTTGGTTTCTAACAAACTATAACATTAGGACATGTTCTCTTATAGGTCTGAAATTTGGCAGGGAGAATGTTTTGACTATGGTTGATCCAATCTCTGAAACTTCAGATTAAGAGGTTAGTTCCTTACTGAAACCCAGAGAAACATGGGGCAGGTTCTCTGGAGAGATGGCAAAGACACTTGCTGCAGATGGTGAGACCTTTCTCTGCTCAAATAAAGACACAACAACGACAGGCTGGAAAAGGATTGGGCCGCAGCCCAATTTATTAATATATATATATATCAATAACATGATTAAACTTCAACTATATAGAAGGAAGCTGGGCGGCAAACGGGTCGCACATCAAATATCCCAATCTCCATTGGGAAATATCGGGAAGAGAAGCCCCAGAGATATCACTCCGACTTCCACCCTTCCCGCCTTTGCTGAGGAGACGGGCCCCGGCTAAGCCCGTGGCCGCCTACCAGCCCGCCCTCCTCTCCGTGCTTGCTGGGGGTGTCAGGCACCGGTTAAGCCCATGGCCGCCTATCGGCCCGACCCACCCCACTCCCTGGGGTGTCGGGCAGCGGCCCGGCCTGCCGGCCTGCCAGCCTGCCAGCCCCACCCCCGGCCCTTCCACAGGGCACAAGCCTGGGAGAACCTGCCAGAAGGCTCGTTTTTCTCCCCAGATGTGCGACTCCCGTTGCCAAAACCAGCCAGGGCTGCGACAGTAGTAACCACAACCCCAACCCCTTAAAACAAAGGGAGGGTGGGTGGGCCACGCCTTTCTGAGTCTCACCGCCGGGAAGGGCGAGATCTGGGTGAGGCGCTCCTTATATATCTCGGCTCCTCCCGCATTTATCGGCCGGGAGCCAATCAATGCACCCCATTTCTGTAGCATGCCGCCAAGCCATGCTTGCAACTTATTTTTGCTCCTTGGCTCACCCCGACAGCAATGGCTGCACCCGGTTATTCAGTTGCTGCTTTTTGCTGCAGATGGTGAGACCTTTCTCCGCTCAAATAAAGAAACAACAACGACAGGCTGGAAAAGGATCAGGCCGCAGCCCAATTTATTAATATATATATCAATAACATGATTAAACTTCAACTATATAGAAGGAAGCTGGGCGGTAAACGGGTCGCACATCAAATATCCCAATCTCCATTGGGAACTATCGGGAACGGAAGCCCCAGAGATATCACTCCAGCTTCCACCCTTCCCGCCTTTGCTGAGGAGACGGGCCCCGGCTAAGCCCATGGCCGCGTACCGGCCCGCCCTCCTCTCTGTGCTTGCTGGGTTGTCGGGCACCGGCTAAGCCCATGGCCGCCTATCGGCCCGACCCACCCCACTCCCTGGGGTGTCGGGCAGCGGCCCAGCCTGCCGGCCTGCCATCCTGCCCGCCCCACCCCTGGCCCTTCCACAGGGCACAAGCCTGGGAGAACCTGCCGGAAGGCTCGTTTTTCTCCCCAGATGTGCGACTCCTGTTGCCAAAACCCGCCACGAGCTGCCCCTCTTGCAGCTCCCGCCCAAGCTTCTCAAGCCTGAGCCTGTCTGGTCCTCACCAACCGGAGGAGGGCATATCGAACCGACTGCAGCCAGAGGTCCAATCCCCATTTGGACAGGTGGACACCGTCCGGCTCGTATAGTTCCTTGATGTCCCGTGAAATTTCTGGATGGTCCGCTACCGCTCCCCCAAGGGAGAGCACCACCTTGACGGCCACCTTGTTTACCTTCCGGCGAGCCCTGTCAACCGCCCCCTTCCACAGCACCCGCTGTAGAAGGTCGGACCACACCAGGACCATGCCCGGTCGGTGCTTCACCAAGCTCCGCAGCGTAGTGGCCACAGCCCACCTCAGTTCGAGGCCCGACCTGGCCAGGAGATCCTCCTCCCCCAGGTGGACAACTAAGATGTCCGGGGTGGCCAGCTGAAAAATGTATTCGATCAATTTGCACTCCAGCTCATCCCACTTCATGTCACCCTGGCCCAACCAGGTAATTCTCACGTGTGCTGCAAGTCCGAGGTGTCGGCCCCATTCAGATGAGCAGGTGTAGTCTCCCGCTTGATTGACGATACTGTGCCCCATGACCCACACCTGTCGGACAACAGTCTGCGACGTCCTTGGAGGCAACAGGATAAGTGAGGGCGGATGTAGGCCTGAAAGGCATCCGAGCGCCACCTGCCCAAGGTGCGGATCTCATTGTGGGCCCTGCCCTCCTGTGCCGCAGTTGTGGCAGCCCCTATCCTGAAGGAGTGCAGTCCAAACTCAGCAGCTGGTAACCCAGCCCGGGCCAGGCAAGCCCTCAACACCGCCAGCATCTGGAACCTGGTGAGGGGGGAACCATCCTCATGCACCAGGAGTATCCCGCCTTGCCGCGGCCTGTGGCGGAGCCAAGTGGTTAGTGAGGCAAGGGGGCAGGTCACATCGCCCGGCAAAACCGGCATCGTGACCCAGGCACCGTGGCCCTCCTGATCAGTTTTGGAATGGGCAAGCCATGCATAGACCTTATCCCCGGACAGGACCAGGTGCTGTCTCTGTAGCACTGTGCTCGACAGCCGCTCCCTAGTGGGGGCCACCAGCTCCCCCGGCCTGAAAGCCCCATGATGCGCCAGGTGGAAAGCGGCTGCAAAGAGCAAGAGCTTGTAACATGAAGCGCACACCTGACGCAGCTCCCCGTGACTGCCTGTGGCACCTCCCTAGTGATGGGAACATAAGTCCACACCTCTGACTGGAGGGTCCCTTCCGCCGCCAGCCTGCCACGAGCCCGGCGGGGCTTCACGAATCGGTTTGTCATGTCCGGGAAGCCAGAGAGCCTGCAGTAGAATGCAATCCCCGCCAGCTGGACCCACCATGGAGGTGGACTAGGTATTCGAGTAGGAGTCCCGTGTCCACCCCGCTGCGGACCGTGCGCCCTGTCGATGCTGCATAACTCTGGAAGTCGCGCACGGCTCTGTCGTATTGTCTACACGTGGCCGGTGCCAACAAATTCAAAACACCTGTGATGACGGTTCACTGCCAAGGTTCCATAAGGCCGCCGGCACTGTCGCCGGGAACAGCTCTGCCCCAGGGGCCAGGCGCCTGAAGCGATCCACCTGCTGGCGAGATAGAGCGTCAGCGATTTCATTCTGCAAACCTGGAACAAAGGCAGCTTTAAAGGAGATGTTATAAGTCAAGCAGGTAAGGACAAGATTGCGCACCAGCCGCATAACCCGTGCAGATTTGCTAGATTGCCTGTTCACCACACATACAACCGCCTGGTTATCGCACCAGAAGAGTACCCTCTTGTTCCGCCAGCAGTCATGCCAGATGTGCACCGCCACCAAGATGGGAAACAGTTCAAGAAAAGTGAGGTCCCTAGTGATCCCCAGTGCATGCCAAGCTGCAGGCCAAAGGCCCCGAGCCCAATGCCCTTGAAAGTATACACCGAAAACGTGGGCCCATGAGGCGTCAGAATGCACCTGTAGCTCAAGGCCGGGATCTAGAGATGTCTGCCACAAAGAGATGCCATTAAAGCCAGAGAGAAAGGATCGCCAAACCTTCAGGTCCTCTTTCAGTCCCCTTGTGACTCTAACGTAGTGGTCCGGGGACCTGCAGCCAGACAGTGACCTCGCCAAGCGGGAGCAGAAGGCCCTGCCTGGTGCCACCACCCTACAGGCAAAATTAAGGTGACCCAGTAAGGATTGCACCAGACGCACTCTGCACTTCCGTAGGGGCATGATCGACTGGATTAGGTTGGCTAGGGCGAGCAGCTTGTCCCTGGGGAGTGAGGACGTGCCGTGGACCATGTCCAGCTGTATGCCCAAGTAGCTGAGGGCGGGAGTGGGGCCCTCCGTCTTGTTGGGTGCCAAGGGGACCCCTATTTCGGCTGCCAATGCTTGAAAGGCACCCAGGGCGACCTTGCACTCTCTGGTGCCCTGCCTGCCAATGAACAGGAAATCATCCAAGTAGTGTGTGACCAACCCAGAGGGCACCCTTTGCCTGAAGGCCCACTCCAAAAAAGTGCTGAAGGCCTCGAAGGCGGCACAGGCTATGGAGCATCCCATGGGCATTGCCTTGTCCACATACCAGCACCCCTGGAAGTGGATGCTCAGCAGCTCGAAGTCTAGGGGAGAAATGGGCAGGAGCCGAAAGGCGGATTGGATATCGCATTTCGCTAGCAATTCACCTGGGCCAGCTTGCCTGATAAGGCTGACAGCCTCGTCCAGGGTGGCATACCGCACAGAGCATACCTCCGGGTCTATGAAATCATTCACTGAGTCGCCCCGGGAATGGGAGAGATGTTGTATCAGGCGAAATTCCCCTGGGGCCTTTTTTGGCACTACCCCAATGGGGGAGACCCTCAGGTTGGCTAGGGGAGGCTGGCTATAAGGACCTGCGATCCGGCCAGCCCTCACTTCCTTATCCAGCTTATCGGCCACCACGTCAGGGTGCTCCAAGACAGATTTCAGGTTGTTCGCATGGTAGGCCTTCCTGCAACCTCGGTAAGGGATTCTGAAACCCGATGCAAAGCCATCTACCAAAAGGTGTGCTGTGCACCTGTCAGGATATAGCCGCAGCCACCCCTGTAACACCCCCAGCCGGACGGGAGTGGGGGCCAGGGTCTGCAGCAAGGCTGGAATTTCAATGCTTCTGGGGGCGGTACCACTGCCCTGGCATGGCGATCCTTCTAGAGAGGAGCCGGTAGCCAGGGGCCGGGCCTACCCGAGAAAGGAGGCTGACCAGCCGGCTTTGTGCAGCCCACCCTGCTGTGATTTCCAGAACAATTGGAGCAAGCGTGCTCGTACTTGCATTTGAGTCGCTAGCAAGAGCCCCTATTGAACTCCCAGCAAGTCCCCTTCGCCACCCCCCGTCCCTGGTACCCTCTAGGAGGCCTGTTGGTGGAAGGGAAGTCCTGGGCGCCTTTCATGGCCGATTGGACCACGACCATCCAGGTTTGATCGTGGATGAGGTCCCAGCGGAAGCGGCTCTTATGAGAAGGATTCTTACGGATAGCCTCATCATAGGCTATGGCCACGAGTTCCCCGGCCAGAGATTGGGCCCGCAGCACACGCCCCATATGGGCCGTCAAGTGCCAGGCCCGTAGGGGGTATGCGGCCGCTATTAAGGCCAGGTACTCAGTAAAGCCCTGCAACCAGTTACTAAAAGTTCGCTCGGCCACTAACGGGTCCTTCCTCTTCTTGTCAGCTTTGCCCCTGGACAATCCGTGCTCACCCTCCCGCCTCAGGCATTTGAAAACATCTATGTAATACCCGTCTAGGGCCCGTTCCTGAAGTTTCCTGGAAAGATGTGACCCGGGAGGGTTCCCATTGTCATCGGGGGGTCGGACTGGCGCCTATGCTTAGCCAGGGGGGGGGGGAGAGGCGGGCGCACCATGGTACCAAAACTCACCACTAGCCTGCATTTAGGTAAGGTCACCAGTGGGAGCTCACCCGATGAAGAAGAGCTGGGCGACCGTCTGGAGGACCTGGAGTGCCGCAACGACCGCTTCTTCCATCGGCCTTCCCGCTCCGAGGGCCCCACGGACGCGTCAACCGACGTCGAAGCGCTCACAGGAGGGGACAGTTGGAGTTCCTGTGCCGGCTGTTCCGACGGGCCCACTCCCTCTGTGCCAGCGGCCGCCGGCGCGGACGGCTCCGGGTCCCCTGATCCTCCAGGGGTCCCGAGGCTCCCGGACGACCCGCCGAGGGCTTGGGAGAGGTGGAGCAGCGTGTCCGCCAAATTCCGCACCAGGCTGGAGTCGGGCGCTGGATCCCCGGCAGACGCGGAGGCCGCGGAGACAGTTCTAGGGCCCTGCGGTTGTTCGGCCATCGGAGCTGCTTCCCCTGGTAAGGAGGGCTGCCCCACCGCACGCGCCACCCTGCCTCTACCTATTGGGGATAAGCCCAGGGCCGCGGCCGTAGCTGCCTGCGTGGCCGCGCCGATGCGTCCGACCACGGGACCCTCCCCCACGGCATCAGGCCCCGTCTGGGCTCGAACCCTGTTGAGAAGGGCCCTCGCCCTGCCTGAAGGTGCCTGCTCCTCCCGGGAGGGCTCCTTACTTTTTACACGCTTTGGAGGCATCGTGCCCCAAGGCTCCGTCCCAGTCTGTGGCCGGGAGGTTGGGAAGAGGAAGGGAGGGATAGAGGAGAATTAGGTTAGGAAAAGCGAGGCTCAGAGAGAAAATTAGACTGAGAAAGAAAAAGGCTGAGCAAGAAAGCAGAAAGGTGGATAAAGTAGGAGCAAGAGACGGCCGTGACCAGGCTCCTTCCAGGCCTTACGCTCGACTCAGTACCACACACCACGCCTTTCTGAGTCTCGCCGCCGGGAAGGGCGAGATCTGGGTGAGGCGCTCTTTATATATCTCGGCTCCTCCCGCCTTTATCGGCCGGGAGCCAATCAATGCACCCCATTTCTGTAGCATGCTGCCAAGCCATGCTTGCAACTTATTTTTGCTCCTTGGCTCCCCCCCGCAGCAATGGCTGCACCCGGTTATTCGGTTGCTGCTTTTTAATAAATAAATCTGCTGATAGATATGGTGTCTGCATTTCCTCTGCCTGGCACAAGTCTGGTGCTGCTTAGCCCACTCACCCTCACCTCAAGACCCAAAGCCTTGTGTGTTCTAGCAAGGTTGCCTCTGCCAAGTGAGCTGTGGAGTAATAATGGGTGTGCGGTCAGAAGGACCTGGTTCAATTCCATGATTGCAGGAGCGGACTCAAATGTACATCTGCCAAGCTCCCTTGGATGGATTCTTTGCAGGGCTCTTGATTTTTTGTCCATCTAGTATGGGTGTGCTGCTGTCTTTCCTTTCTTCTCTTTGTTATGTGCTGCATGCAGGGCTGGGGGATGATAGCAAAGGTCAGAGCCACATCAGCAAACACTGGCTGACTTCATGCCTGCCTGCTATTCTCAGAACTCCATGTCATAATTGATCACTGATAGAATGCTGTTCTCGGAGCTCCATGTCATAATTGATAGGAATTGCTTTGGACTCTGGTACAACTAGTATGTTAGCAGTCTTTCTTTTACATGTTTTCCCTTTGTTCAGGAATGACAGCAGCCTGACAGGTGGGTCTGTGCCACGTCAGCGTCAAAGGTGTGCCTTGCATATGGGTTTTAGGACTGTTTAAAAAAACTAACAACGCTACCAATAGTCAGCAAATAAAAAGGGATAAAAACGCAACAAACAAAGCAGTTTGGTTAGGAGCCAAGGCAACCTTGATCTGTCGAATTAATGTTGGGAGGGAAATCAATTAGACTTGTTCGAGGCTGCCTCGGCTGCTGTCTCAGCAAGGTCCAGGCAGCTCCTGAACAGCTTTATAGGTGCCCTGCAGCTCCACCCTTTTCTGGTGCCTGCTCTGAAGGAAGAATTTTAATTGCCTCTAAAATGGCGACATTTTTTCTTATCTATCTCGAATTTGATTTTAAAGAAACTAATGAATGTATTTCAAAAGATAAAGGAATTGGCTGCCAGTCTGATTTTTTCCCCTTTGTACGCCCCCTAGTGCAAGATCTCTGCTGAGACAGCTGGTCTCTTTTGTGAGTTGTCTTGGCTCCTAAAGAACTCTTATCTACCAGATTAATGTTGCTGCCTCAACTCATGGCGCCAGACATTTAAGGTTTCTGTGTCCCCATGGAATTTACCCAATTATTTTATTTTATTCATTTATTTGTTTAGAAAATGTCTGTGCTGTCTCTTCAGCAAACCTGCTATAACATAGTCCGGAGACATTCCCTGTACAGGAAGAATTATTTATAATAGCTAATCCATCTTGTTACTGTCAACAGTGGTAGCATGAGACTCAGATTTTCTGTCTTAGCAGGTCTAGAAGGGTGAGGCTCACTATCCAAGGCAAGTTTGCTGAGAGATGGAGGAAGGGGGGTGGGGTAGCTGTCCAGCCAGGGCAGGTTCAAGGCAACATTGCTGAAGCACTAGAATGCTATTCCAGTCAAAGAGCTAAACTGAGGCTGACCACAAATACAGAAATACTGCTCTATGAAAGTCCACACAGTTACTAGCACTGTAATGCCATGCAGAGTTAGTCTATTCTAAGCCTACTGATTTCAAAGGACTTAGACTGGAGTAACTTATGCACAGGGTTGCACTGTAAATGTACTTGAAGCTAGCCCTGCATCCCCATTTCCTCCTGGTGCACTAATGGAGCTGGTCCTTATCATACATACTTGTCATGAGCCAGTGAGATGTAATGGTTTGACTGGGGAATGTCAAGGAGCATGGGGACTCAAACCCAGAGCTTGGTTCTATGTGCCAACTGAGATCCCTGCTTTTAGGAAGAATTGTTGGTCCAGTTTCCTCTACAGATGTCACAAATTTCAAGGTGAAGATGTTCATTATTTGAACATACTTAATTCAACCTCATCAGCCTCATGTGAGCCAAATATCTGATCTATTCATCTGTCCGCTGACAGCCTTTGAACACCTGTTGAACTGCAGCCATTGCACAGTAATTATGGTGATGAAGTTTGTTTGATTTGTCTGGGTTGATAGATGGTAAATTATGAGTGTGTGAAAGGGAGGGGGACTACATCTCCCATAAGGTTGCATGAAAATGTGCATGACCAAAATAATGTGGATAACCTAGACTTAAATGCTTTGCCTTGACTTTTCCACATCATGACTTCTAAAAACATGTGCCTCAGTGTCTCATAGGATTTCCAGACCCCCATTGGTCTCCTGCTTTGGTACCCCACTTTGGTATCCCACAACCAGTGTAGTTCAGACTGTCAGCAAGAAAACTTAGCCAAAGGCTTCTGGCATCTACAACACATCATTTCCAGTGCACACCAGATGTGGTATCATCACATCTCTGATGCTGTGGGGATGCTCTGGTATTTGGTAAAAACTCCTCAGTAAAAGCTGTTTTTACCATAGATTTTTGTCTAAGTACCTCAACTTCCCTGCACTGAATCTAAGGTCATCAGCAACGTGACATCACTTCCAGTGCACACCAGAAATTACATTGTCACATAGCGAATGCTAGAGGTCTCATTTGAAGTTTACTGCCAGTAACTTCCCCCTACTCCTCACCAGTTGCCAGGAGATACCTGGCAACCCAGGTGTCTCAACTTCCAATCATGTATGGTAAAAAGTTCCCATAATTAGTGATGCGTTACTGCCTTTGGTTATATCAGGTTACTCAGGGCCGGTTAACGTAGTTAGGCCTTAGGCACTTGCTCCCAAGTAAAAGAACAATTTGTTTCTTCTTAGGTCCAAACAAACTGTATTCTTTAATATTAAACACCAACGTAATAAGAACAGTAGAAACATGCAGAACTAGTACAGGAGAACTATTTTCATCCTTATTTTATATTAATTCAAAATTACAATCTTCCGAGGCCTTTTCTATCAGCGTTCTCATGGGGAGGGTAATCTCCTCTTCCCTGGACTTCAGTGTAGTAGCTGTCTTGATAGACTGCTATTCAGCCCTCCCTGGTCTACAGTTATCAGGCAAATTCAACCTCCTGACGGAATTCTCTGCTGCAAGTATCTAGCTCTGTTCCTGTTTTATAACATCCTGCAGAATTCTTCCCCTGTCTCTCTGACTGACCAGGTTAGTTCTATTTAAACATTGAAGGAGGATTGAAAATCTAACTTTTGATTGGCTCTTATCAAAGTTTGCTAAAGGGGACATTTTGATTGCTATATTCTCCCAACTTTCTGATTGGTTCTTCCTTTAACAAGCCTAAGGGATCAATAGGACTGCTCTATTTCCTCTTCTTTTCTAAGTGGTTAGCTTTACAAAACCTATATTTGCATGATTGTTCAGCTTTCTAATACAGATAAAGATTTTAAATTTATTCTAATATTTATACTTTGCTTCTTACAATTATATATACAAATGTATAGATGGTTTTTTTAAAAGCTTCTTAACAGCTAAAGATAGTGATTTGATGGATATTAGATCCATTCCAAGGGTGGCTTTTACTAGCAGACAACTTTCTAATGAAATCTATGCAAAACATTGCTGTCCTTGCAGTGCCAGTTTCCCTTCAACTTCATTTACTAATAGTGTTTCCTTGAAAGATGGGCAACTCCCAAATTTAGTTGCAGGTATCCCATCTTTTTTGATACAAAGTTGACTCAGCATCAGTGTGACTTTTAAATTCTTGCCCTGGGAAGGTGGTTTTTGGAGTTACCTCGCAGAAGGAATAACATGTCGAAAAAGCTCTTTTGAGAAGAGGCTACAGATCTAGGCTTTTGTAAGTCAAGTCCACGTTTAAGAAACACCATATGTTCATAAGTGATTTCATGACTTTCAGAAATACCCTAAAGGAATCCAGGTAGCCTGAATCTCATCAGCTCTGAAATACACATCAGGATTGGAACATCATGATCAGGAAAAAGCTCATTAAGGGAACATTTTTGCATGGAGAATGGGAGCTTATACTCCCTTTCTCTGCTTCTCATTTTGTAAAAAAAATGCTTTTGAGGCTTTACTGCATGGTCACCATGTGTCTAATTTGTTCCTATAATATGTAGGTTTGAACAACTTCTGTATCATTTTGCTGCAGTTTGTAGTAAATATAAAAATTGCATAGCCAAATATTATAACATTAGTTTGTATCATGAAGAATATCAAGAAGAGTATCTGACGGTTGTGTCAGGCCACGCCTAGTGTATGGTCCTGCACAGCTGTGTTTTATCAAAGAAATAAACCCACGAATTAAACTTTTAAGCAAAAAGAAAGATTTTTACTGTCTAGAATAGATCTATGACAGAGTGAGCTCTAGAGCAGAGTCACACTCACCATATTTTATAGTTTCCAAGCATACATCATAATTCATAATCATACCTGCATATTAACCCATATAATTATTTTTCCCTTACGTGCTTTCCAGAGGCATAGCTGGGCCAGAGTGCGCCTGCGCACTCTGACTTTTTCGCCCCCCCCCCCGCGGCCCCCACACTTACTTTAGGAAACCGAGCAGGCTGGAGGCCTGTTCTGGTGGGAACTACATTTCCCAGGGTATTCTACCCTGGGAAATATAGTTCCCACACAGGCCTGTTCTCCAGCCTGCTCAGTTTCCTAAAGTAAGTGTGGGGGGGCACCACAGGGGGGCACTGTGGGGGGGAAATCATGCCCCCCGCGGCACCCCTCCACACTTACTTTAGGAAACCGAGCAGGCAGCAGAACAAACCTGCTTGTGTGGGAAGTACATTTCCCAGGAGACCCTGGGAAATGTAGTTCCCAACAGAACAGGAAGGCCTTTTCTCCAGCTTGCTCAGCGGGGGGCACCGTAAGGGGGGAAATCACGCCCGCCGGGGGAATGTTGTGCCCCCCATGTGACCCAAATCTGTGCGCCGGGTGCGCAGCGCACCCCGCCATCCCCTGGGAGCTTCGCCACTGGTGTTTTCTTCTTTAGCATTAAAATCAAATGTGCTAGTCTGATCCTTGTTACACAAATGCTGCAATTTTCCTTTGCTCTTCCGCTTGTTCCTGTCCCTCATGTTGGCAGGGTAATAAACTAAATTCTGTTTTTCTGGTTATCCATCCAGATAACCAGTTCCCTTTCACAGATTGAAAGATTTCACAGATTTCACAACTATTCACTTTAAAAGGTTAAAAATTATTTTAACAAATATACCTATGTGGTTCTAGTAGAATAGAATTAGAATACAAGTAGATATAAATCTCTCATTATCATTTCAGTGTTCATTAAAATATAGAAAAACACATTTTCAATTATCTAATCAAATTCCTTTCTATTCTAACCTTTGATTTCTTTATTGCTATGTTTATTTCACGTAGGCATCCCATATAGTTAGTTTTGACAAACAAGTCTTAGATATGCCTTCTGTCACGTCTCGGCCCGTAGTAACCATCTACCTTATAGCTATTATCTTTCCTTGCCTGCATTACTGCTACGTGACTTCTGACAAGCTTGGCCTAGAGAGAAAACCGTTGTTGAATCCTTTGGTTCTTATAATCCATTTTTCTTTAATATCAAATACAATTTTTAGACCTATGGCCCATCCTCACAGTTGCTAGGCACTGTACATCAGCCATCAGAGGGGCTAAAGTTCATAGTGAGAGGATGCTGGCAAGGGAGACTTGCTATACAAGAAAAACTTATTGTGATATGTGTGGATCAAAAATCTAGGTAAAAGAGGTGATAGGACCACTATTGGGTGAAAACTGAGAAACTATGACAGAGGACAGACAGAAAGCAGAAAGGCTTAGAACTTATTTTGCTTCAGCTTTTTCCCTGAAAAAGAGCACAGACTCTTCTAGAGATAATAGTAGGCAAGGTATAATGTTTAAATTGGTGATTGATATGGAAGAGAGGTTGCTGAGAGGCATCTGGTTGTATTGGATGTCCTCAAATCCCCTGGCTCAGATGGCATGCACCCAAGAGTGCTCAAAAAATTTTCTAGAGAACTTGCAGAGCCTTGTCCATCATCTTCAACACCTTCAACACAACATGAGAGATATGCCACAAGGCTGGAGGAAAGTAAATGTTATCCTAATCATCAAAAAAGAGAGGAGGGATGACCCAAGAATCTACAGGCCAGTCAGTCTGACCTCTTTCCCAGGAAAGATTCTGGAACAGATTTTAAAGGGTCAATCTGTGAACATCTGAAGGACAACTTGGTGATCTGAACAAGCCAGGATAGATTTGCTTTGCCAGAACAATTTCATTTTCTTCTTTGATTGAATGATTAGCTTCCCAGATCAAGGGAACACCATCAATGTTGTCTACATTAATTTCAGTAAAGCTTTTGACAGGGTCCCTCATGATGTTCTGATAAGTAAGCTGGTGCATGGCAGTCTAGACTTTAGGATAGTTAAGGGAATAGGGAACTGGTTGGACAACCACATCCAAAGAGTAGTTGTCAATGGCATTTCATCTGATTGGAGGGAGGTGTCAAGTGGGGTACTACAGGACTTAGTTTTGGGCCCAGTACTTTTCAATATTTTTATAAATGATCTGGATGAGGGAGTGGAGGGGCTACTAATTAAATTTATTTATTTTTATTTTATTTTATCAATTTTATATACCGCCCTCCCCCAAAGGGCTTAGGGCAGTGTCCAATATCAATAATAAAAACATTTAAAATCAGCTAAAACAATCAATACCCAATAATTAAGAACCATACATACATTACAGACGGCTTCAAAACTCCCGCTACTCCCCCTTTCTTGTACCCAAGGGAGGCCAGATGTTTATTATATGGCGAGATACCGATGTTACCCCGGCTAGCCAAATGCCTGGCGGAACAGGTCCATTTTGCAGGCCCTGTTCCACATCTTACCATGACATGCCTCTGAAGATGCCATCCATAGATACAGTTTGTAGAGGCCAGCCGGATTGCTTTGGGGCCATGAATCACTAGCAGGTCTGCCTCTGAGGAGTGGAGGGGCCTAGAGGGTCGATACATGGAGAGACGATCCCTCAGATATGCAGTTGACATCAAATTCATAGGAGTAGTGAATACTCTGGAAGATATAAAATTCAGTGAGATCTCATCATACTGGAAAAGTGAGTGGGTTGTAAACCAGATGCAATCCAACAAATGTAAGTGCAGAGTTCTAATTTTGAATAACAAAAATGAGAATCTCACATACCTGATGGGGGATATACTTTTGGGTAGTAGTGTGTGTAAACAAGATCTTGGGGTATGGGTAGACTGTAAGCTGGATACAAGCAGTCAGTGTGACGCAACAGCAAAAAAAGCTGATGCAGTTTTAGAATGTATCATCAGCTGCATAGCATCCAGATTGCAAAATGTCATAGTCCTGCTGAGTATTAAATTGGTTGCCTTCGCAGACTACTGCGAATGCAATCAACTCACAATAAACTATGAGAAGACCAAAATTGTGACATTCTCAAAATCGTGGAAGCCATCAGCATGGTCTATCAGTGGGAACAAAATTGACCAAGTCAAAAGTTTCAACTACTTGGGAATCCGTTTCCAATATAATCTGAATTGGACCGAGCAGTACAAGCACATCTCCCTCTCCACCAATCAGTGCGCGGCAGCAATTAGGCGGTTCTTCTACTCCCAAGGGGGTCAATGCGTCCCAGCAGCTGTGAGAGCCTTTGATGGCAGACTGATTCCAAAAACCTGGTATGGTGCCCCAATCTGGCTAAATCACAATCTAAAGCCTCTTGAGTCTATACAATCTTGCTTTTTTCGCAAACTACTTGGAATTTCGAACACCGTGTCAAATCTCTCTTTATGTTCGGAATTAGGTCTAAATCTTCTCGAAACACGTATATGGCTCTCCTCGCTTTGATACTGGCTGCGCCTCCATTTTCGATCAGAGCAGGACAGCCTAACAAAGCGAATGCTTTCGGATTCCTATCTCTCCACTTGGAGTCTTCTGATCAAGAAAAAAATTAATTCGTTAGGCTTCGCTTTAGATTTCTTCATAAACATGGATGAAGCGCAAATCGTCAAACTTCTGTCGCTAAGGCTACTTGACGCTGAAAACCAACTGCTTTCTACTCAGCACATGAAGGGCATTTTACCGGAGGGCTCCTACCTTCCCCCCTTCAGTAAAGGGCTACCAAGGTATTTCTACAATATATCTTCGCTGTACCTCCGACGTACCTTAATGCTAGCCCGACTGAACGTCCTACCCTCAGCAGTCCTGAGCAGCAGATTTCTCCAGATCCCATACCAACAAAGAACGTGTCCCTGCTCACAAAAAGCCATCGAAACAATCGAGCACATCCTCCTAGATTGCGAACTATATGCTTCATCTAGAAGACAATATATAGACCCATACACTGAGAACTATGCCTACTCATCAGACAAGGTCAAATCTTTCTATCTGCTTTGTGATCAGTCTCCTCAGAGATCCCTAGACGTTGCCAAATTCCTGGCGCTGGCACAACAGATTTGCCACAGATTTTAGTTTATTTATTTATTTATTGTTTTAACTGCTGGAAATATCTTTTACTTATCTTATTTACTTATTTTAACTTGATTCTCCTCAACCTCTCTGTTGTATTTTAAACTCATGCCAATAAAAGGTTGATGATGATGATGATATTAAATTGGTCAGACTACACCTGGAACACTATGGGCAATTTTGGAGGTCTTCAAAGATGATGTGGACAGAACAGAGAGATAATCAGGAGCCTAGTGACCAAGCCCTTCAAGGAAAAGTTAAGAGACTTGAAAATGCATTGTCAAAGGCATTCATAGAATCAACTGGAATAAACTGGCTGTTGCGGGTTTTCTTGACTGTGTGGCTATGGTTAGTCGTGGAGAGAAACACATCTTACCATGACATGCCTCTGAAGATGCCATCCATAGACACAGGTGAAACATTAGGAGCTGAAACTACCAGCCCACAGCCACACAGTCCAGAAAATGCACAACAGCAAGACTTGGGAATGTTCAGTCTGGAGAAGAGGAGATTGAGGGAGACTTGATTGTTCCCTTTAATATTTGAAAGGCTGTGACTTAGGCCTTTTTCCCAACTTCAAAAGTGAAAGTGGAGGGGACCCCTGCTCTGTATTCGGTGCACGGTTTCAAAAAGGTGTACTTCCGACCAGGATCTGAAATGACGTGCGTTGAGGGGTGGGAGGAGCGGCAGAATTGGGGTGACTGTGTTGTCGCTGCGTTGTCATTGCTGGTGTAGTGGGGAGTGCTGCAGGACCCCAGGGTATTTGCCGTGAGGAGTGCTCATCTAATGGTGGGTGGGGAATCGATCATAAGAGAAGGGGAGGGAGCTGTTGGCAGCAGAGTCTAGCACTCACAATAATGTATATAAATTATGGATAGAAAGGTTGTGGCTGGATATTGGGGGGGGGGGGATTACAAGAATAGTTCTACTTGATAATGCTGGGTTTTAATGCTGTTTTACCCTTGAAAACCCAGATCTTGAAATCAGGTGAATACAGGGCACAAAGTTCCGCTAACTATAAAACTTATGTTTCTATCTGCAGGATAATATCTAAACCCAGAAGAGACATGATATAGCAACAGTACTAAGGGGTTTGTTATTTCATTTTGGTTTTAGCTGAAATCATTTTTAGCTATTATTGTGAGGGCCATCTTGAAATAAGTAAAATAAAAATGTAATATAAATTAATTAATAATGAAGACAGAACACACATTGCTATCCAAATTCTTTTCAAATTGAGGATGACATTCAGAAGACGTTTGGGGGGTCGAGCAGATGAAAACAAAATTAGTCACTGCTTTAGTTCAATATAAGATGTGTGGTGGGAAGTGAACCAAAGTTGAAACAAAGGATAAGCATTTAAACATGAAACGTTATTGATGTGAAACAGCACCCTAGGAAAAAAAAACCAGGAATAGATGATACGCAGGTGTATAACCCACAGAATCTATCCGTGTAAAAAAGGACTCCTGAATAACTCAGTTTTGCTTAGTATGTAGAAAGCCAGGAGACTGGCACCCTTTCTAACCTTGCCAGGTCTTATATAGGAAATAAACTTTATTACTAAAGATTAAGCTACAGCACACATATGGAAAATAGTTATCAAGTGTAGTGGTTACAGATCTAAGAAAAATAATGTAAAAATAAATTTAGCTAATGGCCCAATCCTATTGTGAGGGTGGGAGACAAATCAGCCGATGAACACCGAGTACCAAGAACACTCAAGAACCTTAATCAGAGCAGGGGTAACTATACCATCGCCGATGCAAAGTGAAGGGCGCAGTCTGAAAAGTCCAAAGTCAGTGGGAAAGAACCAGTGCTGAGAGGTGTGCATATAGTGTGCAATGCCCGCTGCTCAGAACAATGTGGTGATGTGCCCCCCAGCAGAGCAAATCTCCCATGGAGTGGGTATCATTAGCCAGAATCTGTGACTAGGCATGAGAAAGTGCACTGATATGCTCAATCTGGGGGTGTTTCCAATGTATGAATGAGCAGGCACAGCCCAGTGGCTACTCAATGGTCCAGTTGCACTGTGGGGCCCATCACCCAACCATGTGGACTCTAATGGGGTTGCTGCTTACATAATTTCCTACCACTATACACAAAGCATAACCCTCAGTGATTAGTGGCCCATTGTCCACCCTGGGGAGTGTTTGCAGTGGCTATTAGACTAATGGATTAGATGGTCAACAGCAGCAACCACCAAAGACCGAGCTGCAATATACCTGGCTCTGCATTTCTGCATATTTAACCTACTCGGCATGTAGCCTACTAATAGTAGACTACTATGCATAACAGGCAAAAGTGGAAAAAGTACAGAATAAAAGTTTAATGTTCTGATGAGGCTAAGGATAGCTCTGGAGAGTGGGGCAGTGAGCACCCTATGGTGGGAAGGCTGCATTTCACTCCATGACCTGCTTCCCAGGCACACTCTCCTTTAGTGGGGTGGGTGGGTCAGCATTTCCAAACCAGACAGGAGCTATGACAAGGAGTAGGAGGGCATTTCGAGATCCAGTCATAACTAGCCCCCCCCCCATCTTTATGACTTGGGAATACAGCTGAAGACCATTCAGCTTTTGTTTTGTTAAACTGCCAGTCCATTGGCCCCAAAATGGTGCAACAGCCTGATAATCCCCTGTTGTTGCAGGAATAGGACCATGGAAAATAATTCATCTGGTGTTCTGACTGTTTGTAAATACATTGGTCCTAAAATGTGACACCTCAAGAAGAGCACAGCTGCCCCCTGCTGCCCACAGCAGCACTCAGGGGAGCGCACCCACCACCTGGTGTTGTTTACTTCAAAAAAATATGCCAGCCAGTTCACTATGGCACACTTTAACCATATTATCACCAAATTTTGGTGGGGCTTCCCACCCCTAACACCAAGCCAAGAACATCCAAGGACAGAAAAAGAAAAAAAAGAACACACAGGGCTACAGAAAAGTGGGCATCATGAATTGTGATTTTGTGATTGTTTGATTGATAGATCTTTTGATTTTGGTGGTTGTATAAGATAAACTACATATCTCGGTGATCCTTTGAATGTCAAGAACCAAAAGTCGTGGTGAGGTGGATCTAGAAACTGGAGTACTGTAGCACAACTCCCACCACTGGGGTGGGGGGAGTAGACAGGCTGCAGTTGTGACACTGGAAAGCATCTTCCTGGTGTCACCATGCAACATGCAACTCACAACTGAGTCTGGTCCAGTTGAGTAGGTGACATTATTGGAAAGTGAGGCTGATGAACCCACAACCTCCAGTCATGAACAACAGAGAGCAGCAACCGAATAGGGAACACTGAGAGTGAAATGAGGGAGCTGGCAGCAAAATGGGCAGAGAGTAGACAGAGGGAAGGGAGGAATGGACTGCACTGTGGGAGGGTAAAATGAACCTGAGGCAGGCATGGTTTTCTGGTGCAGGTGTGGATTCCTGGTGAATTTGAGGAATAGGTCAGTTTGCCCACATCGGGAAAAGGAGGGAAAGCTGAACACAGGAGAAGGAAGAAGCAAAATGGGAGAGGCTATGGTGGCTTTCAAGGAAGGGAAAGAAGAAAAAAGGGGGAAACAAAATAAGAAGGTTCTGCCAGTCCTTGCTGGTTCCCTACTTGTATGCATCTGATATTCAACATAGCCTCATCCATGGGCTGCTGCCATTGAGAGAGAAAACAGATAATTCTACTATGGGGTGATGTAAAATAACCATACTGGTGAATGAGGGTTGGAGGTTGACTTTTTATTTAGAAAAACTCCATCAGCCTATGGGGAAAAACTCCATCAGCCTATGGGGAAAAAATTTAAGGCTCTGGGGGTGTGTTTTTTTAAGATACAGCCACAAAATTTTTAGCATAGTGACTTTCCTTAGACCAATGCCCAAGTTTGGTTAAGTTTGGTTCTGGAGGTAAAATTTTATGATCCCCCAAAGAAGGGCCCCATTTTCTGGCTTGAGCTGGCTCTTTTTCTGCCCCCCCCCCCCACTCTCACAGAACAAGGTGGTGAGGCTCCCTTCTGCTTCAACAAATGCTTAAACATGGTATGGGTGGAGTTCCAGGAAATACTGACATCACCAAACAGGCAGTGTTCCAGCACTCCTGCCGGCACCTGCTTCTCATGCAGCAGATGTCTCTCCTTCACACTGTGTGAGAAGTGAACCACAAGATGTCAACATTTCCAAAGGAGATGCTGGAAGGTATGAGTTGTAGTATCCAGCCTGAGATTCTCTGCAGAGTCTAGGCCCAGGACATCCTTAACTCTGAGGTGGAGAGGGTGGGCTGCACAATAAATGTACTTCAGGCCTGATGCTGTTACTATGGTCCTAATGTTTGTACCACCGTCGATCTCCATGCAGTTTGTGATTATATCCTTGCCTACCCAACCGTCTATCTATCTGTTGATGGTGGCAGAGATGATGTCCACTGTGTGCTCCTTGTCAAGAACTTTGGTGTAGAGTAGAGCCTGGTAATAGATGGCCTGTCAGCTCTCACCATGCCTAGTGCTGGTCCCCTCACCCGCACACAGCGCATCATCAGGTTGCTATCAGTGTGAGATAGGCTTGTTTTGCTTGATGGCTGGTCCAGATGTCAGACTTGCACTTCTCCTTGAGTGCGAGACAACTGTGCCATCATTGTACCACCTCTGGCCCCTCTTCCTGTCTCCCCTCAGCTGGGATCTAGAGGTATCAAAGTGGGAGATACTGGACACCCCCCCCCCTCACCAAGCCCCTCCAGCATCCTCTTGGTCTCTGGGGTATGAAGGTCCAGAGATGAATTACTCTCATCCCCAAAGCCCATCCCAAAAGACAGCTCAGGCAGCTCCCCCCTCCTTCTTCTGGGAAGACTCAACAACAGCCAGAGGAGGGGCAGATTGAGCAGCATACCCCTGCCCAGTGGCAGCACCTGCACTCACCTGTGCGGGTGGCATCCCTCCAGCAGCAGTCTCTATGAAATGCACCCTGCGGGGCTTCTTCATTGCAACACTCCAACCAAAGGTTGGGGTGGTGAAAGGCAACTGAGGGCAGGTCTCTGCACAAAAGCAAAGACATTGATAGTTTTCTGAAAACAAACTATTACCTTCAAATGATTTTCTTTGAATGTATGAACATTTTTTATACTTCAACCATACTTCAACCAAAGTTGTAAGAAATTCTTTCCATATTATTAAATATTAACCCTATAAAGGCAGTTATATTCATTTATATAACCCTATAACAGCAGTTATATTCATTCGTTATAAACATTTTTTTTAATGGTGAACAATTTCTTTTGACAAAAGCATATTGGTACAACTTTATTAAAATGTACTCATGAGAACAAGTTTCATTCATTGTAAATCAAAATAATTTAAGCATATTCAAAAACTTTGAATGCCAAGTTGTTGCCAAGTTAAGATGAAAAGAGGGCAGGGTAGAGTATATTTGGAGGTATGCTGCCATCTAATGATTTTTTTTCATATCTGCATCTATTACCTTTTTCATCTGTGTCTATATAAAAGGCATGGTGGATTGGCAACAACACACTTTTTAAATGTCTGTGCATGCATGAGCAGAGGGGTAGGCCATACTGATGTGAGTATGTGCAGGCAAAAAGAGAGGGAGTGGAAGATAGTGAGGCTGACTGGGCTTTGTCAGCAACTGCTACAATGGTTGCAGCAGCCACCACTATGCACAGTCGCCACCAGCTCTGTGCACAAGTTGACTCTGGAAGGCCATTCTTTCCCACAATTGGAGGCACCCCCACCCTGAAGGTCACTGGAGATGCACCCCAGCAGAGCCATCAAGGTCAGCTGGGCTGTGTAATCATGGGCACGCAAAAGAAAAAGGTGAGTTGAGCAGGGACCCCTTCCTCCCTTTTCCATTGTATGAGAGGAAATTGTCTTCCGCACAGCCTTCCAATACTGCCGTGTCCTCTTTTGCTCCCAAGGTGAGCCAGGTGCAAATACTTGGGGCCACTCCCCAGACAAGATACCCCTTTTCCTTTCTGGTTCCCTAGTCAGAGAGCAGCTGGGCCACACCCTCTCTGGCCTTTCTGATAATAGCAGTGGGAAGTGATGCTCCCCTTCCTCCTTGGGTGCTTTTGAAGGTGCCTATGGTGCAGGTTTGTCTCTTTCTGGGCTGAGAGGACAGCTTAGATTGGAAAGGAGGAAAATGGTCACAGGATTGTTTCCCTTTACCCCATGCTGACCCTTTCTTTCTCAGCCTTGAAAAATTGGAATGTTTCCCTTTCCAATAGGAAAACTCTTTCTATTTTTGGGTTGACATGGGGCGCAATTGGATCAACAGTTTTCTAGTCTGTTGTATTTTTTCACACAATAGGCTTTATTGCTAGTCTTTCAATACATTTTCCTCTGAATTCAAATCTACATTATATAAATCACGTTGCCTGGTGGCATTAAGGTGACACAGAAATAATATCCTCCTTTTATGCCCTTTTCTTCCCTTGATTCTTCTGGTTTTCTTCTCTTTCCCATTCTGAATTTCCTCTAGGCACTATATTGTATGTGATATGCATTTCCTAGCATCTGATATGCATTTCCTAGCATCTGACCAAGTGCTCAGGAGCAGCAGCAGCAGAAGGCCATTGCTTTCACATCCTGCATGTGAGATCCCAAAGGCATGGTGGGCCACTGCGACTAGCAGAGAGCTGGACTAGATGGACTCTGGTCTGATCCAGCTGGCTTGTTTTTATGTTCTTATGATGTCTTTCTCCTGTATTTTGAAATATATTGTTATACATGCATGTGTTTTGTACATTCCAAATGCATGTGTACACAATTGCAGATCAGATTTTTTGAACACTATGAACAAGATTGTTTTCAAAGTAATATTATTTTGTTATTTTAATTGTGAGTCATCTGATAGGTTAAAGTATCTAATATATAAAAAAACAAAATTCCCTATTTTATTCCAAACATCTGTCCATAAGTCCTGGCAGATACAGGTTACACTTTAAAAAATGAGTATAAACTGTTAAACAAACCTTGAAACACTGTTGATGATACCCTCTTATGAGTGACCAATAGGGTATCCTATAAATTTTGGTCTATTTGACTTTCCTCAGTGGTCATTTGCACAAACAAGATTACTAAAGATAACATATCCAGAAATAAACCTACAGGTATTTTTATCTGAAAAACTCTTATATCCTGTGTTGTCTGATGTTGCCTGTTCACACAAATATTTTGTAATTCTCCATTGAAACTGGCTCACACTGAATCTGGTATCTAATTACTGGTGTTTCCAGATATGTGAAACATCACCCAGTGATGAAACATACCGCCCTTCGGGGAGGGCGGTATACAAATACAAATACAAATACAAATACAAATACAAATACAAATACAAATACAAATACAAATACAAATACAAATACAAATACAAATACAAATACAAATACAAATACAAATACAATAAATAAATAAATAAATAAATAAATAAATAAATAAATAAATAAATAAATAAATAAATAAAGGCAGTAACACTCTAATTTGCTCTGCTATCACTGGTTTTATCACTGATTATAGGTACCCAGGTAAAACAAAAATTCCTAAATAAAGAAACTTCTGAATAACTATGAGTGCTAGTCGTTCATTTTCCTTCTATATAAAAAGGTGAGAATATTATACAAGATTTGCATCTACTAATTGCATAGGAGCAAATTTTAGAGGGTAGCCATTTACTTATTTTTTACTTCATTTATATCCATATTTCTCCCAAATGAGGACCCAAAGCAGCTCACATCATTCTTCTTACCTCTTTTATCCTCAGAACAACTCTGTGAGATTAGGCTGAGAGACTGTGAGTGCATCACTCAGTGAGTTCCGTGGAGAGAGGGGATTTGAACCTGTCTGCCAGATGCTAGTCTAACCTCTAGTACTATGCTACACTGGCTCATCTATGAAGGCTTACCTTACCATATATAATTCACTAAGTGACCACCAATTGCCACCTTCCAACAACGAACTCCCCACCAATCAGAATGCAGGACTCAATCCTGCATGCCAATTGGTGGGACATCTGTTCCTCGACTGCCTTCCCTCCAACCTGGCAGCAAGGCCAGCCCCAAGGCCAGGGTGGCATCCACCCAGGTGCATGCGTGTTTATTTGCTAGGTGGCTGGGCGGCAGCCAAGCAAATGGATCACCAGAGGGGGGAAGGGTGCATGGAAAGCCTGTTGCAGGGGACAAGCCTGTTGTAGGACCCCCTTTCCTACAGCCCATTTTATTTCCACATGAAATGGGCTTTGCTGCTAATGCCACAATAATAGTGTAATCCTATGCAGGTATAACTCATGCCATTTTCATGTTTGCATTTTATTTCCATTGAAATTTTTTGGACTTTAGGGTCTAATTTCCTTGCAGTCCCAAGCAAAGCAAGATCTGCAGCAGCAGGAAGAGCCACAGAAGAGCAGACAGCAAGGATGAAGCCTTGCACTGAAAGTGAACATTTTGGACTTTCTCTTTTCTTTGTATTACTGGGCACTGTTTGATATAAACCATTGTTCTGAGTAGCCTTCTTGAAGGGCACTGAAGACCCTATCTCCTTCAATTGTTCTGTGCTCATAGACATTATGGCTCATTCCGCACATGCAGAATAATGCACTTTCAAACTGCTTTCAATGCTCTTTGAAGCTGTGCGGAATAGCAAAATCCACTTGCAAACAGTTGTGAAAGTGGTTTGAAATTGCATTATTTTGCGTGTGCGGAAGGGGCATATAATTTAGTTGTACTTCTGTTGTAAAGTTGTTGTGGTTATGGTAAAAATTTGTCACCATGAATGTTTTTTTCTGTTTCAGGAAATGTTCACTGGACCAAAAATTGGTATAGAAAGGGTTAAACAGCCCCTTTCTGTCTCCCACCAACCCACCACTCAGTCTGAAGCCACCACAGCTGTTAGACATTGCAAAATAAAGTCCTTGAGGGCCGAAAACTGAACTATGTGTAAGGAAAGTTCTACCTTGGGAAGGTGTCTTTATGAATGAAATGCTTTCTCCAGACCTAGTTAATATTAGTCAGTCCATATGCCTTGGTGCTAGGACCTGGGGGCCAGACAAATATTTGTTTACCTTTATATACACAAGGGTGCTGTCATTTATTGATTTGAATCCCCCCCCCCAACTCTCCAATATGTATCCAGGGTTCTGCTGGGATAGGAAAACTGTGAAAGCTTCCTGAGCTTCTTGAAAGAAGGGAGTGATAGATGGATGGCCATAGGCCCAGTGTGGCTTACCTTACTTCACAACTTCATCCTTCCAGGACTCAACTGCCTTTAGCCTACATATGTGAGGGCTGGTTGTGGTTGCTGAAGAGCATTCTTCAAAGCTAAGTCCTGGCACTGAAAAATGTCTTGACACTGCCACAAATTAAGTCCAAGTCCCCAAGGGGGTTTACTCTCTTCTTTATCAACTGAAAGGTCAAACTCATGACCATTTCCTACTATGATATTTACATAGTTTCATATGCTGTGGACTAATAGCTACTAGAGTCACTGAAAAACAGAATTTCAGTGTAATTTATTATTTATTTAGTCAATTTCCCAGGCGTGTTGCAACAAAACTGTGCCCATCCCTCCCTGCTGCTGCCGCCACTGAATTCTCTCTGGTCCCCTCTATCACATCCAGCCCCGACTAAACTCCCCCTGTCGCCTGCCACCACTGAACTCCCCCACTGTTTCACTGCAAAAAACCCCCCAACAAACCTTTTCTCATCTTCCGAGTAGAGCTGGCCAGAAATGCACTGAGGGTGAGGTTAAGTCCAGGAAAGGCACACTGCACCTTCTCTAGGGCCGTTTCCCCACTTTGGTCATTTCCCCTTTGCTGCGCACTACTCTCAGCGCGCGTCATTTCTGGCATGTGCCCGGGCTTTCCCACGAGCGCAGGGTCATCAAAAGGCGCTGTTTTGAAGAGCGCCAGGAATGACGCGCACAGAGGAGGCGCGAGAGCGGCAGCTTCGAGGCGGCTGCGTTGTCGCCACCCCTGTAGTGGGGAGTGCCGCGGGACCCGGCGCTATTTGGGGAGAGTAGCACGCGGCAGAAGGTAAGTGAGGAAAGGCCCTAGACTGCACTGCGCCTCTTGGAGGACAAGGAAAAGGTTTGATGGGGTTTTTTTTGCAGGGGGTGGCAGCAAGGGGGAGTTTGATGGTGAGCTGGGCATAGGGTGAGAGGGGGCAGGGGCTAAAATGCACCCCTCACATAACTCAGGCAAATGGCGCATGGGTCGTCTACCCTCTCTGGCTCCCTAGTTCCGCCATTTCTATCTGCCATTTCTAGATTTCTATCCCAGCCTTCAAATATATCCCAGGGAAGATGTGTGAGACCTAATAGGAACAGTAAGGTATTAAGGGTTGTATGTGGGAAGCTGTGGCAGAACTGCCCCACCGACCCATGAGTATCTCTCCATTTGACCCTCTGAGCGACTGAGCACCCAGCAACTCTCCTGAGTCTCTCACAGGTGATACTCCCAGCCGGCCTTACCCTCAGAGGCATTTCGTTCTCTCTCTCTCTCTCTCTCTCTCTCTCTCTCTCTCTCTTGTTCTCTCTCTCTCTCTCTCTATCTATCATCAGCTAGCTAGCTAGCTAGCTATCATCTGTGGTAGGCTGCCATCAGCTGGTGGTTTTAGGAATTACTTTCCAGGAGAGTTAGTACTCCCAGGTTCTCTACCATATATAAGTTTTAAGGCTTTGCCTCTTATCCATGTCTCTTGTTGCCCAGCAACTGATTGCCATCGGGACAACTTGCTGTACCTGTACATTCCTAGGAAAATAATAACCACCTCCATTCCCTTGGCACCTGTTTTAAATAGTGTGTTTAAAAATATGGGATATATGGGATAGAGAACATTTACCAGCATATAAAACAGCAAAGAATTTATTAAAAGAACTCCTCACAAATACTCTGCACAACAACAGCAATAAATATAAAAGAACGATGTAAACATGCAATTCTCCTGTCCCTCTCTCTATAAATGCACTACCTGCTCTTGTTCTAAGATCCACTCTTTGAAAAAAGTTGCAGCTTCCTGTAAGCATCCTACTACCTTGGAGCCTTTGTCCAGGCAGCCAACTCTTTGTCTGCACCACATGGCAATGGTGGTCATCAAGATGGAGCTCAGTACACACCTTACCTGGAATCCAACACCTAGAAGTTAACATAGAGACTTGAGGGTTTGAGAGGCTAGAGTGAGAGGCTAGATTTTCCTGGAGATCTCAAGAAAGGGTTCTTTCTTCCACAAGGGAGTGGTGAAAGTGAAAATCCATTGGCAGGGAGATTTCAGCAGTTCATTTCATTGTCTCTTGCCTTGATGTCCATTAGCATTTGCAAAGTTTTTATGGTTGGTACTTGGGCAATTCTTAAAAGCAATTTACTTTCCCTTTCTGCCTGACTTCTGCCAGAAGAAGAATTTTTTTAAATTTAAAATAATACTGGGGGGGGGGGGGGGGGGGGAGGGGTCAAGCACAAACCTAAAAATAAAAATGTATTTCTCCACATAGTTGGAAAATTATCTATTAGCTCCATCAACTGTGTCCAGTTCTTAATGTTTCTCAGTTTTTGTCTTTGGAGGGGGATGAGGGGAGGCTGAGCTTACCCAGAGATGGTAGAAGTAAATGGTATTTAGTTTCCTATCAAGGTATTTATCAAGGTATTTAATTTCCTATTTCATTATGACTAGGGCAAACAATGTTTTTAAACTTTTTTTAAAAAAAAAATCTGTTTCTGGCCCTTTTTTATGGTCTTGTTCACATGCAAACAGAAATTAGAGTAAAGAATTAGGATGTATAGCCAGTTTTGCTCAATGTGCAAAGGTTGATTTTTTTCATTCATTTTGTTCTTAGACCAATGTATTGAACAATCAAACCATAAAACCTAAGTAAGGCTGATATCTGAAAACATTTTCCTTTAACTCTACAGCCTCTAAAAACAAGCAACAAAATAAATACATTGAGGGTCAGAGTGATCTAAGAGGAACTGGACCTTTTGCTGTAAAGTCACTTGAGAAAACGTGGAACATTTATTGAAACATGGTATAATGCATTTTAGTTTGTGCTGGAACATATAAGGGCATTGTAAAAGGATATGTACCAAAGACTCCACTGACTGGCCTGAAAAAGAGATCCTTAGTTGATGGCCCAGCAAAACTATTGAAAAAGAGCAATTAAATCTTGAGTGCATAACTTTAGATTAACCAGATAATCCAAATAGGAAGGAAAGACCCCTAAGATAAAAGGCCAAGAACAAGCGGAGAACATGTCATCTAGGAACAAAATGAGTGTAACTTTTATATCTCTGGTACATCTCAATTTGGTCACATGTTTTTTACACTGATCTAAAGTAAAATAGAAAAGATTCTGCACCTTCAGATTAGTGGTGGGATCCAAAAATTTTAATAACAGGTTCCGATGGGGGTGGGATTCAAACAGTGGCGCCACCGCACACATGCACCTCCAGTCCCTATTGGGCAGGGAGGTTGCTTTAGTAACCCCTTCTCGGCACTCAGAAAAAATTAGTAACCACTTCTAGAGAAGTGGTGAGAACTGGTTGGATTTCACCTCTGCTTCAGATTTGCAAGTGATAATGTCTGTTTAAAAAGCTAGAACCAGGAAGCCGTATAAGAATCTCTGAAGGTTAAGCTTACCAAGCTACCCTCAGAAACCTCAAAAATAGATGAAACTGTAAATTAAAAGCATATATTCAGGCACAAGCTTCTATTGAGCTAAGACCAAACTCAAAACGAAGGGCCAATGATGAAATGTACCTGGGGAGGCCTCCAATTCCTTGAAGGAATAAGGACTGCACTTTCTTTATAGAACTGTCTACAGCAGAAATCCATATGGGTACACTGTACAAAAATTGTGAAATCACTATTGAGTTAAAGATTCTAATAGCTACTGGAATATAATGTGCTCCATTAGTAAAAAAAAACCCCTAAAACTACAACATTGTCTTTGAAGTAGACAGACTTCTGAGTGACTAATTGTTTATGACATCACTAAGTCAAGGTGAATTAAAGCACCCAAATGCCTAAACAAGGAAACCTGAGAAATCTTCTGCCCATTAATTATCCATGTCTCTCTTTTGGTCAAAGGGCAAGAGGAAACTTAATAATTTCAGTTTTATTAAAATGTATAAATAATTCCTCATGCAAACCATAAGTATGCAAACTTTTCAGAACCAAAAGAAGACTGACCCAAGTTTGGGCAAGTAAGCCCGAATCATCTGAGTAAAGTAAAAGAGGGACAGATATATCCAATCATTTAGGTGAATGGAAAGAAGGATCAGTTAAAAAAAAAGCTGGCAAGTTGGAAAAGTACAAATTAAACAGAGATGGTGTTAAAAGGGAACCCATGTCTAACCCCTCCACCCAACAACAACAAAAGGAAATGGTTAAATGACCACTATGACACTATTCTTGGGCTGAAGAATCAGCATTAAGGTTTTTAATTAGCCACAACAATCAGGACATCATGCTTATTAATTGAATGGAAGGTAATATGGCAGTGATCAAGTGTGCTGTAAGCCTTACAAAGTCTTACCTGTTCTTGGCCAATGATCTTGCAGCTGGTCATCTGAAGCTGAAGTCTGTTCAACATAAATGCTGCATAGATTTTACCCACTATTGACTTCAGCCAAATAGGTTGAAAATTCTTAGGATTTTCCTCATCCCCAGCTTTACTGATTGGAACAATTATACTGGAATGCCATTCAGGGGGAATCACACCAATAGAATTCAATGAGTAGAAAGGTTAGCCAAAAGAATCACCCACCAGTCCATGTTATCGTCTATACATATAAAAAGCAAACCATCTGTTTGTGAGTCGTGCTCTAACTCCGAAACCACTGGATGGATTGGTTTCAAATTTTCACTCAACGTGCCTTTCCAATGAAGGCAGGTTTTTGGATATTCACATTGCTGAAATTCAATACCTGAGCCAGGTAAAATGTCTTTTTCCTGGAGCACCAAGCCATGAAGCTGGTTGTGTTTAATTGTCACCCATAGAATGTTTGTGCAGCATGTCTGTGGCCTGAGGGGTTGGTATACCCTTAGAATGTTCGCTCAGATGGCCAGAGATGAGCAGTAAAAACAGCCTGTGTTGCGCCAGCTGCATTGGCTCCCGTTTGAATTCCGAATCATCTTCAAGGTGTGGATTCTGACCTTTAAGGCATTATGCGGTCTGGGACCCTCGTACCTTCAGGACTGCATCACCCCATATGTCCCTACTCGGCCTCTGCGTTCAGCAGAGGCCAATTTGCTGGTGGTCCCTGGCCCCTCAATGATGCGGCTGGCCTCCACACGGGCCAGGACTTTCACAGCCTGGCTCCCGGCCTGGTGGACCCACCCTCCCACCAACTGTCCTGAGGCTCCATGCTTGGGACCTGAGGTGGAGTGGGATTCAGCAGGGCCTGTAAGACTGTGTTGTTCCACCGGGCCTTTGGAGTGTCCAGCCGCTGATATGGTGCCCCCCCACTGCTTCTGCTTTGGCACTGGTACAACAAAGCTCCTCGGCATATATGATGAGGGCACTGCCATCCCCCCCTTCTTGCAGTGGGTTTTTAAAAATTGAGCCTGGGCCTCTTGTTTAATTTGCTAATTGGTAGCTTACAGCTGTTTCTATGTATTTTTAAAGATGTTTTATTGAATGTGGAGCCTCCATGTTTGTATTGTACTTGGATTTGCTCTCTGCTTATTGTTTATATATTATGTTGTTCACCTTGGGAGCCCTTTACAGGAGATCGGGCAGTATAGAAATTGAATTAATAGCTAATGTAATAATAATAATATATGTAATAATAATAATATGTAATAATAATAATAATAATAATAATAATAATAATAATAATAATAATAGCTAATATGTAATAATAATAATAATAATAATAATAATAATAAAAAATAGTTTGTACTGTTAGGTAATATGAGTGGAAGTGAAACACATACACACTTTGCCATGTGAAGGATGTCAGGTGGGGTTCCTCAGCTCACACGCATGAGTAATTTTTCACTCTCTGTGCCTCTATCCACTGCTAACACACAACACACATGCCTGTCATACACACTGTCCAGCTCATCCTCCACACATCTCACTCTGCCCTCCCTCCACATCCAACCACCACTACTACCCACTTCACACTCACCCATATGTTAGCCACGAAGCTCTCTTTTTTACTAAAAAGCTGAGGCTTGGGAGCTTGCCTTTTTCTTCTAAGAAAATCCATGGGGTGGGGGAGAAACCACCACTACTGGCTCCACTTCTTTTGCATGTGGCTCTTTAACAACCCAGGGAGCTGGCCTCGATCTGAGCGCCTCACCACCCTGCCTCTGCTGCCTGACTGGGATAGCCTGCTTGCCCCAGTTCTGCCTTACCCAAGCCAGGACTGTGCGTGTCAACCAGCCTCATGGACAGCGGGATTCGCACTCTGGACAGTTCCGTTGTGGAATGGAAAGGGTTACCTTATACTAAAAAAACAAGACACCACCATATAAAAATTTGAATTGAAAAGGGAAAGAGGGATTTCATTTGACCATCCCAAAAGGCTATGCTGCGGATCATTGGACCTGCATGGACATTGTGTGGGTTGCGGACTGTGATGAGAAGGACAACTGCCACAGCAACATGTGGCCGGGCCCCACTAGTTAATAGTAAATTCTACTGGAATGCTGTTAGAGCTAGAGGCCTTCTGATGATGAAGACCTTTAATAAGACTGTCATTCTAGAACAGTGGTGGCGAACCTTTGGCACTCCAGATGTTATGGACTACAATTCCCATCAGCCCCTGCCAGCATGGCCAATTGGTTCTAGAAAATCAAGAGCCATAGATTGTCATCATAATTTGGCTTAGAATGCAATGATGAAAAATGTGATACCCAGGTATGAACAGTGATAGTGAAAGAGAAACTACCTCTAGTTTTTAGAAAAGATGGAATAACCATCCAAAATCTAAAAAATCATTGTACCAGGCAGCCTCAATTAACTTCTGACATGATTTCATTTTGGAAGTAGCTTTCTTTTCCTTTACAATTTGACTATAAGCACTCTTAGTGGCCAGGAGATCCTTCACTGAAGTTGTCTAATAAGTCACAAATTATGAGATACCAGATGCTTAGCAGCCTCTTAAGCACCATTAAACCAATTATTTCTTGGGGCTACTGTCATGCCCCCACAGAGCCTTTGGTCATTTCCCCTTTAAGATTTAGTTTCCGCACAGTCAGTATGGTTTTGCCTTATTGTTAAGTCTCTATGGGAGGGTATTTTAGTTAGTCCATGCCCCTTTAAGACATTTCTCAGTAGGCAATTTCCTTTTCCTTACCAAGCAACCCAGGTTTTAGTTTAGTCTATCAGTCTCAATGAGGTGCTAAGGGAAGCTGGAGTCTGTTAATATTCCTGACATCCATATATCTATATGGTGGTCTAAAGAGAAGTCCATATGTTCATATGGTGGTCTAAAGAAAAATCCATATGTTTATATGGTGGTCCAAAGAGAACAAGCCAAGTTTATCATCAGTTAGAGCAAAGACCAAGACTTCAAATCTGCAAGGAAGCAAGAGACAGTTAACCATCTGAGAGCAGCCAGAAAAGGACAAAGTCTGCAGCTTCTAACATCCTAAAGAAAAGCAAGTACTCTGTTAGTTAGACACAAGGGAGGAGTTAGAGCAGTGATTCCCAACCAGGGTTCCGTGGTACCCTTGGGTACTGTGAGCATGTCCCAGAGGTACCCTGACAATGCTACCCCTCCCAATGGAATCAAATGGACTTGAGGAAGGGGGTTTGGGAGCCTCATGGACTCCCTTTAAACAATGTTAAAAAGCAGCATTGTTTTATTTGCCTAAATTCACGAGGATTGGGGGAGATTTAAAGGGAGCTCTCCCTTTAAATCCCCCCAATCCATGCCAAATTTAGGTAAACAAACAATGCAGCTGTCAACACTGCTTTCCCTCCCCTTCCCCTGCTTGTCACTACCCCCACCTTCTTCTCCCAGTGTCCCTGGTTGCCACCCCCCCCTCCCAGCTTTCCTGCTTGCCACCCCCCACAACAATTGCTCATGTGGTAAAAATGCACAGGTCATCATGGATCCTCCTGATTTTTCCACTTTGTCACCTCAAAATCACCATCACACCACAACCTGAGACCATAGCTACATGTCTGAACACAACAATCATGCATCCCACTCTCTGTGGTGCCGCAGTGGTGCAAAAAAAGCAGTGGGAGGTGTGGGATGGGATGATGCTTGCTGTTATGCCCAGCTAGCTTGGTGGTAGAGATTTCAGTGGGAGGGGCTGTACTGGGGGTCTTGCTCAGGGTAGGGGCACCAAATTTTCCACAGGGCTACTGGTGAGTCTCCTGAAAGGAACCAGCAAACTTTTTTGAAGTTTTCATGGGAGGGGCAAATGCTGAGGGCACCCAACTAAAGGTGAAGCTGATGTCCACAGAATGAGTGCCCAGCCATCCAAACTTCAGCAAAGTTGACTGGTTCTTTTTAGGAGACTCATAAGCATCCCTGTGGGAAATTTGGTGCTCCTACCCAGAACAAAAACCCCACCAGAGCCCCCAATAAAATATCCATCACAGAGCCAGCAAGCCCCATTGAGGGGGTTTTTCCCCATTTTTCCCCACCATGGAAAAACATTTTTCCCCACCATGGAACTGGCTGTCAGAGCCTGGCAGATTCTCTGCTCTGAAGTGGCTCCATTGCAGCCAATGGGGAATTTCTGGGGTGTTTGTGGGGTGCACATTTTTCAAGGTAGAGCCACCAAACTTTCAGGGTATCTTCAGGAGACTCTTGATAATACCACCCTAAACCAAACCTCACCATACCTGGTGGCATCATCAGGAGAGTCTCCTGAAGATACCCTGAAATTGTGGTGCCGCTAGCTTAATAATGCATCCCCTACAGACTAAAAACAGAAAAAACCCTGAAAAATGCAAAAAAAATCAAACAAACCTCAAGGGTACCCTGAGATATGAAGAGCGAGGTCAAGGGTACCGCAATGTCAAAAAGGTTGGGAAACACTGAGTTAGAGTCTTGTTTCTCTCTATTAATAAAGTCATTATAAGAACTGTTGATATTGGCTTGTGTCTCCCCCTTTCTGTCCCAGCCGAGAACAGGGCACCTCCAACAGAGTCACTGGGGTGGGATGGGGGGGGGGGCAGAACAGCTATTTTATCAATACATACGTTAAACAGAAATTGAGGGAAAATTTCAATCAATCTAATAAAGAGATCAATCCCCTTCCTATGGTTAATAGTATTCACAATTGCTGTATAGGTATTCTGACATTCTTTTGAGCTCAAGACTACTTTCAAGAGAGAACCTAGAAATGCGGACCAGCAAATGGCCCTTAAGCCCCTCTCTTGAGTTTCCAAATGATCAGTTGGACCTTTTGCTAAATAAAGGGGACCTGGCAAATAGAGACTAAAGATATGAGGTAAATGGTGACCTTTCATAAACTTGCCAACCCCCAAATCAATGATTAAAGGAGCAAGGTTAACTGAACAATAATAAACACTACTGTACCCCTTGTAGAAATAAAAATAATCCCTCTAAGGAAATCAAAGATCATCCATCCATTTAGTATTATTAGGCCAAACCAATTAATCAGCTAAAATAACACAATCTAAGTTTGGCTAATCTTTTGATTTCTAGTTTTTCTTTCAAAAGACCCCAGATGCAAAGGCTTCACTGGAACCCTTTCCCATCACTCATTCACCCCAGCAGGCCTTGTTTCATCCTTCCCAAGAACTATGCATGTAGGCTATTCATACTAGGACTGTCCACAGGTTGCCTCAGTTCTTTAAGATAATCCATCTGGTATCTACTTGAGCCCATGCTATTTCTATACTAGCTCTCACATCATCTTTAGAAGTCTTTAGGAGGTGCTGCTGCAAGGTCATTTTATTTGCCAGGGCTTTTAACAATGTGTAGGCTGACAGCATTTGAGAAGGACATGACTTGGAGTTTACTGCAGCTAATTTTTTTTTATCTGGACTTTGTAAACTGCATTAAGCCACAAAGGAAAGGGAGGTTATAATATAAAACATAAAATATAAATATAACATTACATGTTATCATCCTGGTATGCAGATGCCCATTTCTGATTTGGAAATTTTTCTACTGGCTGTAATTTGAAATATTGTGCCTTGCAGAAGATGACAATTTAAATCATGTTACATTGGACATTTTCTGTTTGTACTGACTTCTTTAGTAGATCTTTGGGATTTCTCGAAGGATGGACTAATTTCCTCTCATTTCTGGGGACTGAAAATACTTTTCTCTTCCTATGTAGAATTCTGTCCTCTGAAAAATTTCTGGCTTGACTCATAGCCCTATTTTTGTACACAGGATGCTTTATGACTGTGTGCTCAGCTAGCACTAAGAGCTCATAGAGCATAGGGCATGTCTGTTCCTGCACACAGTTACTGGAAGAGATAGCTGATGGTGCAACAGGAAAAGGTATATTCATGGAAAGTATCCCTGAGGGTCAGGAAGGTGGAAAGTCTATACTCCAGAATTTCCTGAAGAAAAGGAAAGTCTGCTTCATCAGGTGTTAATATAACTTGTCCATTTCAGCCCTTCCATTACCATGAAATAAGGCAGAATTAACTTAAGCAAGCCTAATAAATGATATGTTCCAAAAATATTTTTAAATTTCTTCAGATAGTTGACAGGAATCCTTAGTATATATCCAGTGTGGGGTCCATGAATGCTGAATTAATTTCTGGTATCTGAGTGTTCCTGCTTTCCCATAATTTTTTATCCTCCCAGCAGCTAAAAGTACATATGGAGATGAAATATAATAAAATTAAATTAGTTTGCCATTGTGAACAGGAAAGGCCCATTTGTGAATATTGCAAAGTGTTCCCCATACATGCATTAAACAATATTTCTTGCATACAGTACAACAGCATTTGAGTGTGAATACATTATAACAATTTTTCTTGACAAATAAACATAAGGATCACCAAAAATAATGCATTTAATCATGCTTTTATAGGTTCATGGCTATCAGATTTTAGTGCTTATTCTAGGCCAGGGGTAGGGAACCTGCGGCTCTCC